>NC_139938.1:265000-605000 GCF_963514095.1 Eutrigla gurnardus | reverse complement strand
TGATAATTCTGGCTGTGCATACGGCATAAATTTTGCCAAGGGTTTTTTGAGGAATTTTTAAATTTCAACGCCAGTTCCTATAATGAGTCAATTATACACTGTATCTACAATTGTTATGTTAAGGGTCTTTCGGACAAAAATGTCCCCATTGAAACCCATTATAACTGCAATTTTTGAGCCCAGGGCCATTAATGTAATAATGTAATGTAATGTAATAAAATAATGTAATACATTTTCCTATTTTTGGGATACAGATAAGATTCCAGTATTTTCCATGTTTTTTGTTTCTGCTGTATTATGGAGCCCTGTAAACCAGGGAATCAAAGATGTGTTCCAAGAAAAACCCAAAACAAAGTTTGGCTTTGTTTGGTTTAGTAGATTTGAGACCATCAGAGAGTTTATGCAGCTCAAGAAGCTTCGGACAGAATTCTGCAGCCTGCTGACAGCGAGCACGACTTGCATTAGGAAAACAACACAAACTGTGTATGTATGTCTATATATACAGTGTATATATATATATATATATATCACAACATATATATATCAACATATTTTTCCTCATAATTGTGTACATATATTGCATAGGGCCCATATAAATGTGAATATACAGTACATATATGTTCATATATATATACACCAAATATTCACCATATTTTATCACATACATCTATATATATATTATGAAGTGTATTATTATATATAAAATTACATATATTAAGATATATAAGTACATATATTTTTCAATATATGAAAAGCGGCAATTCCTTATGTATTTTTCAATAAATTGTAATATATTAACACAATATATTATTATGTATATTTTCAATCACACAAAATCAGAACAGTAAATAATTTAATATATTGACAGTTCATATATAGGGAAATATATTTTCTTTGCGTAAGGGTGTTTTTAGAGATATTGGCAGTCACTAACACAACTGCATTCTGGGAGACAAGTGCTCTGGTCAGAGTAGCCAGATTCTTTACTTGAGTAGAAGTAAAAGTACCTGTGTAAAAAACGACTTTGGTAAAAGTGAAAGTACTGATCCAAATATCTACTCAAGTAAAAGTAAAAAGTACAGGCTCTGACATGTACTCAAAGTATTATTAAAAGTAAAAAGTATTTCTATTGCACAATTCACGGCAAAGCAAATAACCACACGATAATTTATCTGGAATCCATTTCATCATTATCGTTATTGTTTGAACAAACATTGTTCACTTAAGTTTACCTGCCAAACACAAGATGTATCCTAATGTACTTCAATATAGTCAATCGTAGGCATTTGTATTGTACACTTCAGGTTTACACATCACACTTCTGAACATTAAATCTTGGACCAGGACTGGCTTCTAAACTGTGGTGTCACAAATCATGCTCATAGGCCCAACTCTTAATCAACTTTTTTAATAGCACATCAGGCAACAGTTGCTTCTCACTGTACAGGTGGTGTGTCATTGTGAGTGGCACACCCAGGGACTACGTATGAAAATAACTAAGCTTCTCTAGCCATTATCTGGTACAAAAAATACTGTGTCCCTGCCAAATAAAATAAAAGTGAAACAAATTTGCACACTGTGCAGTGAAGCTCAACTGAAAAACCCTTCACAATTATGACGTGTGCTCCTCAGATAAAAATAACTCACTGTTTACACTTACACGACACATACTCGACCCCCCTCTCCATAATATATGCATTATAGGATTTTCCCCTAACCTTTTTTTAGTCTGTACTTCCAGGGAAAGTATGCTCTACTCACTCACTAATTTCAGGAAAGCATTCTCTACTGAAGAGTGATCCAACCAACATGTATGAAACCCTCACATTGCTGTACTTAGAGTAGCCTATGGATGAGAAAATAGCACCTGCCATGTGGTTTCTGTGTAATTAAATAATAAAAACATTTAATAACTCTCTGCATGACACATTCTTGTGCATTTAAAGAGGTATATTATTATTACATTACTGCATTGTTTGTGTTTTGTCCTGGGATGACAATACAAGACTTCCATGAATGTGCATTTGAGAGAGGCAAAGAGCAAAATCATTTGTTTATAGTGTACAGTAGCCTGCTACACTCTTTGTCATTGTACAGAGTAGACAGTATGATTTGCTTGTACAGCACCTTAAAAAACTCACTGTAGCCTACATTATATTCATAGGCAACTGTCAGAAATTAAAAACTAGCCTCATCTCTTTTCATATTTGGTTGTGATCACTCCTATTCCTCAGCTCTCACAGCTCTCAGCAGCTGTGAACGCGCACAGAGCACAAAGCTCAGAGCCGGACAATGACGTGATACAGTTAACTCTGACTGGGACTTTAGGTTTTGTTGAGCCGGATTATGAACACGTGAACACATGAGCCTGGAGATGTTGAGCCTCCTTCGTAGTAAAGCCCCGAGGTCTACTCTTAATTAGGGCCCGAGCGCCGACAACGTCGGGCTGCGAAGCCCTATTGTTATTCAAATGTTTTTTCTTATTCTTTCACGGGTACGACCTGCGTTTTGGGGATCTTCGCAGGGCCTGGTGAAAAATTTGAGAATTTGGCGTCGGTCAGGAAAAAGTTGCTCGCTAGCGCCACCTAGTGGGAGATTCGCCATCCTCGCCGCACCGTAAGTCCGATTGACATGAAACTTTGCACACATGTGTAAACAAGTCTCCTCTACAAAAAAGCCATTGGGAGTACCAAAGTCCGCCTACCGAAATTTCCCGCCATCTTGGATTTTATGAAAAAAAGGAAGTTGCGCAGTTCTCGGAAACCGTTGGTCCGATTTGGACGAAATTTGGTACACATACTCTGTAGACCTAGCTGAGGGGGTGGTCCACAAATGTTTCGAAAATATGCATGTTATCAGAAGATATCGGCCAATGAACATTAGAGGGTGGGGCTACCAAAATGCAATTAGCATAACTCAATAACTTTTGCCCCTAAAATTACGAAACTACAAACCTATGTTGTTATAGGTTCAAAGAACATGCATGTCAAGTTTCATCAAAATTGGGTAATGTTTGGCGCTGCCACAAATTTCCAACAAGTGCCATTTTTGCCCGTTTTTGGCTGTTTTTGCCCATTCACAGGGGTCACAAAAAGTCAAAAAATCATTATACCGTTGATCCGATCGATACCAAAATTGGATATGTTGTTGGAAAGGCCTTATGGACAAAAAGTATGCCAAAGATGTCCAGAATATTTAGGGGCGTGGCCACGGCGACGCCTTGACTGTGCTACTATTTTTAACTTTCGCCATAGGCATTAAAGCTGTTATAACTTCACCGTTTCTTCTCCGATCTGCTCCAAAATATTCATGCTTGTTAACAATCACGTCCTGAACACAACTGCACTGCAATTTTAACTGACAGGTAGAGCGCCACCTAATGGCGACAGGAAATGTGACTGATTTTAGGCCCTTTTTCTGAGCAACAGCCCCCCCTCTAGGTAAAGCGTAGACGCATGAAATATTTTTTCCTAGATAGCCCATGTGGAGATGTACAAAAAAGCCTCTTGGACCCACCGCCTCAAGTCATGATAAAGTAGGTAAAAAAAATGTTTTTAGCCAAGTGTGTAAATCAGCCAGGAGGAGAGATGGCATAGAGACACAGGCGCACAGCGACCACCAGATGGAGTCAGAGAGAAATCACTCAGTGACACATGGAGAACTGTGAATCTCACATGCAGCTCACACCAGATCAACAGCCATGCCACTTTTAATTCCTTTTTTTTAATTCCTCTAATTTCAGCCGGGACACAAAGGGAGGAGGAGAGATGGCACACATCTCCACATGCATCTCACACAGCTGTCACTTGAACTCTGCCATAAACATAATAACTTCAGTGTTTCTTCTCTGATCTGCTCCAAACTTTGCACACTTGATTAGAGTTCCTTCCTGAACACATCTGCACTTTGACATTCACTCTGTCAGAGCGCCACCTACTGGCGACAGGAAATGTCATTGATTTTGTGACTTTTTCCAAGTTAAAGCCACACCTGATTTTTTTTATAACTAATTCCTCTCATTTCAGCCTGAAAGGAGGAGACAGGGGGAGGAGGAGAGGTCACAGTAGGTGGAGGAGGAGAGATGTCAGGAAGGCATGAACATGTGTGTGAGCTCAGTGACTGAAATGTAGTTTCACTTTGGATCACACCAGATCAACAGCCATGCCACTTTTAATTCCTTTTTTAAAATTCCTCTCATTTCAGCCTGGACACAAAGGGAGGAGGAGAGATGGCACACATCTCCACATGCATCTCACACAGCTGTCAGTTGAACTCTGCCATAAACATTATAACTTCAGTGTTTCTTCTCTGATCTGCTCCAAACTTTGCACACTTGATTAGAGTTCCTTCCTGAACACATCTGCACTTTGACATTCACTCTGTCAGAGCGCCACCTACTGGTGACAGGAAATGTCATTGATTTAGTCACTTTTTCCAAGTTAAAGCCACACCTGATTTTTTTTATAACTAATTCCTCTCATCTCACCTTGCAAGGAGGACACAGGGAGAGGAGGAGAGGTCACACTAGGGGGAGGAGGAGAGATGTCAGGAAGGCATGAACATGTGTGTATGTGACAGACAGATGGCTTCAAATGTCAATCAATGGTGTCTAAACTCGCGCCACGAGGAGGTGGCTGCTGCACAGGTAGGCGGCTGCCACGCGTGTGAATGCAGGCACTCCACGACCGCACGTGACAGACGGATGCCTTTCGATGTCCATCGCTTGTGTCTCGACTTGCGCCACGAGAGGCGGCCGCGCCAAGGGCAGCGTCCACGACACTGCCCTGTGACCGCAGGCACTCCACGACCGCATAAGAGCTCGGGCCCATCACGATACTGCTCGCAGTTTTAATTTAATTTAATTTTTAAAAATTTAAAGTTTATTTGTATCAGGGACAATGTACAAAATAACATTAGTCTCGAGATGAGACGAGATGCCTTGTACCGGATTTAGCTTACTAGCTACTTTCCATCCGTAGTCCCTGGGCAGGTGAATAAGAACAATAGAAATATAAGAATTATCAATTTACATAGCATTCTAAACATCCATACACATATGCATATACACCCTCTCACACATCACAAACACTCAGGACATAGTCCTATTTCATATCAGTTAACAAAACATACAGTTATTAAAATACTTCACACTTTGCCAAGGTTAAGAATAATTTAGGCTCATGATTAATGCTGACATGTCTGATTTCTTAGGATCCATTGTTTGACTTCCCGGGGGAAAACATTGAAGTCTGTACAAAGTTTCAGATTAGTTGGAAGATTGTTCCATGATTTGACAGATTTAAAAGAGAAGGCAGATTGAGCAAAGGCAGAGCTACGCTTAGGGATGTTACAATCTCCACTTGAGACAGATCTTAAGGCTCTGGTGGAATGCTCAGAGCAGAGTTTAACAAAGGTTTTCAATGGGGGAGGGGCAACATTATGAATAATTTTGTACACTAGACAGACATTAGAATACATCATTAGATTATCAAAGCTAAGCATTTTATATTTGTTTAGTATTTCACAGTGATGATACTGTCGTGACTTTCTGTCTAATATTTTCAGTGCTTGTTTGTGTAGTGACCTGATGGGTTTCAGGACAGATGGACTTGCCTGAGACCAACAGGACATACAGTAATTATAATGTGACAAAATCATGGCATTGAAATAAGTTTTCGCGGCTTCAACTGTTAATGAGTTCCTGATGTTTCTAAAATTTAACAAGTTATATTTCAGCGTGTGGCTCATTTTCTTAACATGGCCCTTAAATGTAAGAGTGTAATCTAGTATCACACCCAGGTATTTGAACTCATTGACATTTTTTATTATTTCTCCATTAACATATATATTTGGGAAAATAGTATTTCATTGTTTATTTGAGAAATACATGGTTACCGTTTTATTAGTATTAAGTGTAAGACGAGAGTACTGAAGCCACCGTGTAACTTTTTCCATTGCCATTGACAGCTTCACAGCTACTTCTTCGGGATCTTTCCCAGCAGTGTACAGGACCGTATCGTCCGCATACATCAGGGTCCCTACTTCATCACACACAGATGGAAGGTCATTAATGTATGTGCTAAACAGCAGCGGTCCTAAGATGGAGCCCTGCGGCACTCCCAACACACAGGCTTTAGAAGACGAAGTTTTATCATTGATCCGCACACACTGAGAGCGGTCAAGTAAGTAAGACTGGATCCAATTTAATACATTAACTGAGAGTTTAAATGTTGACAATTTTGAAAGGAGCACTGAATGATTAACTGTATCAAACGCCTTTCTTAGATCTAGAAATAAGGCACCCACCACCCCTCCTTTGTCAAGGCTGCTTTTAACGACTTCAAGGAAGTAGCAACATTCAGTTTCAGTAGAATGGTTTGCTCTGAACCCAAACTGCATAGGATGCAGTAGGTTTTCTTTATTTAAATGAGCTACCAGTTGTTCAGCAACTGTCTTTTCGACAGCTTTGGAGATAGCCGGGAGTATATTAATTGGTCTGTAGTTGCTCACTTCCTGTCTGTCACCTGATTTATGGACAGGAGTCACAATGGCATTCTTCAATGAACTTGGAAATATGTTTTCATTCAGTGACAGATTTATAATTCGAGTGATGGGGGTAGTTAGAACATTCTTATATTTTTTAAGACAAACAGTATCAATTCCCCAAATATCTTTAGCCTTTGAGTTTGACAGTGATGATAACATTTTATTTACCTTTGCCTCATCTACATTTTTAAAAAACAATGCATTTGTCTCATTAGCTGGACCAACAGGGAGTTGTACTAAAGGAACATTACCTCCCAGTTCTATAACAGAGTTGAGAAAATAATCATTAAAAACATCTGCGATAACTAAACTGTCAGTCTGCATACTACCATTTAACTTAAGTTCTATGGGAGTGCTTTTAGGGCGAGCTTTTCCACTGATTTGGTCTATGCCTTTCCATAACAGTTTAGGGTTTCCTTTTGCTTGTTTAATTATCTCAAGGAAGAAATTGGCTTTTGCCTTTCGAAGCTGTCCTGTGAACTTATTTCTAAGGCTTTTAAATATCAGGTGATCTGTTTCCAGGCCAGTTTTTAAAGATTTTTTTAAAGCTGCATCTCTTGTCTTCATTAGGTGTGATAAGGTGTCATTAAACCAGGGCAAAGTCTGTTTACTTTGCTTGACAAGTACAGTTTTAGTGTATTTAGACAGAAGTGTGCTAAATGTTGATATCAACTCAGCACAGGCCTGCTCACAGTTTTTATTATTATGTATGCTCTCCCATTTAGTTTTCTTGATGTCATTCTCAAAATGCTCTATTGGAATCAAAGAGACATGTTTCTTACCTGCCATTCTATTTTGGTGTTTGTACCTCAGCTTGGACAGCTGCCTCGCTACCAAGGTGTGATTATGGTCTGACATACCTGTTATTAAGTTATATGTTTTTGATATACGATCAACTCTGTTTGTAAAAATTAGATCCAGTAATGTTTTTGAGGATCTTGTTATTCTTGTGGGGTTTTTTATCATTTGAGTCAGCTGAAATTTAGTGGATATATCCTTTAATTTCTTTCTGCGTGTTTTATCCAGCCAGTTCAGATTGAAGTCCCCCAATAGTATAATTTCTTTACCATTACATTTTACTCTTCATGTAACAACTGCGCCACCTTGTGGCTAAACATCAACTGCACTGAAGTCATCATAACTTCATAAGTTCTCATTTTCAAATGATTATGAATACTATTATTAGCAGACCTCTGTGTCTGCTAGTGTCTATAAACAGTAATATTTTTGTCGACATTATCAAACGGAAGAACTTTTATTTTGAAGAGCACAGGGCAAGGAAGCACACAAGTCAATCAGAGGACCCGCCCACCGACGGAAACAAAATAATGAGTGGTAAATTCGTTTTGTAAGTAGGAACCAAAAAACAAGAAAATGAGCTGAAATTCTGATTTTCGGTTTTTGCCCAAAAACGAAAAAACGGCTTGTTTCTGGTTTCTGCTTGTGTCAATTACTCCCAGAAAACAGACTGATAAAAGCTACCTTGGTCATTTATATAGCGCTTTTATCCAAAGCGCTTTACAGTAGCCTAATGACTGACATTCACCCATTCATACACACATTCACACACCGACGGCGGAGTCAACCACGTAGGGCGACAGCTAGTGATGGTGAGATGAAGCCTCATGAGGCATCGAACCACTTGAGCCAATTGGTTCGAGAAAGGGTTCATTTCTCGAAGCTTCATGTGCACACGAAACCACCTACTGGCCAAGTGTATAACCACAGGCAGCTGTATCTGAACCACATAATGTGTGATGCATTGAATTTTTGTTATGTCTGTTGGGAATGACTATGAATTACAAAAAATGGATGACCAAATAATGACTTAAAGATCATTCAAACCGTTTTATTATTTTATACAGTATAAAGTGTGGAAACAGGGAGGTAGAGGACATTGGGGGAGACTGATCCCGGGCCAGGAGTTGAACCCAGGATCACCGCGTCGAGGACGTCGAGCCTCTGTACATGAGGCGGCTGCCCTAACCACTGCGCCACCGGCCGCCCCATGGTGAAATAATTTCTGTACATAAATGATCACATATGCGTATACTACATTTTTTTAATGTATTCTGTGTGTGTAAATTTTCCCCAAATGGTAATATCATCACTCTCCTAAATCTCTCTCTCTCCCTAAACTCTCCAAACAATCTCCAAACTATATAAACGCTATCCAAACTCTAGTATCCAAACTCCCCAAACTATCCAAACTCTCAACTGACCGCAACTCTGCTTAAAAACTCACATTTTGAATGGAGCCTGAGGGGTCTATATAGCTGTAAAACCTCGCGGCAAAATCTGAACCACTTCCCGAAGCAGTCACATGGTATAGCCGGGCAGCGAGGCTTCGGACGTCATCATTTTTGGCCCCTCCCCTAAATGAAGCAAGCCTCGATATGCGCTTCGGGGAAACGCCCCCTCCATTAGTCGACACACGCTTCGAAGCCTCGGCACATCTCGTAACATCACTAGCGACAGCTATGGGGTCAGTTCAGTCTCATTTATAATGAATTCACAGAGAAGGATTCACAAATGTATTTTGTGATTTATGTATAAATGACTCTCTTCTCACAAATACATTTCGTTGTAAATAAATATAATATAAATCCATAAATATATGAATTAAAAAAATATTTGCAATTTTCATCAAAAATGTATTTGTATGTTGTTACATTTATAGTCAAACTGTTAAACTTGAATTTACAAGACGCTTTTCATTTGTGAACTTGTGTTTGCATTTGTTCGTGAACTGGTCTGTATTTGTTTTGGGATTTTTGAGACTTTCCTGAAGTGGTTGGATTCACAAATGCATTTTTTTCAACAAGGAACTCTCTGTAGCCAATCAAATGCCTCCCTCGTTTTCAGCCAATCACATGACTGCATTCCCACAAGGGGTACCTCACCATGGCCAGAGCACAGCTTTTTCTCTGCGCATTTTGCGCATTTGCGTTAGCTAACTAGTTAGTCATATAATGCTTTTAAGGCCCCCACACACCGCCCAGACGTCCAACTGCCTTATCGGACCACTCTCCGCCCACTCTGTTGCCTCTCGTCTGACCCGTTCGGCAGAAAAGTTGCGTTGTACACACCGCTTCGACGTGCTTCCGACAACACAGCAGCGTGTACGTTCTGCGCTTACGCGAGATGCAATAAGCCTCCTTAACAGCGGGTGGCGCTAGTCTCGTGCCAGTACTCCAAAACAGGAAAACAGGAAATGACGGAACGGAGTGCAGATAAAAACAATGCACACAGGGGCTGTATTTGAAACCGCATACTACCGTACTGCCTACTACCGTACTGCCTACTACATACTGCGTTCGTATATACTGTATACTGCGTACTGAATGTGGGATTCAGTATGCTACTTCAGCAGACCGACGCCGTTCACACCGCAGTATGCAGTATGCAAGTTTCCCAGAATGCATTTCGTGGCGACCGGCAGCGGTAGTTGTAAAACAGGCGAAAAGCTGTTTTATTTCCCGCTGTAGCGCTGTTATTATGTCACTTTATTACATTTTTATATTTTTTCATGCGAGAAAGTAACCGTTTAGATCCCCAATGTGCGGTTAGTTTACCCAAATGACGGCTGTTGAGTAATTTGCCTCGATGTTTTCGGAGAAGTGAAGCTCCAGAAGGAGCGGGTCGTCTCAGAGGCAGCAGCCCGTCTCCAGAGGTGTTCCGCCGGCCAACATGCGTCGTCGTCCCGGGGGAGACAGCAAGCCAGTTATCTTAACCGCTGTTTGTAGTGGACAGTATACAGTATAGCGCTGTCTCGGGAGCTCTGCATGTACAGAAATCACCAAATATTAATAAAAAAAAGTTTGAATTAACAGAGTACTTTTTTTCATTTCATATGTACAACAGCCTGGATTTCTATTGTACCTATATAGCTTTCGTCACAATAATCAAGTAGCCTATGCACTGTACTTATGTAAACAAATATAAACGCCGTACTGCTCCGCGATTGTTTGTTTGTTTGTTTTTGTTTTTTTTCGTCCCAGCTCCGGCGTTTGTATTCCCCTGGAAACGCTCTCTTGCTCCGTCATTACTCGATTTATCCAGGCTCTAGCGCATTGCATTGTGGGAAACAGTAGGCAGAGTAGACTGGTCGGATGCATACTGGAAATATTCTCAGAATCAGTACGACATCCGGGAACTTTTCGCATACTGCAGATTTTGCTTTTGTTTGCATACTGCATACTGCATACTACATTTTGGCCAAATCAGTACGTCCTAGCAGTATAGTATGCGGTTTCGGATACAGCCACAGTCTTGGTTCGGTATTCGTTCGACGCTCCACGTAGCCATTGCTTTGATAAATGTGCAGAAATAACCAAAAGTGCGATGCAACGACGAAGTAAAATCTGTACTCTGCGCCATCTCTGTTTATGTGGTTTGTTGTTTACCATCGTCACTTCCGCCCCGCCCACACACCGCCATTGGATACTCTGATTCGCTAGCACACCGCCAATCAGAGTATCCAATGGCTCAGACGTCCAACAGCCCACCTCCTCAGACTTCGTATTCTCAGTCTGATCAGACAACGTCCGCGCGGCTCCGAAAGCTTCCGACGCAGCTGTACACACCAAACATATGTGTTCCCGACCTCGTCCGAGCCTCTCCAAACGCTTCAGACGTCCAACGGTTGGGCCGGTGTGTTCCTGCCTTTAGACAACGGATCATAAACTGCTTTTTTTTGCTTGCTAAAGCTTACCTGTTGTTAATGCATGCAAAAATAAGTTACAAGCAAACCATAATAACTAATAGTTAAATTGCTTACTACATTGGTTTCAAAGTGCTGACTATAAGAGCTAGCTAACGTTAGCTAGCTAATGGATTTAGCTAGCTACAAACAAGCTAACGTTGGCTAGAGAGAGAATAGAATCACTTTTTTAAATACTTTTTGGTCTAATTTCTTTTACCGAAAAGCAATGCAAAATGCGCAGAGAAAAAGCTGTGCTCTGCCCATGGTGAGGTACCCCTTGTGGGAATGCAGTCATGTGATTGGCTGAAAACGAGGGAGGCATCTGATTGGCTACAGAGAGTTCCTTGTTGAAAAAAATGCATTTGTGAATCCAGCCACGTCAGGAGAGTCTCAAAAATCCACAAACAAATACAGACAAACAAATGCAAACAAGTTCACAAATGAAAAGCGTCTTGTAAATTCAAGTTTAACAGTTTGTATATAAATGTAACAACATACAAATATATTTTTGATGAAAATTGCAAAAAAATAATTCATATATTTATGGATTTATTTTACATTTGTGTGTGTTTGAAATGTATTTGTGAGAAGACAGTCATTTATATATAAATCACAAAATACATTTGTGAATCCTTCTCTGTTCATTCATTATTAATGAGACTGAACTGACCCCACAGCCAGCTCGTCAGGAGCAATTAGGGTGAGGTGTCTTGCTCAGGGACACCAGGCACTCAGCTAGGAGGAGCCGGAACCGGCAATCGGTTGCCAGCCAACTCACTCTACCTCCTGAGCTAAAGCCCCCCGTATTGCGTTTATATTTTTGTTCAGTATATATGTAACCAGGTTCACATACAGGCTCGACAGGCAGCTCGCGTGCAGCACACACTAGAACAGAACAGCAAGTTAATGTTAGCACCGAGGCTAACAAGCTAACTGAAAAATTGTGTTTATGCCATTAAATGAACATTCCAGCACCTACAAGTGCCGCGACTCACTCATAGCTTGCACATTTACATCTTCAATAACCACAGTACGTATATTCATACAAGAGAGAATATTGACATAAATACATGATAATTGTATACAGTGCTGCACTTTGCAACTCACCTCGATCGCACCTCTCATTAACTGGCAGCGTTTCTAACGTGCACTTGGCATTCATAAACTGTCACTGAAAGAGGGCGCTGTTGAGCCACTAAACTCCCAAAAATACATTTCCAATACAATGCAAGTGGAATCCCATACATACTGTGTTACATTCCCCCCTGCCAAATTCCACTTGCACCCCAAAACAACAAATACAATCAGCAAGAAAGAGAAAAAAATATATATGACCAGTTCAAAACACCAGGTACAAAAATCGCAATCAGGCAAAACTTGGAAGAATACAAATAATTCCAAACATCGTAGAAGATATTTCTCTCCTTTCTTGTGTTACTGATGAGGGCATATTAACGAAATTACAGTCACAAACACCCAGTACAAAGACCATTCACCATAAGAATCAATGTAGGAAGAAGTTGGCCACCACACACGGGGAAAAATATGCCTGTTACATATTTCATAAACGTTATGACTGAAAATCACCTCATTACAGAAGGAGACAAAAGAGATCCAATTAGTGCACATCTTCTCTTGACAAATATGCAGAATGAGTAACCAAAATATCCATAACTACAGTCAAAAACAATAAAAGGTCACTACTCTAAACCTAGGACCCTGTTCCCTGATGCATCGACTCTATAAGTCTTGTAACAGGTTTCAACAACCTCACCGCTCTGGACCTCACACCCTCTCTAACCTCCCCATCCCCAACAAGGGATCCGGTTTTGTCAATAGTCTCGGTAGTCAGGCACTGATTGTCATTACATGAAAGGTGGTCCAGAGAGCCATCACCAATAGCTAAACTGTTACCAGAGTCAGTGCCATCACTAGTCTTCCTTAGGACCTCAGTCATGGGGGGGTCAGGGTCTGACAGTCTGTGAGATGTCTGGTCAACTATCTCGGGCACTGTGATATCAGTAGATTGAATAGTGTTTGCCTCACATTGCTGGCCAATCACTGCGTCCTCAGACCCTCCAGGTCCACTCTGCTCTCAGTCTCAGATGGTAGGACAGATACCCACACTCTCGTCCTATACTCAACAGAATCCACAGGGACATCAGCGACTGTCTCTCTCTCTCTTCCTCAAGATCCGCAGAGCTTGACATAGAGGATACATCCACCTCCAAAGCAGAAACATCGTCAGGCAGAGGCAGAAAATTCACTGGCATTATCAGATTTCGGTGCACAACTTTCTCCTGACCAGTGGAGGCATGCTGTATCTTAAATGTGTGACACTCTTCATTCTTTCCAACCACCACATAGATGGCATTTTCCCAGCGGTCAGCAAGCTTTCTCTTTCCACACCCACCTTTGTTAGCCAGCAGCACACGATCGCCCAAATCCACTGGTGCTCCACGTAATTTACGGTTGTACAGGTCAGTGTGACGCTGCAACTGCTTCGATGCCATAGTCTGAGCTATGTTCATAGCTTCCAACAAGTCTTTGTGCAAGGACTGGATAAATTGATCATAGTCTGCGACCCCAGGGTCGTCAAGAACAGAGCCAAATATGACATCAATGGGAAGCCTTGGCACTCTGCCAAACATGAGCAGGAATGGTGCAAAGCCGGTTGTTTCATGGACTGTACAGTTGTACGCAAATGTCAAAGACTTCAAAGCCTCAGGCCACCTGTGTTTCGCTCTGGGAGGAAGTGCTCGGATCAAGTTTCCTAAAGTCCTGTTCATCCTCTCGCATGAGCCGTAGTTTGGTTGGGACACAAGAAGGCATGAGCCATCTTCGTAAAATGGTCTGTGACGACAAGTACATCCAATGACCTGTTGAGTCTTCAGCCGTCCAGAAATCAATGCACACCAGCTCGAGAGGCTCTGACAGGGCTGGACTGGCCATCGGGCAAAATTGGGCATTTGCCCGAAGGGCCGATGGCGATTTTGGGCCGAGCCTTTTTTTATTTTTTTTTTTATTTTTTTACTAATGGTACTAGTGTTAGTAATGGTATTAGTCATGATACCTATCATGACTATTAGTCAGTGTTTTAGGGTATTAGTCAGTGTTTCCCACACATTGAATGGACTTAACTAACGGCTCTAATGATAGGCCTAAACAGGAGGGCAGCATCGCTTATTATAAGGGGAAATCCTCGCGGCTGGTTTGGTTCATCAACGTTCTGTTTTCCCCCGTCGCCATGGCAAGGCGTCCCCCCGTGCCGACCCTTAGCTGCGCGAGTTTGACAGTGCGTGCGCGTATGTCAAAACCACCACACCAAGGAAGGCTGAGGAATAGTCACCCACTTATATTAATAATAATAATAGTCATAATAAACTAATAGTATAAAGCAGCCATCCCCAATTAGCGGCCCGTGGGCCAAATCCGGCCCGCAAGAGCAAAGTGTCCGGCCCGTGCGGACCCAATGACACTATGCAATAACCTGCTGAAATAAACAGTTCTGTAAAGTTGGAAATATATTCACAGATTCGGGATCAATAAATCTGAAGAGAAACGTTTTCAAACACAAATGATGCCTCTTTCCCACCGTAATATCATAGACTACGAGCTACAAGGACCAAAACCCAGATTTTTTACATAAATAAGCCGTCCAGTCTGGGCGGAGAACATTGATCTCTATGTGCAGCCGGCAGCCGGGCGAGTGCGCAGGGACCGTCTGCAAATTACAAGACAAAAGCAAAACACTGCAAACAAAAATCATTAACTCCACTGTCATACAATATTGTTTTCCTCTTGTGCACCACTTGCTGTAGTGCTGTTGTTTTTTGTTGTTGATCAAAATATTCTCCAGGGTTATTCAAATAAATAAATCGTTGATATTGGACTTATTTTCTTTCAAGCGTACATTTTTATCTGTCCCTCAACACAGGCTATGACTACTACTACTATCTGCTACTACAACCAACTACTACTGGTAGTACTCATCATTACAATCATAATACTTCTAATAATAGCAGCAACAATAATAACATTTGCACATAAAACAATGTTTAGTGATCCAATAAAAAAAACAGACAATTGGCCCTCGACTTGGCAACCTGGGCATAATTTGGCCCTCGGTGAAAAGTAATTGGTGAACCCTGGAAGGCTCAGCACTGTGTTTTAGTCATTTTTGTTTTCATCTTTTCTTGAATGCTTAAACTCCTCAACCCCATTTAGTATGTCAACATTTTGTATTAGTACCAGCAGTTTGTAAGAAATTGGTCAGTAATTGATGCCATATTTTGGTTTTCAAAATTCACCAAATTGATGCATTAAAATGAAATCTATTAAAATTTTTCTCCCGGGGGGCATGCCCCCGGACCCCCCTAGAAGATCACAAGACCCCCCCACGATAGAATCCTGTGGGAAACACTGCTATTGGTACAGAAAACTGGTAGATCGCCTCCTTAGTCATGATTGATTCTGGGCTGGACCAATTACAGCCAAGGGGCGATGTCCGACAGTGTACCAGCATTGTCACAAAAAAGTTTGTTCATAGGCTTCATTGTCTTTCCATTGATACCTGGTGGGTCAATCTCGGCTGAAAATGCCCGGGCCAATTTTTGGTCCCAGTCCAGCCCTGGGCTCTGATGTCCTGATACTCTCAAAAGGTGCCCTGGCTTCAGGTTCAGGCAACTTGCTCACAACACACCGTCTGCAGCGCCTCACATACTCTGCAACATCCTTACACAGTCCAAGCCAATGAAATCTCTGCCTCACAAGATACAACGTTCGCTGTTGTCCTTGGTGTCCAGCTTCGTCATGGGCACCCTGAAGCACCCTGGAGCGCAGTGATGGTGGAACAACGCCACGCGAAACAGTACTCCATCCCTTAGTACCAACTTATCCCAACTCCTCAGTAGCTTGATCGCACCAACTAGTTCCTTAGTGCGCTCTCTTCTCGAAGGTCTCCGACTCCTCTCAACAAAGAAGATAACTCTACTGAGAACATTGTCATGTCGCTGCTCCTCCATCAACACTTTGCGTGAAAGTACCTCTAAGCCATGCTCTGCTGTTAGCACAGTCTTGGAGAACTGAGGCAGTAAGAATGCAGTTGGACAGACCCTGGAGTCCTGCAGATCTTGTGCATCTAAAACAGCTGCCACATCATGGGATGTCAGGGTGCCAGCCTGAGCAACTGCTGCAAACTGAGAAGCGATGACCTGGCTGCCACTTGGGTTCCTATCAAATGGGTGAGCAGACCAGCGAAAAACATCCTGCACGCCAGGTACACACACTGCCGCCGCCTCCACCAGCAGGTCCTCATAAGGCACTCTAGTCAGCTGATGGAATGCGCTGGGCTGCACAAAGGGCTCCCTGCTCAAGGCATCAGCCACCACATTCCTGGGACCAGGAATATACTGCTTTGCAATACACCTCTGCTCACACGCATCCAGTCGAGCCTTGGACAGGCTGTATGTCAAAGGATTATTGTTAGTCCATATGGTGAACTGATGACCCCTCAACCAGTGGTGGAACTTGTCACACACTGCCCATTTCAAGGCAAAAAACTCCAGCCTGTGTGCGGGGTATCTGGACTGAGCATAGCTAAGCGACTCACTCGCGAATGCAATGGGCCTCGCAGTTGATTCACCAGCAGGGACTTGCGATAGTACAGCACCAAGTCCATTGCATGAGGCATCCACTGACAGCAGAAAAGGGTTGTTAAAGTCTGCATGGGAGAGAGGGACTTGGTCCAAAAGAGCTTGCTTCAGCAAGTGAAAAGCCTGCTTGCACTCATTTGTCCAGTCCTCAGCACTAAGCTTTCTGTGAGCCTGCTTGCGCCTCTACCCACTTCCTCGGGGGCCTTTACTGCCCATTGTGAGTCCAAACAGTGGCTTGGCTATCGCAGAACAGCTTTCAATAAACTGCTGGTAATATACTACCATCCCCAGGAATGATCTAATTTTCCGCTGTGATGGAACATCAGTGCCTGGCTCCATAAGATCAGACTCAGTCAGCGAGGTGATGGCCGCAACTTTATCAGGGTCAGTTCTGATGCCATCGGCACTGGCAACATGTCCCAGAAATCTCACTGACCTTTGCAGGAAATGGCATTTCTTTGGGGCAAGTTTGAGGTCTTGAGCCGCTGGAAGACCATCTCCAGCCGTTCCAACGCCAAATCCTCTGAGGGGGAAAACACCAAGAGGTCATCTAAATAACACAGCAAACTGAGGAAATTTTGCTCTCCAAAGATGCCCAGCATCATCCTCATAAATGTTGCTGGGCTATTACACAGCCCCTGGGGCATTCGATTGTACTTGTAAACCCGAACGGCGACGTGAACGCTGTGTACTTCCTGTCTTCCTGGTGGACCTCCACATTATAATACCCAGAAGTGAGGTCCATCGTGGAGAAGTAGGCGTTACCACCTAGTGTGGCCAGAGCGTCAGCTGGATGAGGGAGGGGGTGGGCATCTTTCACTGTCCGAACATTGAGCCAGCGAAAATCATTGCAAATTCTCACATCACCTGACTTCTTCCAAGCCAACACCAAAGGTGATGCAAACTCACTACTGGACTTTCTGATTATTTCCCGCTCCACCATGTCATCCAAAACTTGCCTCACTTTTTCGAACTGAGTGGGTGGTATGCGTTGGCACGGAAGCCGGAAGGGGGTCTCATCAACAACTCTAATCCCATGGAGGAAGCCTTTGGCCTTGCCACAATCCATCTTCTCTCTGGAAAAGATGGACTGATACTCAGTTATGAGATTGACAAGTTTCTCCTTACAAACAGAGGAGACTTCACAAGAGTCAATGTTGATATCTGACAATCCAATGTCATACAATACTGAGTGCGGTGAATCGGTCTGACTTGGTCGCTTTTGGCAGGGATGGTCAGGCAGGCTGGAGAGCTCTGTGGTCAGACTGTGCAGATCGTGGCTACAGACAGGTCTGGCTGTTGACAGCTGCACCTGTTGCTGCACACTAGACTGAGGCACACTGACAACATCTGGACTGTGGAAACTTTATATCGCCACACACATATGCATATCAGCCAGTTTAGCATTTCTTCTCAGAGTGACAGGTTTATTAGCAGGATTTATCACTTTCAGCGGCAGCCAGCCATCATCTCCGAGTAAAGCCACAGTCCTCCCAACTATGACCGATCTTGGCCTTGATCTTACGCAGGTAGGTACCAACATGACCATGCTACCAGCTAACGTTTCATTCACCTGCTGCAGCTTTCCCCAGACCAAGTGTTCAGTCATAGGCTCCAGAGTGATAGCTCTCTTTATTTTGACAAAACCAACCTTCTCAGGGACATCATCAACACACTCCTCTGCCTCAGCCACCAAACCCAACAGCTCTTTCTGGGTGTCACAATCACCTCCAGGCATAGTGGGGCAGCAGCCAAGAAGACCTCTCCCCAGCCTCAGGTGACAGACCAGGTACCTGAGTAAGTTGCTGCCAATGATTAGATCATCGCTCTGGCCCTGAACCACCAGCGTCTGCACAACCACTTTACATCCATAAGCCTCCACTTCTAGGACACACATGCCCAAGGGTACAGTCTTTGAGCCACCACATCCAATTAAGACAACCTCAGTGGGCTCTAAGGCGGGGGACTTCAACATGGCTTGCTCTAACAGCCGGGGAACCACAGTGGAGCTCAGAGTGCAAGCCATCGACCCACTGTCAAGCATGGCTCTGACTGACACTTTACCACCCAAGATCACATTTTCCTAGAACAGCTCATCATGTTGCTTTAGTCTTTGAATGTTTTGCAAGACAGGTCTGTGTCCCTGTTCTCTCTCCTCACATACACTCTGGTAGATGGACTCAAAATCATTATTTATGTGGCGAGATGAAGGCTGTGGGTGAGTTGTACCAACAACGCCACCTGGGGAGTTTCGCCCCAGGAGATAGTTAAGTGTTTAAAGAGGAATAGTTAGGTACCTTTACAATTACAGGCTGCTACAGGTGCGGACACCACTGGGCAGAGACGTTTTTAGAAAAGTATAAAAATAGTTTTTATTTTACAAATAATAAATGAAATGCGTCAAATCAACATAGGCTGCATATTCAAATACTCAAGCTGGGGCCAAGAGGAGGGGGGTGAACAGGGCTTGGGCTCATCACGGTAGACCTAAATCAAATCAAGGGAGAGATTACTAACCAAAACACCCGTGGCACCGCATACACACTCACACACAAAGGGGGTTCATGAAGAAAACACCACCACCAGCGATTGGGTCGCCGCTTTGGCCCACAGCACCTGTCCACAAAGAAAAAGAGGGAAATATATAGAACAGGCCTCACAGCTTAATGTTAAATGTATGTAAATTAACAAAATCAAACAATATGTTTTAAATAAGAAAACAAACAAAACAAACAGTAAATCAATATTTGTTAAACAAAATAAATCCTTTTCACATTAGCACAAATAATTAATAAATCAAACAAAATCCCTGAGGCTGTAACAAGCCCTGACACCAGCTCTATGAAGAGCCTGTCTCCAGGGAGCCGTGGCGATAAATGGACATATATGGACCTCACCGGCGCAGCGTCACAGCAGACCAGGTAGCAGAGTTACTGCACGGCTTCCACCTGATCCCAACACGAGGAGCCACAACAGCAGCAGCCTGCCGCACTGCTGTTTTACAAGAGGAGACGTGCGCCACGATGATCCGCCATGCCAAACAGGGCTCCACCACACTCACAGACACACCACAAAGGCTCCAGCGCTTGCACCGGCTCTACCACCCCAGGCCACAGCCACCACGGAGGACGAGCAGAACAGGAAAGGAAGAGAGAGACCGCAGGTGTGACCAGACCAGTATAAGAAAAGTATGCAGCGCCGCCCATCAATCAGTGCGCCAGCCCACACCTGATGTGGATGGATGCAAGGAGGAGGGGGAAGGGATGGGAAGGAAGAGACTATCCTGCCACATTCACATCATCATTAGTCTCTAGGGGATCACATTTAGGCCAAACACTTGTCCCCACCACATGCAGGCCAACTAGTTTTCCTCTTGCTGTGCTGTGGGTCTAGTGCCCCTGTTTCCGGTGGTCGCGGCCCTGGGACACTCGGCACGTGTGTGATCAGGCGCATAGCAGATGAAGCACAGGTGGTTGGCTCTGCAATGGTAATAGTGGTGTGTCCAGAATCCCCACAAATGACACAAGGTGCAGGAGGTCTCACTTTGGCTGTCTGACCCTGTTTATCAACACATCAGTCCTGTCGAGAAATCCTGCCTGTTGTGGCCGCTGTTCTAGCACACGCTCCAGCATGGCTATGATGTCATCCAGATCAGCAGATCCCTCAGCCCGTTGTCCTGAAACTGTGATAGGGTCAGAGACTGGTGGTGTCATAACAATTTTACTATCATGCACCACATGATACACACAGGGGATTGCTTCCTGTCGCTGTGACGTTAAGGCAGTGTTTAGTCTCAACTGTGATGTCTGTCTTTGGTCTTTGCTGTGCTCAACAAGTTTCTCATGCACATCAGCAACTGTCCATTGTTAGCGGTTTACATCTGAATATGAGGGATAGCTCTGGGTCGGGGCAGTGACGTATGAACATGGCAGTCAGGTCACGTGTCAGATAAACAAATGTCTTATTCTGTCTCTTAAGACAGTCTTCAGTCACCTCCACAGCTCTATTCAAACTTAGCCAGTAGTCAAATGGATGCTCACCTGAGTTCGGCAATGTAGAATAAAAGTCAGCTAGGGGCATGTCTTTGACATGTTAAAGTGCTGCTTTAACATGTCAAAGTTGGGGTCTGGGCCCCCAGACAAAGATAAAGATGGCTTACTGCGTACGCCCACCCTGACTACTTCACGAGCCCTTCCCACCAGCTTGCTCATCACCTCCTCAGCCTGTTCTGACAAAGGAATCCCCTTTTTCCTCATGTAAGACATCATTACAGCTTCCCACTCCCGAACTGCATGTGTGTCATTACCATCCCCTTTAAAACTGGCTGGTTCTTGTGACTTCCTACCTGACCACAACATTCAGCAAAGAATGATCCGACTCTACAGCACTCGCTGCCCCACTCACATCAGGCCCCATCTCGAAGCCTAAGCGTGACTCTATACAGGAGGGGGCTATGCTTTTACCTATGGAGAGCGCAATTTTTGATGCCATGCCCGCCAGAAGTTTCTCAGTTTTATCATCATCCTCTGATTCTATAGTGTGCAAAAAACCTTGAGGGGGTAGACTATGGGGGTCAACGTTAGCCACTAACTCATCAAAAACTGGTTTTGGAGTAGATGAATCTAAAGTGATTTAGAAATGAAATTAATAAAACTGTTGAAACACAAAATAAAAAAACAGCAATGTCCATCCATCCATCCATCCATTGTCTACTGCTTATCCTGTATTCAGGGTCACGGGGGGGCTGGAGTCGATCCCAGCTAGCATTGGGCGAAGGCAGGGTACACCCTGGACAGGACGCCAGTCTATCACAGGGCCGACATATAGAGACAAACAACCATTCACACTCACATTCACACCTACGGGCAATTTAGAGTCACCAATTAACCTATCCCCATCCTGCATGTCTTTGGACTGTGGGAGGAAGCCGGAGAACCCAGAGAGAACCCACGCTTACACGGGGAGATCATGCAAACTCCACACAGAAGGAACCCGGGGCCGACCCGGGAATCGAACCCAGGATCCTCTCGCTGTGAGGCGACAGTGCTACCCACTACACCACCGTGCAGCCCAAAAACAGCAATGTGTCAATTAAAATTAAATGCTTAAATCAAATATCAAATTAACTCAGCAGGTGATGTCACCCATCAAAACTTAACTCTCACAGTTATATACACTCAACAAAAATATAAACGCAACACTTTTGTTTTTGCTCCCATTTTTCATGAGATGGACTTAAAGATCTAAAATTCATTCCAGATACACAATATTACCATTTCTCTCAAACATTGTTCACAAATCTGTCTAAATGTGTGATAGTGAGCACTTCTGCTTTGCTGAGATAATCCATCCCACCTCACAGGTGTGCCACATCAAGATGCTGATCTGACATCATGATTAGTGCACAGGTGTACCTTATACTGCCCACAATAAAAGGCCACTCTGAAATGTGCAGTTTTGTCTCACAGCAAAATGCCACAGATGCCACAAGCATTGAGGGAGCGTGCAATTGGCATGCTGACAGCAGGAATGTCAACCAGATCTGTTGCTCGTGCATTGAATGTTCATTTCTCCACCATAAGCCGTCTCCAAAGGCGTTTCAGAGAATATGGCAGTACATCCAACCGGCCTCACAACCGCAGACCACGTGTTACCACACCAGCCCAGGACCTCCACATCCAGCAGGTTCACCTCCAAGATCGTCTGACACCAGCCACTCAGACAGCTGCTGAAACAATTGGTTTGCATAACCAAACAATTTCTGCACAAACTGTCAGAAACCGTCTCAGGGAAGCTCAACTGCATGCTCGTCGTCCTCATCGGGGTCTTGACCTGACTCCAGCTCGTCGCCGTAACAGACTTGAGTGGGCAAATGCTCACATTCGATGGCGTCTGGCATGTTGGAGAGGTGTTCTCTTCATGGATGAATCTCGGTTTACATTGTTTAGGGCAGATGGCAGACAGCGTGTGTGGCGTTGTGTGGGTGAGCGCTTTGCTGATGTCAATGTTGTGGATCGAGTGGCCCATGGTGGTGGTGGGGTCATGGTATGGGCAGGCATCTGTTATGGACGAAGAACACAGGTGCATTTTATTGATGGCATTTTGAATGCACAGAGATACCGTGATGAGATCCTGAGGCCCATTGTTGTGCCATACATCCATGAACATCACCTCATGTTTCAGCAAGATAATGCACGGCCCCATGTTGCAAGGATCTGTACACAATTCTTGGAAGCTGAAAATGTCCCAGTTCTTGCATGGCCAGCATACTCACCGGACATGTCACCCATTGAGCATGTTTGGGATGTGCTTGACCGGCGTATACGACAGCGTGTACCAGTTCCCACTAATATCCAGCAACTTCGCACAGCCATTGAAGAGGAGTGGACCAACATTCCACAGGCCACAATTGACAATCTGATAAACTCTATGCGAAGAAGATGTGTTGCACTGCATGAGGCAAATGGTGGTCACACCAGATACTGACTGGTTCTGAGTCCCCAGACCCCCAATAAAGCAAAAAAATGCACATTTCAGGGTGGCCTTTTATTGTGGACAGTCTAAGGCACACCTGTGCACTAATCATGATGTCAGATCAGCATCTTGATGTGGCACACCTGTGAGGTGGGATTTATTATCTCAGCAAAGCAGAAGTGCTCACTATCACACATTTAGACTGATTTGTGAACAATGTTTGAGAGAAATGGTAATATTGTGTATCTGGAATGAATTTTAGATCTTTAAGTCCATCTCATGAAAAATGGGAGCAGAAACAAAAGTGTTGCGTTTATATTTTTGTTGAGTGTATATATAAGACTGAAAATATCAGTGAATTAAACAGCACCTATAAAGTCACTCCCTTTTTTTCTCATCAAATACAAAAACACCAAATAAACAGATATGAAACCGAGTAAAGCAGTTATGCTGTTCCACTAAACAACACCGCCACCTCGTGGCTAGAAGTGGAATATTCCTACTGCGACTACTGATGACGCGCCGAGACGTGGAGCAGCCCGCTCCCCTCCGCATCCAAGCAGACGAGTCCAGGAATTAGACGTGCCCCACTCCCTGCGGCCGGTGTAGAAGCGCGGGTCACAGCACCAGTGTAACCAGTTTCAACTACACTTTGTTGTAGCTGGTTGGATCAATATGGCGTTATATTTGTGCCAAGTTTATGAAGGAGCAATGTGAGATTTTGAGCGCAGAAAAATATATTTTGCGAGCACAGAAATTATATTTTGAAGAGAAATGATACGCGAGCAAAACATAATGTCATTTGAGCAGGCAAAAATATATTACTCTCACTCAGTTTTACTCATGCCCTCTGTCAAACTCTTGCTCGCTGCGCTGCAGACCGCTGCACGCGCGCTCTCAATCTGTCCCTTTTGTGCGCGCTCACATCTGTGATTATATGTTAGTTAATAACTTAGTGTCATTATTTTTTCTGTATTATAATTTCATCATCATTAGGGGCCTCTCTGGGCCCCCCTCAATCATGGGCCCCTAGAATCCGTCTCCTTTACCCCCCCTTTTCGGCGCCCCTGAGTAGTAGTGTAGATATACAGTTGAAATACACATATTTGTTTATCTACTCTTCACATTTATTAAATGTATTTTCTCTTCCTGTTTCCCAGTGCGAGTTTAGATACATTTGTCAATCGCGGTATTTTATTTTGAAAATTGCTTTTATTTTGAAAATTTACCGGATTGTCTCGTGTTTCTTTGTGTGACTTCCTGCCAAAATTGACTCGATCGCTCGCGGCACGCGCAAAAAATAGAGCAGACGCGGAAACGATCGCTTCACGACGCGGGACGGCTATTCGCGGCACTTCGCTTCTGGTGTGGTGTGAACTACACTATCGCTTAACAAGGGCGCCGAAAGGAAGCGGGCTCTGAGCCTATTCGTGGCACTTCCGCGGCAGCCGGGTGTGAACCAGTCTCTCTCAGTAGCAGCAGACGCACCTTTATAAAACAGGGGGCGCCCAGCTGCCTGCTCCCCAAAAAGCAACATGACGTTATTGACTTGACGTGTAAATGAGCAATACAAAACCCGGAGGAAATGAATGCAAACAAATAAAAATATATTTCAATTTGAAACATACCACCAAAATACCACATTAAGACACAAAGATCTTGAGGGCACCATAGAAAAAGTCATGCTGTTTTGGCATCTAAAACGTTCGACATTAAGAGATTTCTGCAGTGATTTCTTTTGCAATTGGATTGGGTATGGGTACCCACAAAAAGGGGAGACTCTTGGAATCCCATTGAACCCATTGTCATTCACATGTGAGTAAATGCATTACGTTCCCGTGTGAAGCAGAGATGCAGAGGTCTGTTAACCTCACTTCTTTCTAACTCCACACAGCCACATGTTTGCCCATGCGTCACACAGCTCTCTTTAGGAGCTACAATCCTATTGAGTTTTTCAAATGTATTTTTTATTTTTTGTACATAGCCGAGTGCCGTATAGTCCCATTACATTCGAGGGCTGAAATCTTGATAGCTGATATCTCCTAAACCAGGCAGCTCACACCAGAACAATTAAGATTGATACATAGCACCACAGCTAAGAGGAAGAATGTATTTTTTATGTTGGGGTGAACTGTCCCTTTAACACTAACTGGAGCTTACACCACAGTATGTTGCCACCAGGTGTCTGTCGCTCCTCATTCACACCTGAAAACTTTCTCAGTTACTCTCTCTCTCTCTCTCTCTCTCTTCGTGACAAACACACACACACCTTTTACTCATGACTCTCCCTCCCATCCTCAAAGGCAGCTCAGAGTCAGTATGTGAAGGCAGCTGAAATTAGTCTGTCAAGATCTTTTGTGGTCTCTGCTGATCATGGATTTTTCTGTCTACCTCCCGACTCTGCTTTCTCTTCTCTCACAGAGCACAGGTAGATCGCGCACACACACACACACACACACACACACACACACACACACACACTTACTGTAATAAGACAATTAAAACTGCATTCAAAAAATATATTTTGTTTCCGTTTACACCACGTTATTTTAAACTCGGAGGCCTAAACTTGAACAAAGTGTTCTGGAGAAATATACTGGAGATTATTTTGCAGAATTTAATTGAGATAGAACACTTTTACAGGTAGAGAACTCAATTAAAGGCAATGATTGGGAGATGTCACAAGGTAATTGATCAGATCAGAAAAGTTCTATCTGCAACACAAATATATTTTAGGACAATTAAAAATTGTATTTGGCTGAGCTGGTCACAAATGGAAACATACTAGTGGTGACCTTATCAATACAACGTCCAAATCATTAAATTTACTACAATGTAAGATGACAAAAAGCAGCAAATTCTCCCATTTAAGCTGGAATTGAAGTGTTTCTGCGTCAAAAAATACTTAAAAGAAGAATCAATTATCAAAAAGAGGAATAGTGTGTTATTACTTCTTTCAAAATGTGCATTGTGATGCCTTGAAGACTTAAAAGAGTTGGAAACAACTGATTAATTTGACGCATTTCTCTGGGATGCTGGTTCCTTAAAATAATAATATAAGGAACTTGACTTTTCCGTGCTGCTCAGTTTGCCACAGGTGTATGAGCCAAGTGGAGCAAAGCCAAACTCCACCTGTGCATTGTTCTCAGTTGGTGAGAACTGTTGTCCCCTTTCAGAGAACGGCATTGTGGGAGGCAGCAGGGTTAATCTGCACTCCTATATTAGCTAAATGGCTCTCTATAGCGCCTTTCATTCCCAGCGCGGAGTCAGACACTGGAGTTTCATTCACATCAGCAACACAATACACAACCACAGCACAAGACTAAATGAATTCAGCAGCACCTGCATGTCGGATGGACATGTTTAATGCGGCGCCGCGGTCACGGAGGCGGATGAAGGTTTTCTGAGCCAGCAATTCAATCATTGTAATCACAACCACTTGTGCACTACACACAGCATGTTTGTCTGAAAGATTCAAAATCAGTTTCTATCTCATTATCTCACAACTCATTGTGTTTGGTTTAGACATAATCGTTGGAATCAATAAGAGATAATGGCTTTTTTCCATTTATTCTAATATGCTATGTCGTTAATGGCAATTTAGCTTCCACTCTCATTGATTTAGCAGGCATTATTATCATGGCTGCAACACTCTATCATATGCTGGAATGTCAATGTGTCTAGCTTTAATAATACAAGTCAGCCTTTGGTCTATTCAACCCAGAGAGAAATCTACAAGCAAGTACAAATATAATATTAACAATTATTAACCATTTTCTTAAGGCAACTTGACCAATAGAAAGATCAAGTGCGTTCAAATGTTCGGTTTGCAACATTTCTGATTCTCTCATGTTATTTTCAATCTTGTTCCCAGTGAAGTAAATGTTGTTTCAATTCATTTCAAACTTGGAAGATTGGAAAGTCTGTGGAGGGACAATTGTGTAATAATGCAGCAGTTTCTGACTATTGTGAAATTGGAAATTTCACAAATATCCTGGAGGTCATGTTCAGAGGTCATGGCCTGCGGTGACATCACTGTAGACATATCAAGGTTGGATTTGTCACATTAAGTGTTTCTATCTGCGGCCAGTTGTTGAGTTTTGAGAACACAATTTCAAGCTGGTTTGCTGTTTTACAAGTGAAAACACGGCTTTCGTGTCTGTTACCTACTCTCAAAATGTTTGTTGTCTTTCGTCTTTTTTGTTTTTAACAGAACATCAAAGCAATGTAAGAAACATTTAATAATAATAGTAATTGTGTTCAGTGTTTTTGTAATCTCCCATTAAACTGCATTGAGCTCAGCACCTAACAGCTGGCGAGGAGGTCACTGAGTGTCCTATGTGACTGTGACATCGTGACAGTCACATTTTTGTGTGTGTGCTAGTGTGTGTGTGTGTGTGAGAGAGAGAGAGAGAGAGAGAGAGAGAGAGAGAGAGAGAGAGAGAGAGAGAGAGAGAGAGAGAGAGAGAGAGAGAGAAAGAAAGTGTTTTCTCGCTCTGACCTTTCAGAGGTCAACTTCAAAGCACAAACACATTAACAGATCAGCCAGTAAGCTTGCTTACTGAGAACAAAAACACTGGCTAATGGAGCGTGAAAATGAAAAGAATGAATACTGATTTATTAACTGGAGGAAGCCATGTTGTTTGGCACAAGAGAGAAGTGTCCTGATGAAGAATATATATGTCTATGTGTGAACTGAGTGCTGTGTTTTCTCTGCAGCCCAGTGGTGTTACCAGAGCCAGTACTCATGTGACGACACATGCAGAGGTAAGACACAAACAGAAAGACGATGATGTGTTTTTAGAGACAAATCCAACTAAAGAGCCAGATATTTCCCTCAGGAGTCGGTAGAGGCTAAAATGAGTGTGAATTGTGGACTTGCATTCATCGGGTGGACAGATGCACAACCCCAAATTAATGTTAACGTTGCTTTATGTCTGGTTGTGTAAACAGGCAACTGTTAGCTCAGACGTTTGCCCCATCAATTGAATTATGTGATAGCATCAGTGTTGTGTTGACAAAATGGAACTCCGTTGTGTCTCTCTTTAGGTCATCCTGTCTCCTAAATGCCCACTTCTTTCAAACTCAACACCTCCAGTTTTAGGAGGCACAACATGTCTCAATATTCTATTCATTCTGAATAGCAGTACTAGCAAGAGAGGTGAACAGATGAAACTTTCAGTGTCTTTCAGTGAAGCCAACATGATGTTATTCCTGCTGCTGTCTCGTATTTAGACCCGATCCGCTGGGCAGCTCAGTTTCCCAGCTGTGGAGGATTACGGCAATCACCAATTAACATTGTCACCAGCAAAGTGCACGTCAACAGCGCCCTGCCACCCTTCAACTTCATCGGCCACACCAACACAATCAACATTACGGTGGAAAACAAAGGACATTCTGGTAATGAAGAGCCCACTTTATTATTCTCTTCCCCTCCAGACTTGATTGACTGTTGAACACCTCTGGTTTGCTGATAGTCTCTCATCCCTGTAGCTCACTTTGCTCTGCCGCAGTCGGTCCGACTGACTGGAGGAGCTCTGCCCGGTCACTACAGAGCTGCCCAGTTCCACTTCCACTGGGGCGGCAATGGGAGACCAGGATCAGAGCATACCATTGACGGAGAGAGGTTCCCCATGGAGGTATGTCACACAGGAGACAAAATATATTCTGCTCCTCTGGAAATAAAAGTGACGTACTGGAAAATAACAGGGGACAATAGAGTGCTGCAGGGATGACATACTTATGTTGGCCAACCTGGAAGTAATCGTCACATTGGTTTCCTCAAAAAAAGCCAATCTCAGAAATGAACACTACTTTTATGATTTTTGATGCATGAATGCAATGGCCAGAAGTAACAAAGAGAACGTAGCTGAACTACACCACTCAGCTGAAGGTGGACTAGTTGGACGGGATGATGTTTTGTTGTCTCATTTTGCCACTTGTTAGCAGCAGCCTTTTTTAAGATGCGTAAAAGCTTTATAGATCAAAAGTGAGATATTTACTGATTTTATTTCATAGGATAAAAGGTTAAAAACTCTTACGCTTATTTCAGGCATCTAACCAACAACCCATTAAATAAAAAGTAATTGACTCTGACACAAATAAACCAGAAGTGCAAAGAATGCTCACTAATTTCTGGGTTTTACGACTCATTCCTGCATCTCTCTATTCGGTTTTACAAACGTGTTGGAAATGGAAGCATGTCTACAATGTTTAGGTGATTTTTTTTCTTTAAATCATATAAGTAAGACTAACGGAGTTAAAGGAGCCACTGTTTGCATGCTTCTCTTCATGGTATATGAACATATTTATTGTGATTTACATGAGCATTTTGTCTATAGTATCAGCCAAACCAGCCAATCGGAAGAGAAAACTGCAACCACCCTTTAATAATGACTTTGCCCAGATACTCAGAGGACAGTTCTGTTTTAACAAAGCTGTGTTTAACACAGTGCCCTGTAGTGTAACAACCCTTCTCTGATACTCTAACTCATTTGCTGTTTTGGGTGTCCAGTTGCATATAGTCCACATCAAGGAGCCGTATGGCTCTCTGGCAGAGGCAGAACATGATATGGCGGGTATAGCTCTGCTCGCCTTCCTGTTTGAGGTAATAAGTTAAGATTTATTTATCTGCATGACTCTGCAGCCGTAATACAACTTTAAAAAAGGCTTGTTAGGCTTGTGTCATAATGCTGATGGTGTCTTCCTCGCAGGAAACCTCAGATGATCATCCTCATTTGGATGCAGTAGTCGCTGCTTTGGGCCGAGTGCAAAACAACGGTACAAGTTTGGTGACTGAAATATGAAGAGCATAAAGAACTTTTTATAGCCTTTCATTGAAATCCATTTTTGTACAATATTAACCAAACCCTAAACTTCTTTCTGTGTTAAGGTAGCAGCACAGTGATCCCAAACTTTCGACTCAGTGACATTATCCCATCAGCGAAGGACCTCCACAGTTACTACCGCTATGTAGGCTCCATGACAACTCCAGGATGTGAACAGGCAGTTGCCTGGACGGTGTTTCACAGGACCCTCTCCATCAGCAGTCGACAGGTGAGCAACAATGAATTGAAGACGCAGAGCCTGACTGACTGGTTGTTTGGCCTCAACAAATCTGTGAACCTTCAAACTTGATGTTTGGCGTAAAAGACGGATACAGTGAAGCCTTTTGAAGTCCTTTATGTCATTCATTAATTTGATTCTACATGAAAACAGCTTTTCTTAATATATATCCTTTTAAAAATAAGCTCATTACTCAGGAGGATTGGAAGGTAAATGTGTTCAGACATCAGGGTCTGAAACACATCGTTATCATCAGTGGCACTGACAGAGAAATGACTCTTTTTCTCTCCACTCAGCTTGACTCAATAGCTAAGCAGTGTCGATTCTGGACGGGGCAGCCCATGACTGACATCTTCAGACCTACGCAGCCTCTGGATGGCAGAGTTGTTTACCGCTCCAAGGGGAATGCAGCTCTGACGAGCGTGATCCACCTTTGGTTCAGTGTCTTCTCAGTTTTGCTTGGGACAGCGTGTCTGATACACTGAACCAGCACACGAAAGAACACCTGATTTAAGTGACAAAAGCTACTGTAATGTATAAAGGTAACTACTACCTGTGTGATAGGGAAACAGCAAACTGTTAATTGTGTTATGGTAATTCATTCAAAATGTCGCCTGTATTTGCATGTAACGACGTCCCACTAAATCCAACACGATTGCTGTGACAGTGAGAGAAGTTATTGTGCTAAGTGCAGGTCAACTGTCTGTGGAGCTCACCACCTCTGGATAACCCTCAGTCTCTGTTTGGGTTTGGTCTTTACCTCAGCAGGCCTTTAACTTTTATTATTTTATTATGATTAGGAGTCAATATTTTAAATCTGTACACTATGGCTTTATATTAACTCCAATCTGCTTTTTCTTAAGTGTGTTTTTCAGTGAGATAGAACTTTCTTTCTTCCCCACAGTCACAAGCTGAGGGACTTCTTATTTCTTTACTTGTCATGCTCATTATGATTCCCACTGTCGTTCAGACAACTGAATGTAGAAGATTAGACGATCAAGGCATTTCCTAAATGTACTGCACTTGTGTGGAAAAACCAAATGAGGTCTAAATGTACAGAAAAACCTGCCTCTTTTTCAGTGCATTGCTTGTATATAATCAACATTTATGAACTTAAAACTGGGAAGAAATGTGCTGCCAGATTTACTATTATATATAACAAATTAAAATTGTACAGTACAAACTAGTGAATGTATTTGAACCCGTTTAGGATTACCAATGAGATTAACCATTTTACATTAAGAATGCTCAGATTGGCCCTGATTTGAAGTGTCTACAACTAAATAGCATGCATTGTGTGGAGCTCATCAACAGGTGAGTTTTATGACATTAACCAACTGTGAATTGACAGTGATAGCACATAAGTTAATTACCATTAAATAAACAAACATCACTCCTACTTTATAGCTAGCCTTTCTGTGCCATTAAAGAGCTCCATCTTTCATTTGTGTGGTTGTTAACAGCAAGAGAAATTACTTCAGAAACCTGCATTGTGGAAACAGTAGCCTGAATGGATCAACCTGTAAAACACTGTTTGGGTAACATTTATTTATTGTCAGTTCATTTGTAGCACCAACTGACACGTCATCTATTCTAAAAGAGAGAAGACAGGCAACAAGGTTGAAATCATCCTTTTACCTCGATCTGCCATTTCATATACTGATCCAAACCTTGGCAGTAAACCTGAGTTTTAAGGTGAAATTAGTTTGAGGTCACTGGTTTGCTTTCTGCAGCCAGTTTCTCAGGTGCTCCACCTGTGCTGCAACGCTACTCTTGGCTGTGCCTCCGGGGGCGCTATACTGCTCCACACTGCTCCTGTAGTCCCACACGGAGGATACGTCATTTTCAAACAGAGGGCTAAAATGACAGAACGGAGAGAGAGAGAGAGAGAGAGAGAGAGAGAGAGAGAGAGAGAGAGAGAGAGAGAGAGAGAGAGAGAGAGAGAGAGAGAGAGAGAGAGAGAGAGAGAGAGAGAGAGAGAGAGAGAGAGAGAGAGAGAGAGAGAGAGAGAGAGAGAGAGAGAGAGGGGGGGGGGGGAGAGAGAGAGAATGCAAAATGGCTGGAGGATAAAATACTAGTAGGTCTGTTCTGTAAAACAAAAGTTCTGTTTAAGGATTTGTGTTTTGTGTGTGAATGAGGAGAAGACGGTTACCTAATGTCTCTCAAGTCATCCACAGTGAGTTGATTCAGGGCGATAGTTTTGGATTCAGCTGCACTCACAGCTTTACCAGAGATCCCATGGGCCTCTCTGAACGGTACCTACAACACAGAATAACACAGGCTTACACAACAACACACAAATACATACATGGAAAACAATGTTAAACCATTTGCTATTGTCCTAATAAGGTTATTTCCACTTGGTGGTTGGCAATAAGACGTTATAAATGCCATAAATAATGTATCTGGCTTATTTATTCTAATCTTGATACAGCCTTATTAGTATTCACATTCCAATATTTGATTAAAGAATAATTTCCTTTGATTTTCTTTTGAATTAAATGTGGTTATAAAATATTCTGACAATTTTCATTTGAATCAAAATATACCTAGACACTAGACTCACCCCCTTCCTCACAAGGTAGTAGGCCAAGTCAGTAGCCAACATGTCTGGACTGAGGGCCGCTTCCATGACACTCTGGTTAATCTAACACATGAGAAACATCGGAGGAAAGAAAATCATTGTCATTTTGTCTTTTGAAAGGCCAGGAAGTCTAAAAACAGTCATTCTTTTAAACATTTACAGGTCAAAAAAACGCAATTTGAACCACTGATAAAAAAAAAACAGCATCAGTTATAATCCTGTTATTGTGTCAATTCTTGTCTAAGCAGCAAGGCACAAAGGGCTGCTAAATATATCCTGCATTTTACTAAACCACCTTGTGCAACTGAGGAAAATCTTTCACTTGTCTGACAACTTCTTTGACTGGATTAAAATCAGTAACAAAAGAAGATCACCTATGCTGCTGCTTGCAAAGGAGGACTAACCAGGCTGCCAAAACTATATTAATACTATACTAATACTAATACTAATATTGTGTGCGGTGCTATGGATATTGTGTCTCCTGGATACTGGACATATTATCTTCATTATTCTATGCATGCAAGTTTTCTACATTGTGTGCTCTCTAAAAATGGAACATGAGACGGTTACACATTTGAACAGAATGTTTTGGTGCAACAAAAAAAGAAGGGGTTTACAGTTTTTATACAAAAGAAGGTTTGCAGTCGCAACCAAGTATAAAGTTTAAACCACCTGGTATGCATGACACCAAGCAGTGTAAAATATCTGACCTTGAGAGTCGATATGACTCCAGTTGTCACCTGCAGCACAGCGTGAAGCGTATCATAGCAGTCGAACATGGCCTCTTTATCCTCCTGAGGAAGGAAAACCAAAAATTTGGAGATGAAATATCCAAAAAAGGCTTTTTCCAATGAAGTGACACTTTCATACCTGCAGGTCTTTGTTGTAGGTGCTAGGTAAGCCCTTCAGTGTCATCATGAACCCTGCACACTGAAATACAGAAAGTAAAAATCTTTGTTTGACCAAATGCAGAAAAACTAGCTATAATTTTATAGCACACCTAGCAGATGATGAATGGAGTGAAAGTCTGCTGTAGATTCACTTCTAACATATGAATCCTCTTCTAATCAGCAAAAAAGAAAACTTTGAGCAAAGAAGCAACACTGTTGCGACAGGAAGCAACAGCATTTATAGGAAACGTGGTCTTCACATTACCTTTTACACAACACAATGGGATGGTCTCTTCACTGAACAGATAAACGGACAATTTAACAAAATGTATCTTCAGTCGGAGGTCTTACGTTGCCAAAGGCACGACCTGCTTTACTCCTGATCAGCTCCAGACTGTCAGCATTCTTCTTCTGGGGCATCAGACTGCTGCCTGTGCTACAAACACAACAAGAATAGGTGAGAAAAAAAGAAGGGAATCGTCGTTTCAACTCCACACGAAATGACTGGGTTGGGCTTAATGAAAAGTCCAGCAGATCATAGTAACACCAGCTCTGAGATTTAAACTGAACTTCACAAGACCAGACTAACAGCTGAGGTGGACAACGAGGTTAGAGACACTGTCTTCATATGTTCATTTCAGTTTGATATCTTACAGTATAGTAGTTGTTTAATGCCAACAATATAATTTTGTTAAAATGAGGAGATGTACAATTTTAGCATAGCAAACACAGTACTCAATGTCTGACAAACATCACCAACCATTATAATTCAACCAGACATTTTAAAAATACGATCTATTAATGCATATTAGTTCATTGCTGTAATGCACACATGGAGCTTTGTACAAAAAAGAATAACAAAATAATGACATTATCCAAGCATGTGCAGCCTTGAGGACATGCGCTAACTGTAATAAAGGCCCACAAACTGACCTGTAAGCATCGGAGAGTGAAATGAAGGAGAACTCCTTTGTGCTGTACAGCATCAGGTCCTCGGCCATCTTACTGAGATGGGTCAAACACAACGACGCCCAGAACAAGAACTCCGCTTAAAGAAACACATATGCAAACATAAGGTATAAAGTTGAGGAAAAACTGTTTTTTTAGGCTCTTTTTATTCAAATCAAATCAAACTTTATTTATACGGCACTTTTCATACTTAAAAGTAGCACAAAGTGCCTCACAGAAAATAAAAGCGAACAAATCAAAAACAAAACAAGATATGAACAACAAAGAACACCATGAAAACCAAGCCTCCCACCCCCACAAATAGAGATACACAGAGACATACACACTCACGCACACACATAGCCATATGCACAGACATACCCACGCACACCCACACACATACACTAGCTGTTGCTGAGGAGACATGGCTGGGCACCGAGATCTGAGGTGAGGAAGAAGCTACCTTTGGGGGCCGCGCACACCGAGAGGAATCATGGTCCATGACTGCAGGGGGCGCCGCCACAGGGACCACCCCAGCCCAGGCAGACAGGAGGCTCCACACCACGGTGTAGAGCTCTCCAGCCACCCGGGCCAGGGCTGTCCATGGGACAGCACCCCCAACAGTGAACCAGAAACAACTCCCGGTGTGGTAGGCCCCCAGGAGGAAAACACTGGAAAACCGAGGGGCTAAAACAGCAAAATAATAGAAAAGGTAGAAGCTAAAAACTGAGGGAATAAAAACAATAAAACAGTAAAATGTATCAAAATGTATAAAATAAAATAAAATTGACCCAATAAATAAAACAATAAAATTAAATAAAATTTAAAAACAGTAAAACAGGATAAGCTAAAATAAATAATATAATATAGAATAATAACAAAAAATGTAAGAAGCATAAAAGAAATTAGAAAACATGTCAGTTAAAAGCCTGATTAAAAAGGTGGGTCTTGAGCCTCTTTTTAAAAACATCAACATTCTCTGCGGCCCTGAGGTTCTCCGGCAGGCTGTTCCACAATCGGGGGCCATAGTAACTGAATGCCGCCTCCCCGTGTGTTTTGGTTCTGACTTGTGGTATGGTTAAAAGGCCAGCACCGGGGACCTCAGGGTCCGCGAGGGTTGATAGGGTAAAATTTGTGCAGATAAATAAGAAGGCCCGAGACCGTTGAGACATTTAAAAACTAGTAAAAGAACCTTAAAACCGATCCTGAAACGCACAGGGAGCCAATGCAGCGGTTCTAAAACTGGTGTAATGTGCTCCCGCCCTCTGGTCCTCGTCAGCACGCGTGCGGCTGAGTTCTGTAATAATTGTAAATTGTATATGTTATTTTTGGGAAGACCAGAGAGCAGGGCATTACAATAATCTAAACGACAAGAGATAAAAGCATGCATCAGCACCTCCGTGCTGGCCTGAGAGAGAAACGGGTGGACTCTGGCTATATTCTTAAGATGGTAAAAACCTATCTTTGTTATGTTTTTGATGTGTGGAATAAAAGTGAGCTCAGAGTCAAAAATCACGCCCAGATTTTTTACAGATTTTGAGGGTTTAAAATCCTGTAACTTTGGTAAAAGTTTCTCTCTCTGGCCTTCAGGACCAATGACTAAAACCTCTGTTTTGTCCTGGTTGAGCTGCAGGAAGTTTGCTGCCATCCATGACTTGATGTCTACAATGCAGTTAAAAAGGGCATCAATTGGCCCTGTGTCATCAGGAGACACGGCCATGTACAGTTGCGTATCGTCAGCATAACTATGAAGGCTGATGCCGTGCCTCCTGATGACGTCCCCAAGGGGAAGCATGTAAAGGTTAAAAAGAGTTGGACCTAAAATTGACCCTTGGGGAACCCCACACTTTATCTTATGGGTTTCTGAGGAACATGTATCCAAACTTACAAAGAAACTTCGATCAGTAAGGTAGGACGTGAACCAGTTAAAAAAGTTATTGTGTGACAGCTGACTGACATGTAAGGTTTACATACCAACAAAGTCTCGTTGGCCTGTGGCATCCATGCTGTTAACACTGATGCCAGCAAACTCCAACTCTACACATGAAGAGAATTTTTGTTTCAGCTTTTAGAAATACACATTTCATTAATGAACAAGACACAAGTGAAAGATCAACAAAGTAATACTGTAGTAATTATCTGGTGATATTTTACACCAGTAGCTTGACCTCTCTGCAGTAACTCCCGGTCAATGTCAAATGGTGTCCCAGCGATGGCACCGCTGGAAACAAAGAATCATTCTCATTGACTGGTCATGTCTATGGCTGAAAATCAGCATCAGACAGTGAGTGTGTGTTGACAGCGTACCTGCCCAGAGGTAAAATATTCACTCTTTTCTTGATCTCCTGAAGTCTGTCAACATCTCTGCTCAGAGCAACAGCGTGACTGAGGGTTGGTTCGAGAGGGGAAAAGATAAACACGAGACAAACATTAACGATTAAACATGTTATATTTAAAAAAAGGAGGAGGGAGACATGAAAGTTACACTTCAAAAAAGGTCACCTTAGAATCCAGTGGCTCCATCTGATTGGCTGAGCTCTCTGCATGTGGGTGTAACCAGGGAACAGGACGTCAATTTCTCTGAAGTTAAGAAAGAGATGACAGAAGGGGCAACATTTTTTTTAAAGTGCAGTTCCAAGTGTGTATTTACTGTGTATCTGTCTTACGCTGCTGCCCGCTCCACCATGGTCGACATCAGCTGTAGGGCATTGGCCGTCAGGCTTGAGATGGCATCTCGCAGCCACAACCTCATGTCAGTCACGACCTGGTCAACCCGAACACACACAGCACAGTCTCATGATACTTTCTCTTTTCTTTATCCACTACTAGCCCTTACAATTAAGTAATACAGCAGCAACTCCAAATAGTAATTCAGTCACTACATATTGTAAAGACAAACCTGGTCGTTTCTGCTCCTGCCAGTGTGCAGCTTCCCTGCAGGCGCACCAATCAGCTCCTGAAAGAGAAGCAGCCAAATAAAAAGACTACAACATCGCTCACCATGTCACCAAACAGTTAGAAAGCTATTAGGGCTGTAGCGATACACTAATCTCACGATACGATACACGATATTCAGCTCACGATACGATATAAATCACAATATTCAGCCAACAATATGATTTGATTTTATACGATTTGATTTTATACGATTTGATACACTTACATCATTTTCTGAAAGATTTTAAAGGGACAGTGTGATTTTGTTGACATCTTGTGAGTGTCCCATTGACTTGGATTGGATTAATATAAACTGAAAGAATCAATTACACAATATATGGCTCTGACTGGACAGAGAGTCTCCAGCTTGCAAATGCTGGACAAAATAAATCAAATATGTGGTGAGAAAATATTACATTTATTGAAGTGCAAACTGTAACTTACCACACACACACACACACACACACACACACACACACACACACACACACACACACACACACACACACACACACACACACACACACACACACACACACACACACACACACACACACACACACACACACACACACACACACACACACACACACACAGAGAGCTGGCTGGCTACGGGGCGGGGGTGGGGTTTTGGGTGTCTACAGTAATATGGCCTATTTCCTTACCCACGATGAAAAAAATAGCTCTGAATGAATAACAGCTGAGCAGAAGCACTTGTCGACCGTCGCGGAGAAATACGCGTCTGGTCTGAACTGGGGGGCAGTGGATCATGTGTGATTTTCGTGGCCGTGACGCTTTGCAGCAGCTGGTGTTAACCTGGCGTCATGCCGGCGTGAACCGGGCAGCCGCTGAAGCACCGCGAACGAAGCACGCTTCCTTTCTGCGCTTTTGTTAACCGAGACCAGACGCGAAGCGCCGCGATGCTGCGCGGCCGTCTCTCGGCGCAGCGAGCAGAGTGCAAGGGGGATTTGAATGGGACTTAATGTATCGATACTCGTGGCTAAAAAATCGATACTTTCTGTGGAAACAAAATAGCGATTTATATCGCAGAATCGATAAAATCGCTCAGCCCTAAAAGCTATGTTTATAGCCCTGACAAACTAAAAGGATAAATATTATCCATGAAGTCTTGGTTAGTCATTCTTCCAAATGCTCCAATGTGATGGAGACACTTAATAGATAAGGCTGATGTTATTTTTGTTTTTTCCCCCCATTATTGTCAACAAATCCCATGAAAAAAGCAAAAAGGAAGCAAGTGAATGACACCAAACTAACAATATAACTCTAAAGTGAGAAAATAAGAACTTACTGCAGCTCTAAACTACTAAAACAAAACCTCAGTTGCAATAAAATGGCAGAATCCTGTGATTATCTAATTGACAAACATAACCAAATTATTTCATGTCTGCCTCCTTATTGTGAAAGAGGACTCATATATACGTAGGAATGTATTTTGGTACAAAACACTATAATAACACTATAACACACTGTCACATATTATAGTGAAATTCAATTTGACTCTACTTCACCTTTAGCCTGCGCTCATTGGCAGTATGGATGTCTTCATCTTCAGGTTTGATCACAAAAACACCTTTAGACCACTCGCCGGAAATCTGGAGAATCACAAAAAAAAAAGACTGCATGACCAAGTGGGTTAAATAGATACAATGATATAGATTTGATTTGCTATAAATAAACATAGGCTAAATAGCTACTTTAAAATAATAGCACATGTGGACCCGAGATACCAACATTATGAGTGTTTATTTATTGTATGCCACTTACATTGCCAAAGCAAAACATCAAAGTACAGAGTCTGCCCTGAAACCTGACTGCATGAGTGAAAGAATCACTGAAGCGGTTTGTCAGCTGGCACCTGTCACATGATGACAGCATTGTTCACACTCAGCATAAAGAAGAGAGGAATTCTGCACCAGGGCACATTTTCAGCTGCCATCTATTAACCTAAAACTACACAGAAGGGCAGACACCGACACAGCCGCGATGCTGCAGGAGTGCAATTCCTTGCACGCAAATGTGAAATAACTGACCAGACAGTTACAGTCATACAGTCTAATCATTTGTCAGCTTGGATTTAGGATGTGGTCAGCGCCGTCGTAACGGGGGGGGGGGGAAGGTGATGACAATTCTAAGGGCCCACACACAGCCCCCAGTAGCCTCTATGACAAAATGATTATGCATACACTGAACTAATATATATTCATACGAATGAATCCGAATTAAAACAAAGCCACAAGTCGTACAATATTCTAATTTTAATAATTTCAATAACCCCCTTGGCCCCTTCTTAAAAAATGGTTTGGTCCACACCCCGGTTCGTTCTTCCTATGGTTCTTCCTCACCGGAATTAAGTGAGCACGAGCGGACTCCAGCAGGGTCAGGATGCCCCCCAAAAAGTACAAGTCCGGACACCAGAAGAGAGTTGAGAAGGAGGCCAGGAGTAGGAGCAGCAGAGCAGGGGCCCAGGACATCCAAAACTTTTTTCCCAAGAATGGTGAGAGAAAAACTACCGAAGGCAGCTGAAATGTCTGTAACATTACCTAACGGGGCGCAGGCTGCAGCCTATAGCTGTCATCTGGCCGCGCTACACTCTGGACAAGTCGCCAGTTCATTGAAAAAAAAAAAAAAAAGTCGCCAGTTCATGTAGAGCAGTAGTTCCTAGAGTAGCTGTAACTGAACGTTACTAATTTAGGGGCTACAACAGTGACTGTGTGTTTCACACATATGTCGGACAGTGCTCCAGTATGCGCCCATTCAGAGGCTGCATTGAATTGTATTGTGACGCATTCAAGTTCTACTCAGTAATTATGAGCATCTGACGAAGGTCAGTGACGTTATCATGATGTGTTCAATGTGGTCTTGTAAAATGTGTTATTAGTGGGACATTTGAATAGCCTAAATAAAAAAAAAAGGTAAATGTTCAAAGATCTGTTGTTGTTGTTTGTTTTCATAGCAATATAAAATAAAATACACCATAATAGCTGACAACAACAAAGTAAAAAAGACTATTTAGAATTTTTGGACAGTTTACACTGACTTTTGAATGGTTAAAAAATATGTTTTGCCTGGTAAAGTGAAGCTGTCCACCTAGAGCTATGGTACTAAGAAGCCCATTTAGATTTTGTCCAAGAATAGGTTAGTTCTGCATCAGTTTTTCCATGAAACATAACATTTAATGTTTACAATATATATAATGGAACAATAAACCTTTATGCTCTGCTGCTCCAGAATCAGCAGTGGCTGCTTCATCTGAGTTTGACCCCACAGCAGACACTCTCCCCCAGCAGTCCAATGATGCCTTTGATGGTGAGTGAGTGATGTAGACACTGGTTGGCTGTTTTGGTTTATTAGTGAACTGCTCTACCACTGGCAGTGACTAAGACATTAATCAACACCCTGGTTATTTCAATTATATAATAGCAAAATATAGGCTACATTTTTTTATAACTCAATTTATGTCACTGTTGCTGTTTCCAGAGCCAGGCCCAAGTTCCCAAAGCAAGGCTACATCAGGTAGTGAAGGGAATTGTGAAGCAGATCAAAGCTGTTGCAGTCATGAAACTGCTGAAGACAGTCAGAGCACAGGAAGTACAGAAAAACAGGAAAGAGAGAACAAGGAGGAAGAATATTTAAAATGTGACCCAGGATTATGGCCAGAGAAGCTGACAGACCACGATCGTGAGATAATTGTCAAAAAGCTAGCCACAGCCACTCAGAGAGATCTGACCTTGATAATGCCAATGGATTCAGATGGAAGGAAATTTCCAGAGTATTTAGAGTATACAAAGTCAACAAATGGACGGGAAAAACAGAAGAGAGACTGGTTAACGTACAGTGAAAGTGCAAGGGCAATATACTGTGTGCCATGCATGTTATTTTCCTGTGATGGCCTAAAAAAAACATCAGCCAGTGCACTTAACACCAAAGAAGGGTACAAAATATCAGATCTCAAATGGCGGAGAATGTACAACAAATTCCCTTGACCATGAGGTTTGCAAGGCGCACAAAACCTGCTACCTCAAGTGGAAAAATCGGAGATATTCTTTGATGGAAGCAAAGGGGATAGATAGCCATCTGCAACAAGAAATCCAACTTGAAGTTGACAGAAACAAAGCTATTCTTGAGAGAATATTAGATGTTACTCCTTTTCTGGCCTCAAGAAATTTGCGATTCAGAGGGAGCACAGAAATGCTTGGTGATGTACGGAATGGTAACTTCCTTGGCACTGTAGAGCTTGTAGCCAAGTACGATCCTCTGTTGAATGATCATCTGAGAAAAGTGAAGGAGAAAAGACCAAGCACCAGAGTGACCCATTACCTTAGCCCAGAGTCTCAAAATGAGTTCATAGAACTCTGTGGAGATAGAGTTTTGAAAGAAATACTGAAGGAAAGGGAGTGTGCAATTTATTACTCATTAATATGTGATGCGACTCCTGATGTCTCCCACAAGGAACAGAATGTAATTCTGCTGAGATATGTCTTTCAGAAGGAGAATGATCAGTGGGATGTAACTGAACGTTTCTTGCAGTTTGAAGAATTCAGTGGCAAGACTGGCCATGAAATATCAGAGATGATACTGAAGACATTAGAGGAGCACCACATTGACATTGCAGATTGCAGAGGCCAGGGCTTTGACAATGGCTTGAACAAGTCAGGAAAAGTTAAAGGGGTCCAGGCTAGAGGTAAGATCTTAAGCCCGAGCCCGAGCCCGACCCCGGGTCGGGTCGGGTATAAAATGTCAATCATTACGTTCGGGTCGGGTCGGGCCGGGCTTCTCTCTCGCTGACTTTTTTTTTTTTTTTTTTAATATATGTTTATAGAAATGTATAAACGATGTGTGGAGAATAAGATACTAAACTGAGGAATACTTGTTATAAAATAAATAATTAGGGGAAAAAAAACAGAGAGGGCGCTGTAATTGCTATTTAACTAAACGGGACAGGAGCCGCAGCACAGACAGACTGCGCTCTCTCTCTCTCCCTCTCCCCGTCTCCCTCTCTGCGCTCTCTCTCTCTCTCTCTCTCTCTCTCTCTCTCTCTCTTAAAGTACCGCGCTAGATTCTTAAGGACGTACTCTGAGTCCTCACAAATAAAATATGAAATTTCGGGTTTGGTTCGGGCTCGGGCCTGCAAATCAAGTTAATTGCTCGGGTTCGGGCCGGGTCGGGCTTTAATCCTGCGGGCCTGGGTCGGGTCGGGCTGGATTTTTTAGGCCCGATCTTACCTCTAGTCCAGGCTGAAATAAGGAAAATAAATCCACTTGCTACATATTCACCATGTGCCTCACATACTCTAAATCTTGTTGGAGTACATGCTGCAGAGTCATGTACCGACATTTCAACATTTTTCGGGTGTTTGAATCGCTTGTATAATATCTTCAGTGCCAGCCCAGAGAGATGGGCCATTCTCAAAGAAAAGACTGGCTGCTCCCTTTACCGCATGTCTGATACCCGTGCCCGCATAGCGGCTGTTAAACCAGTTGCAAATCACTTACCATCACTCCTAGAGGCCCTGGATAGCATCCTTGCTAGATGCAGCTTGACTAATGAAGTCAAATCAGAGGTCACTGGTCTCAGGAGTTATTTTACATCTTTTAAAGCCATTGTTCTCCTGACTGTCTGGAAAAAAATACTGCAGTCCATTGAAGACAGAAACATAATTCTGCAGTCAGGAAAAATTACACTAGATGTAGAAGCAGCCAATATAGAGGCATTAAAGGAAGAAATGCAGGTCTTTTGCGACTCATGGGATGACTTCCTTGCAGAGGCTTTCCTCATCGCAGAAGCTATGGATGTTCCCATTGGATTTCCAGTCAGCCACAAGCGAAAGAGAAAACGTTTTGCAGATCAGAGTCAGAGGTCAGAAGAAGAGGGAAACCAACAGGAGACAGAATCTAATCTGTTTTGCAACAGTGTTTTCTATGTGGCTTTAGATAACATCATCTGTGCCTTGGACACCCGCTTTCATCCATTGCAAATATCTGTGAGGAATTTGCTGCAATACTGAAAATCAAGGATTTAAAAGATGATCAGATTCACTCAGTTTGCCATTCATTAACAAGCAAATACAAACAGGATCTTAGTGCTAATTTTGAAAGTGAAGTGCAACATTTGAGGTCTGTTTATAGTGCCACATTTTCAGACTGCCCCTCTCCCCTTGAACTGCTGAATTCCATTCATAAACTTCAGCTTCAGAGCATTTTTGGTGAAGTATGTGTTGCTATCCGAATCTTCTGTACATTACCTGTGACTGTTGCAGGTGGAGAAAGGGCGTTTAGCAAACTGAAGCTAGTTAAGAACTATCTCAGATCCACAACAAGCCAAGTGAGGCTAAATAGCCTTGCTAGACTTTCAATTGAAAGTCAGCTAAGCCGACAATTGGACTTTAAAGACCTCATCAGCGAATTTGCTCACAAAAAGGCCAGGCGTTGGGCTTTCTGATGTGACTTACAGTGAATAAACAAGCCAATTTAAACTTCATTTGAGATTAGATTAGGCTTGTTGTTGTTTTTGATATTTGTTTTACAACGTATTCCATGTGCTCTTTGTTTTACTTGCACATTTAAGTTAAATGCTACATATTTACCTGTGGACTATCTTGAGCCAGGACACTTTGTTTTTTTGCATATCAGTGCTTGATAAAATAAATAAAATACCCACTACCTACTTGTTGAGTGGTTAATTGAAAATGTATTTGCAATCAGAGGTGTAATAACGTGTTGCAAATCAGTGAAATGAGAATAAGACAACTAATACATAATTTACATAATAATACTCTGACTTGTTAAGTCGTTAATCGTAAAAAAGGAAACAAATTGGGTGTATTACACCAGGCACCGTCAAGAACACTGAAAAACAAAAACATTTAAGGTGGCAATAGATGGGTAGAGGGGCCCACACCGATATTCTTTCAGGGGGCCCAGAATTCCTAGCAACTGGCCTGGATGTGGTGACCTTAAAGTGAGTCCATAGAGTGCAGCTATGTGCGTGTGTGTTCACCTGATCCAGCCCCTGTGAAATCTGGTTCATCTCATCCGTGGTGACCAGCTTCGCCTTCTCCAGAGCTTTCACATAAGCTTTGCTCCCTCGGATGTCAGCATCCCACATCCTCTGGTCATAAGCGATGGATGCGTTGAACTTCTCCATCATAGGATCCGTGTCTCCCGCGAAGCGACCTCCCCAAAGTTTGTTTCCCTGGTAAGCAAAAGAGGCGGAAAACACGTTTGGCGGCCGCACAATACACCACTAAGGGTTCACGTTAGCTCCGCTTTCTGTTTCCAGTGAAGAATCCGTTTGACAGCTTGCTTTAGTATCCAGCTGGCTGTTAAAACAACAACAGCAACACATGCATGGCGGTGGTCGAGGCTCGCCGTTACCCTTACCTCTGTGTTGGCCATGTTTGTCGCCGGTGGGTCGGTTTAGCGGCTGTGTCTGATGAAACGCTTTGGCTGTGGGAACGCTGAATGCTAACGGCATTGACACAAGCAGGAAGCTTCGAGGCGTGAGCCGCGAGCGAGGCAGTTTGCCGTACGTACCACTTTAAAAGACGGGGCTTCACCGAAGACGTTGAAGCGGGAGTGAAGGCGGACTGTGAATTTTTTTTTTTTTTTTTTGGCGGACTGTGAATGGACAGGAGATGGCAGAAGGAAGTGACGGATCAGGAAACGAGTTAGGAATTGAGCTCTTTTTTTTTTTCTTTAAACATCATAGATCATACAGTGTCTCACAGAGGATGTACAATCATAATAACATTAAAAAAAAAACATAACACGAGGAAAGGCAAAACCATACAAATAACACACAGAAAGACTAGGGGGGATTAAGGGGAAGTAATTAAGTAGGCTATTCTAAACAAAAACATTTAAACAAAAACACCAAGCATCTTAAATTTACAGGCTGGAGCGTAGACATTAAGGTACAAATCCAAGGCCATCACTCAAAACAACAACAACCTAGAAAATTCTGCGCTTATCTTTTTTGCAATTTTGCTGCAATGCATTTCCTTGAGTGATTTAAAAAACAGGGCTGCACGGTGGTGTAGTGGGTAGCACTCTCGGCTCACAGCAAGAGGGTCCTGGGTTCGATTCCCGGGTCAGCCTGGGTTCCTTCTGTGTGGAGTTTGCATGTTCTCCCCGTGTAAGCGTGGGTTCTCTCCGGGTTCTCTGGCTTCCTCCCACAGTCCAAAGACATGCAGGATGGGGATAGGTTCATTGATGACTCTAAATTGCCCATAGGTGTGAATGTGAGCGTGAATGGTTGTTTGTCTCTACATGTCGGCCCTGTGATAGACTGGCGTCCTGTCCAGGGTGTACCCTGCCTTCGCCCAATGACAGCTGGGATTGGCTCCAGCCCCCCCGCAACCCTGAATACAGGATAAGCGGTAGACAATGGATGGATGGATGGATGGATGGATTTAAAAAACAACTTAAAATAATTTAGAAACCAATCAAAGGAGGGTTCAGTAGTACGCCATTTACAACAGTGTATATGATATTTGCCCAAAAGCTAAACAATATTAACCAAGTCAGAAACAGAAGCATTCAGATTATCCATGTAAAATAAAACGTGAGAAATATCAAAAATTGGGATGTCAGTAATCTTCAATAATAACCTATGTCTTATGTTTGACCAGAATCTTTGGGACAAAGGACATAAAAAAAATATGTGTTCCAAAGTTTCAAATCTAAATCTTTTATTAAGAAATGCAGCCGTTGGATACATTTTATTAATTATCTTAAAATGGGTTTCCTTAACTTTTGGAGAAATGGGGCACTTGATATATTTGGAAAGAGCGTTATCTACAACAGACAAGGTTATTGGCTCTGGGGCCTGTAATTGTACCCTTCTCGAGTAGTCATAAAACACCCTAGATTTCAGAACAATACTAATGAATTTATTATTACATTTCTTTACACTCTTCAATAACTAAATTTGGTAATACTGCCTCAACATTAGCGTACATTAATACATTTCTAATTAGTAAAATCAAAGGTAATGGGACTGCTTTGCAAACCTTTTTGAATTTTTGATAACAACAATTGAAGTTATACTTGACTAGAAAAGCTTCATAATCCAAAAAGTTACCATTACAATCCAACAAATCAATTACAAAAATAATACCTTTCTCAACCCAATCATCTAAAAATAGAGATTTTCTATATGTTAAGATGACTCTATTGTTCCACAGGGTTGAAGCGTGAGGGGAAAAATTATGAGTGAATATCATTTTCCAAAATTGGAGAATCTGTCTATGAAAATTAGACAATTTAATGGGAATTTTACTCACCTCAAAATCACATTTTAAAAGAAATTCTAGCCCACCTAATTTATGAAACAACGACCTTGGAAAGTGAAACCATATTGAATTCTGCTGAAGTAAAAAAGCTTTTATCCAATTGATCCGTACATGGGGCGGCTGCCTTATCCACTGCGCCACCGCCCCACTGCCCGCCCCCAGCTGCGCCTTTTTAATGTAATGCGTTTTGTTCCTCCATATAAACTGGAAAATAACTGAGTTTGCTTTTCTAATATTACTGGGAGAGATAAATAAGGAATGGCATGGGTAAATTAGTTTTGAGACACCTTCCGCCTTGGATAGAAGGACTCTACCAAAAATAGTAAGATCCCGAGTTAACCAATGACTGAAGGATTTCTTCATATCTGTTATACTATTGGAGATGTTTACATCTTCTCTTCTCATAAGGTTTTTTAGTCAAAGTTATTCCCCGATATTTTACTTCAGAATTTACTCTAATTGAAGAAATTACAGATTCCACTTTTTCATGAATGGGAAGTAGTTCACACATTTTTAAATTGAGCGATAATCCTGAAGCATCTGAGAAAAACGAAATAGTATTCAGGGATTTATCGACCATTGATTTATCTCTTAAAAAAATTGACGTATCATCCGCAAACTGACTTATTTTAAATTCTTTGTCAAAGATTTGAATGCCTGCTAATTCTGTAGTATGGTTAACAAGAATTGTAAACAATTGGGTTGCCAGTATAAACAGTTTTGGGGAGATAGGGCATCCCTGTCGGATTCCACGTAATACATTAAACCTAGAGGTCAGACCAGGGTTCAAGGAAACATAACTACTAACGTCAGTATAAAACATCTTAATAATATTACAAAAAGTATCCCCAAAGCCCAGAAATTGTAATGCTTTCTGCAGGAAAGGATGTTCAATGCTGTCAAAGGCCTTGTAGAAGTCTAGAAATAACACATAACTGTCAGTATCAATAAAGTCTCCATAATCTAACATATCAAGTATCAACCTGGTATGATTATGGATATTTCTACCCTTCACAAAAGCTGACTGACATTCATCAACTATTTTTGTCAGACCCCCATCTAATCGACTCGAATATACTTGTGCCAACAATTTGTAGTCATTACATAGTAAGGTTATCGTCTCCAATTGTACAGTGAAAGTTTTTCTTTATTGGGCTTCGGGATTAATGTAATAAGTCCCCGTTTCATAGTAGGAGACAGCAGCCCTGTCGAGATACATTCTACTACTGCATTATAAAGCAACTCTCTTATGTCTTTCCAAAAAAAAGTGTAAAATTCTACAGTTAATCCATCCAGCCCAGGTGACTTCCCTTTGGACATCCGTAAGATTGCATTATCTAACTAAATTCTACGTTTATTTTCCAAAAGTTGCTTAAAGTCATCATCTATTATTTTACCATGTTCTCTTATTTTCTCAAAAAAACGAAAGACATTTTTCTTCTGAATATTTTGACATGTATAAGTTGCTATAAAACGCTCTTATTTCCTCATTAATTTGGTCTTGATCTTCTATGCTAGCACCATCAACAAGTAACTTGAATCTTCTTTTTAGCTTGTCTTTGCTTTTCCAAACCAAAAAAATAGGATGAATTTTTTTCCCCTTCCTCTAACCAACGAGCTCTTGTGCGTACATATGCCCCTTTTGTTTTTTCCAAGTATAAATTAGCTAATTCAGTTTGAAGGCTATTTATTTTGACACGTTCATCCCCTGATAAATTAACTTTATGACACAATTTATTAATTTCACTAATTATTCCTTGTTGTTTTTGCCTTTTTCGTTTAGCAATATATTTGCTTTTTTTAATAGCGGCCTCTTTGGATTTAAATTTAAACCACTCCCATTTGCTTAAAGACGATAATTCCATCTCAGAAACTTCTTGAGACAATTTTTTAACTTCTCTGCCAAAGTCAGTATTTTCAAGAAGATTATTGTTAAGTTTCCAAACAGGGTTATGATTGAACTCAACACGAAGAAACTGGAGGGACAGATTACACAGTGGTCAGTTAGAGGAGATGCAGAAATTACACATTTAGAAACCAGATTTATAAGGTTACTTGGAAAATCCTTGAGCACTGACCATTATTAACTGAATTAAACCAAGTATACTGTGTAGCATTGGGATTTTTCATTCTCCAGTAATCAGTAAGATGTAACTGGGAGATAAAGTCAATGATGATTTCCTCGTAGAAATGGCATTGTCTCCTTGGTGGAAGACGATCTAACAATAGATCAGGAGCCAAATTAAAATCTCCTCCCATTATGATATGATCAGTTTAATAAGTCACTTTCCATTCCTCTAGCAATTTAATTAAAGATGAAAACATTTTTTTGTTCTGCGTTTTTTGGTTATAGCCATAAACACATAACAGGATATAATTGACACCATTAAACTCTATTACCATCAGCAGCCAGTGTCAGTTAGTATCATTAATGTGGTTAATTACATTCCCAGAAAATGTATTAAGCTAGATCATCACACCCGCTTAGTGTTCCGTGACTAAAGAAAACAGAGTCCCCCCATTGTTGTTTCCAGAATTTAACGTCAGACTCCACAGAATGAGTCTCTTGCAAGAAAATAAAATTAACCTATTGCTCCTTACAAAAAAGAAAAGTCGCCTTACGTTTCACATTATTTTTCAACCCCCTAGTATTCAAAGAAACAAAAGATAACATTAACCAAGTCAAACTTTTTATAAGAATGCGCAAGGAACGTGATGCGCAGGAATGAGAAAAACCTGTCCTTATTACCTACAGTTTCAAAAATGTTTTGTGCAACAACTTACAACATACCTGAAGTGTGATATGAACATCCGATTAAACTAGTGTACCTGAATCAAACAATGGGTGTACGATGTTTAAGAGGTGTCCACCCGACGGTTGTTAATCAGTGCATAACCCTCCTTCAGAAACGCTCGCTCTCCCCTCCTCCTGGCTTCCTGCACCAGCGGCCACAGCTTGGTGCGTGCCTCCCGGTCTTCCTTGGAGAAATCCTCTCTGAATCGGATGTGCTTCTTGCTGCAGACTCTCGCCTCTCTCGATCTTTTCCAGACATCATCTCGTACAGTTCTCAATCCAAATTGGATGATAATCCCCCTTGCCGCGTTGTTTGAAGTAGCAACCACGTTCTTCTTACCCAGCCGGTGGACAGTATCCACTGTCTCTCGCAGTCGCTCCACAGAGAGAGGCACCACTCTTGTGAGAATCCCAATGACAGTTTCTCTTGTGTTTTCGTCATCTTTTTCAGGTAACCCAGCCAGCCTCAAGTTCCATCTCCGTTTGTAACGGCCAGCTCTTCACAAGCCATTTTCATGGAGCCGTTTTCTTTTTTGAGATTATTGACTTCATTACGAAGCACAGCAATTTCTTCCTTGTTCTCTTTTATAGCTGTTGCATTCATTTCGATGCGTTTTTCAAAGTTTTTTACAGCTCAGTCTGGTCGTCCATCTTATTGGTTAAGACTTGAATTGCGTGGAGAATGGCGGCACTGGCACTTTTCTCATCCGCATTGTCACACACCCGTCTCAACTTTTTGGGGTTTGGGCTCTTTATAGGCGTGTGGCTCCGGTTTCCTTTATCTTCCTTTGGATTCTTTTCCAAAACCATGTCTTCGATGTCGCTGTCAGCGCATGCCTCATGGAGGGCCGAGTCATAATCATGGTCCATCATTCTAGCAGGATCCCTTTTTTTCCACCCCCTTTTTTCTTTTCCAAATGTTCTACTTCAAAATTAAGAGCAGTACGCAAAAACCGTAAACAACAATTTCACTATTAAGTTAATTAAACAAAAATCGTAATCAATCGTAATTCAAGGACTAAAACTATATATTGTTGCTGAGACCGCAAAAAAGCTGCTTCTCACTCCGCCATCTTGAATCCTCTTTGGAATGGAGCTCAGTGGCGGGGGAATTGAAAGCTGGAGTAAGGAGAAAGCGGGGAAAGCCAGGCGAAAACGCAAGAAAAAAGGAAGGAACTCAATATCAGAAGAAACAGATAATGAGCAAGCGAGACAGGGCGAGGAAGAGCACAAAGTAATCGTTAGTGATGGGCAAAGGGAAGCTTCGAAACAGTTCGAAGCGATGTTTCAGTATGTGTTGAAGCCTTGAAACGAATATGAAACCTGACTCTACAGTGGCATCTAGTGGCCGCTTCTGTGAACTACATGCTCTGGCCAAAGAAAACTCCTAATTATGTGCCACTATGAAATGAGGCGGTCTTAGGTTTCCTTAATTTAAGTAGAATACAGGTTAAATTAAAGAAACATTATTAAAAATAAATAAACGATACATTGTTATATGCAATACAATAATCAAAGATTTTTATTCAAAAATAATATTTGTTCAGCTCTTTTTGAGCTGAGTCTGTTTCTTTTTTTTTTGATAACACTTCCCCAGCTTTTGAAAAAATCCTTTCACAGGGTACACTTGTTGCAGGGACACTTTCTTAGTCACTTTCAATTTCTTAGTCAGTTGGTACAAATTAAGGAAGACAGCACGTCGCTCTTGCCAGTATTTCAAAGGATCTGCCCATCTTGGAATAGCCGTTTCGAAACAGAGGCGTTCCTTCAATCACTGAACTACAGTCACGTGACATGCGCGTTTCAGAACCGCTTTCCGGCACAACGTTTCGAAACGTTTCGATCCGGGACTTCAGACACGCCCGTTTCGGAAGTCACATCACTAGTAATGGTCAGGCTGGAACAAGAAGGTGCGTCGTTGGCTTAGTGTATCCCGGTTCTCCTTACCAAGGGGATAAACAATCTAGTGGGAGAGGTAAAAAGTGCAAAAGTTCTGCGCAGTGGAGCACTGTTGATTTTTTGCAGAGACAGCGCACAACTTGGGAAAGCGATTAGGCTGAATAAGATCGAGGGGAAAAAAGTTCAAGCCATGATTGCTAAGGGTGGGGGTCTCACCCGAGGAGTGATTTTTGGTATCCCACTGAGTGTGTCTGCTGAACAGATTAAAGAAAATGTGAAGGGTGCAAGAGTGAGGGAAGTCAGACGCCTAAAAATGACTCGTGAGGGCCAAAAATGTGACAGTTTGTCGGTGTTGCTCACGTTTGATGAGGACCGACTCCCTGCTAAAGTGTTTATCAGATACATGAGCTATGATGTTAGACTCTATGTTCCTCCGCCGCTAAGGTGCTTTAAATGCCAGAAATATGGGCATGTAGCGGCAGTATGCAAGGGTAAGCAAAGGTGTGGGAGATGTGCAGGGGAGCATGAATACAGGAAGTGTGAAACAGGAGCTAAACTTAAGTGCTGTAACTGCGGAGGGGAGCACACCTCTGCATATAGAGGGTGTGAAGTCAGTAAGAGAGCAGAAGAGGTGCAGCGAGTGAAAACATCCCAAGGGGTCACATACGCGGAAGCGGTCAGAAAGGTGGGGATGCAGCCAAATGGCAGTAGTGTTAAGATGGCAGACAGGCCTGAAATGAGAACATGTGAGGGATGCAGAAGAGTTAAAGAAGACACGCTGATTGTGGAGAAAAGGCAGTTCATACTATTCATGGTTGATGTAATTAATTGTACTGCGCAAACAGACAAGAAAACAGAAAAAATCAAAATAATAGTGAAAGCAGCAGAGAAATATCTGGGAATTGAGGCCATTGGGTGGGAGGAAGTGGAGGACATGTTGAAGGCAGGTTTACCCAGCTCGCAGATACCGTCACAATCATCTGTATGGGGTGGTGGATCTTCATGGTCTTAAGTATATTGCAGTGGAATGCAAGAAGTCTTGTAGCTAATGGGCAGGAGTTTAAGAAGTTTGTTTCAGGTCTGCAGGATAAACCCAGTATCATTTGTATTCAAGAAACATGGCTGAGAGCGCAATGGGATTTCATAATACACGGATACACGGCTATAAGAAATGACAGGAAGATGGGGAAAGGTGGTGGGGTGGCTACTTTTGTCAGAAATGAAATAAGGTTTAGTACTGTCCAATTAGGGAGCGAATGTGAGTCCATAATAATTAAGGTTTGGACAGGCAAATATGAGCTATCAATAATTAATTACTATAATCCATGTAACAAACTGAGTATAGATATACTGAATATGGTGTTGGGGGAAGTGCAGGGGAAAGTAGTGTGGTGCGGAGATTTCAATGCACACAGCACTCTATGGGGAAGTGAGAGAACTGAGACAAATTGCTCAATAGTAGAAGAATTTATAATAGATAAAGGATTAGTAAGTATGAATGACGGGAGGGGAACAAGGTATGACTGTGTTCAAAACAAAGAAAGTGTGATTGATTTAACGCTGATGTCAAATGAAATGGCTGGTGTCACTGCGTGGGAGGTGTTAAGTGAAACATTAATGGGTAGTGATCACTATCCAATCACTATTAAGATTGGAATAGAGCTGCAACGGGAGGAAGACATGAGATTGCCAAGATGGAAAATTGATAAAGCTAACTGGGAGCTTTTCCGGGCAGCGTGTAGAAACAGATTTGAACAATTACATAAAGAGGAATGGACAGATGTGGAGGAGTTGAATAAGGAAGTAGTCACAGCTGTAATACAATCAGCAAATGAGTCAATACCAAAAACATCAGGGTGCAGAAGTAAAAAGAATGTGCCGTGGTGGGATGAAAATTGCAGACAGGCAATAAGAGAACGGAATAGGGCATTTAGGCTATTAAAGAAACATCATTCAATGGGGTCGTTAGTGCAGTATAAAAGGTTGCAAGCAGTCGTTAGGAAAACTGTTAGAGCAGCTAAGCGTGCATGCTGGCGGCAATATTGTAGTAAGATAGGTTGGGAGGTACAGCTGTCGGAGGTTTGGGGAATGATCAGGAAAATGAGTGGAATAAGATGGAATATAACAATCCCAGTATTAACAAGTAACAGTAGAACAGCGGTTAGTGGTTTAGAAAAAGCGACGCTATTGGCGGAAACACTAGTCAAAGTTCACTGTTCAGAAAACTTATCAGCAGAGGCTAGGCAACAAAGGAATACTATGCTAGCACAAAACACCTGGGTTAACAGGAAAAAACCCACAACAGAAGAGTACCTGGATCTTCCATTCAGTGTGTACGAGTTAAAGAGGATCATCCCCAGCACCCGGCAGTCAGCGCCAGGGAAAGATGATATCTGCTACTGTATGTTAGACAACATGGATGACAGGTCACTGGAGGTAATATTAAAATTGATTAATAAAGTATGGGAGTCAGGGGAGATTCCAGCTGCATGGAAACACTCGATTATAGTGCCAATTTTATAACCAGGCAAAGTTGCATCAGACCCGTCAAACTATAGACCTATTGCTCTTACATCTCAATTAGGGAAAACTATGGAAAAGATGGTTACAGAGAGGTTGATGTATTTCATAGAAAGTAGAGACCTTATGTCAGAGTGTCAGAGTGGGTTTCGTAAAGGGAGAAATACAATGGATTCAGTGTTGTGCCTAGAATCAGAAATTAGGAAAGCTCAGACAAATAAAGAGATGGTGGTTGCTGTGTTCTTTGACATAGAGAAAGCGTATGACATGCTGTGGAAAGAGGGCCTGCTAATTAAACTGGATAAGTTAGGAGTGGGAGGGAAGCTATATAACTGGGTGTTGGGCTTCCTGTTTGGGAGGACGATAGAGGTCAGAGTAGGGAATGAGTATTCACCAGTATGTATGGTTGAAAACGGAACGCCACAGGGAAGTGTGTGCAGTCCAATACTCTTCAACTGCATGATTAATGACATCTTTGAGGAGGTGGGGGGAGGAATAAGTAAATCACTATATGCTGATGATGGGGCATTATGGGTAAGGGGGAGGAATCTAAAATATCTACAGAAGAAGTTGCAGACAGCGGTTGACGCAGTGGAACAGTGGGCAAATAGGTGGGGATTTAAGCTGTCAGTTGCAAAAACTCAAGTGATATGTTTCGCAAAACGCCATAAAGACATATCAATAAGGTTATATGGAAAAACACTGGAGCAAGTCAAAGTCATTCGTTTTTTGGGTGTCCTGTTTGATGAAAAGCTCACCTGGAGAGAACACATTGAGAGGACAAAAGACAAATGTAAAAATGTTAATAACCTTTTGAGATGCCTGTCAGGTCGTGATTGGGGTGCAACCAGGAAATCTCTATTAAACATATATCAAACCATGATGAGAACCAGATTAGACTATGGGAGTGTTGCGTATATGTCAGCAGCACAAAGTCACCTTAAGAAGCTGGATGTGGAGCAGGCTAAAGGACTCAGGGTATGTAGTGGGGCATTTAAGACCTCCCCAGTTGCAGCTCTGCAGGTTGAGATGGGGGAAGAGCCATTAAGAATAAGAAGGGTAAAGCTCATGTTGGCATACTGGGTTCACCTGCAGGGCCATAAAAGATCTCACCCAGCAAAGGCTATATTAGAGGACTGCTCAGAGCATGATAAGTCGAACTTCTGGAGCTTAGGCTGGGTTGGAAATGCTAAGGCAGAAAGTGTTGGCTTGTGCAACATGCAGTACACTCCTAATGTTTCATTACCAGAAATTCCTCCCTGGTTGTTCCCGATGCCATCAGTGGACTTTAATATCCAACAGAAGATCAAAAATAAGTCAAAGCAAGGAGTTACTGGAGTCGTGGTTCAAAAGTATATCGAACAGAATTATGCAAATACAATAGCAATATTTACAGACGGATCAAAAGAGCCAGAAACTGGGCGTACCGGAGCTGCGGTCTACATTCCGGAATATAAAGTGGCAATTAAGGAGCGAGCAACAGACCACGCATGAGTATATACAGTTGAACTCCTGGCTATCACGCTTGCACTGACATGGTTAGGGGGAAACAACAGGGCCAAAGCACTCATAGCATCAGATAGCTGGGCAGCCCTCAACAGTATTAAAGGAAAACACCACCGCATTTCCATACTGAACTATGTTCTGCTCTGATCTTAGACGAGGTGATACATACCTCCCTCTCCTCTGTGCGTGCACTCAATGGCTCTTGCGCGCACTCCGCGCAGCGCTAATTTGCTAGCATGTAGCTTGTCCTTAGGATCCAAAGGGGGGTGAAGTTAGAAGCGACCAAGCACTTCCACGTTGTCCCTATTTAAATACGGTTACGCGAGTAGTTAGACGACCCAAGTTTGGTTACACAAAATGAAACATGCCAATTTTTCTAAGCGGATAACAAGGATAACTATATAGTATGGCGGAATAACAACTGGAAGCACTTCGACGTCGGCGCAGTAATATCATCACTCCGCTCCCCCTCTTACTTCCGTCAATAGAACCTACGTGACCTGCACGCTGTTGCCTGCACTACCTGTAGTAGTTTGTGCACAGTTGAGTAAGCATCAGGTTGTAGTAAGATAGTTTGTGAACAATCAAACATCATGGTTATAACGTGCATCGTACAGGGTTGTGAAACCAAGCAGAAGGTATATAGTCCCGTCATGTTTTGAGTGATGATATTACTGTGCCGACGTCGAAGTGCTTCCAGTTGTTATTCCGCCATACTATATAGTTATCCTTGTTATCCGCTTAGAAAAATTGGCATGTTTCATTTTGTGCAACCAAACTTGGGTCGTGTAACTACTCACGTAACCGTATTTTAATAGGGACAACGTGGAAGTGCTTGGTCGCTTCTAACTTCACCCCCCTTTGGATCCTAAGGAATATACTGGGACAAGCTACATGCTGGCAAATTAGCGCTGCGCGGAGTGCGCGCAAGAGCCATTGAGTGCACGCACAGAGGAGAGGGAGGTATGTATCACCTCATCTAACATCAGAGCAGAACATAGTTCAGTATGGAAATGCGGTGGTGTTTTCCTTTAAGACCATGAAGTCATGCAGGCAAGATCTGATCATGGAGATCCACCAAAAGTTATACAGCTTTCACAATAGGGGGAGAACGGTCAGATTTCTGTGGGTTCCTGCTCATGCAGGCGTTGACGGCAATGAGGATGCAGACATACTTGAAAAACAAGCACTCAGGTCACAAGCAGTAAACATCAACATCCCACTAGGGAAAGCAGAAGGAAAGACAATCATTAAATCACAAATGAGAAAAGTTTGGCAGGAATACTGGGATACAAATAAGACCGGAAGACACTTCTACAATATACAAAAACAGGTGGGGAAAGGAGGAATGGTGGGCAGGAGCAGGGAGGAGGAGGTGGTCATTACCCGCCTCAGATTAGGACACACGGCACTTAATAGCACGCTACACCAAATCGGCAAACATCCTACTGGTGAATGCATAATGTGTGATCAACCTGAATCTGTGCAACACGTTCTCATGGAATGCAAGGGTTATGAGAGAGAGAGAGGAAAGAACTAAAAGCAGCAATGCATAGGGAAAAAGTGAGCTTCACGGTAGGGAACATGTTGCAAAGATCAGAAAGCACTAGGAGGTATGTGAGCAAGTACTTGAGGGAAACAGGATTAATGGATAGGGTTTAAACATTTATTTATGTATATTATTACTATTAATATGTATATATAGGTGTATATATATATATATATATATATATATATATATATATATATATATATATATATATATATATATATATAATATATATATATATTTATTTATATTTATATATTTTTCTTTCTTTCTTTTCTTTTCTTTTCTTTTCTTTTCTTTTCTTTCTTTCTTTCTTTCTTTCTTTCTTTCTTTCTTTCTTTCTTTCTTTCTTTCTTTCTTTCTTTTTGTCATCTATCCTAACTGCACATCGAATGTACCACACTCCAGTCCGGTAGGTGGCGGCAATGCACCTGTAAACTGGATGCCAGCCGCCAATCAAATCCAACAGAAGAAGAAGAAGCTTCATGCCGGGCGGAACCATTGACCTGGTTCACATTTTCTACACGGGCACTTTTGCAACGGACCAAAGCTAGGAGTTTAACGAAATGGAAGTGTAAGAATGTTTTTTATTATTTAAATTCATTCATACATTGTTTTTTTTATCGATACTATGTTTTATTTCTGTAATATTGTGGTTAAAGCTGACGTCACAACAGCTACGTTGTTCGAAGCTTTGTCGAAGTTTCCGGTTGATTTATTGATCGAGTCGTAGGAAACGGAGTGTATGAGACACAGGTCTCTGTGTTTGCAACCGACAATCTGATTCAAAATAACAATACGGCAATAAGATCCACTTTTATGATGAATACGTCAGTTAAAACATAGTCCCTTTAGAGGTTTTGTTCCAACTGTGAAGAGGCCCTGGGGTAGACCCAGACTGTCACAAATACAACCTGTACTCAAGTAGAAGTACAGATACTAAAAAAACACGTATTTAACTTATTTACTCAAGTTAAAGGGAAAAAGTACAGCCTAAATCTACTCAATGTAAAAGGTATCCTTATAAGGGACTTTTCTACTGGCTGTTTTTTTTCAAGGCTAACTGAATCTTGCATCATATTAAAAAAAGGAATCATTAATTTCCCTCAAATGCTTTAAAACTTAAGTACCAAGCCCGTTTTGAAAATGTATGCAGCAGAAATTACAGATATTTGTTTAAATTGTTGGCAGTAAAGTAGAAAAGATGTCAGAAAAATAAATAACAACAAAGTATTTGTACTTAGTCGCTTCCCACCTCTGCCCAGAATACACTGGAGGGATTATATATGTCTTTTAGCCTGGGAACGCCTTGGGGTCTCCCAGGAAAAACTTAAAAGCGTTGCTGGGGATGTTTTTATTTCACTGTACTGGTGGCAATCAATTAACCAAAGTCATCTAAGCCCAAAGGTCCACCATTCATCTTTTGGTGCTTTCAGTCAAGCAAGAATGAACTGATGCTTAAACATGACTTATTTTCATCTTTTCAGGAAAAACGCTAATGCTGCTATGCTCAGTAACTACGAGGTACTGTTTTATGTCTCACGGATTTACATGAAATCTATTTGCTGTGTCCAGTCAAGAGATGAAAATGTAGTGTCGCTTCAGATTTGTCTGTGTGATTCTCAGGTGTTCAAACTCCTGACAGACCTGAAGGAACAGAGAAAGGACAGCGGGAAGAGCAAACACAGCACCGGGCAGCAGAACCTCAACACCATCATGTATGAGGTCAGCACACGTCTCTGCCTGTCGTGTTGCATTTTCAGTTTGCGAATAGCACAGCTGCAGTGTCCTCTGCATTTCCATACAGACACTGAAGTACCTGTCAAAGACGCCCTGCAGCAGGCAGACTCCAGACATCGTCAAAGAGTTCCTCACCACCATGATGCCTCACAAACTTACGAAGTCAGTGAGATATGACAAAGAAATAGATGTCAGCATTCATTTTTTTCATTTGGAATATATAGATTGCTTAAGATTCACAGCATTTTCAATATGAACAAATCTGTATGTATGTATGTATGTATTATCCTGTACACAGACTCATGAACTGATATTTTTCCCCCATCAGGGCAGAAAAACTGCAGCTATTGAACCATCGGCCACAGACAGCAGTGGAAATTCAGCTGGTGAGTGTTTCTTTATTTTCAATAATTACTATTATTACCTTGTGTCCTTACCTCTCTTTATCTCTTATTCATCTTTATCTCTTATTACTACTGTTGTACATTTTGACTTTTCTTTCACACATTTATTTTGGTAGAAACAAGCCAATATATCATATTCTTGGACTTTCTTATAAGGATAAGTTTAGTAATGTTCTCCTTTTTTTCTTATTGTCAACACACCCAACAAAAAGTCCAACAGCTGTTGACAAAAACCCATCAGGGAGCCTCACTATTGCACTGGGTGACGTGTCCCTTCCTTACGATGAACTTGTGCTCTGCAGTTTGCTTTGAGTCAGTCCCTTATATGTGTGGGCTGGAAATACTTAGAGCACCAGATGTTTATTAATCCGCTGGAGAAAATAGTCCCCAACAAATGCTCTATTTACTTCAGTTTGAATAACATTTGCTAAAGAACACAATGCCCAGCTCTTAAGTAAATCCCTTCCTTGACACTGTAACCCATGTTTGAAGGTTTCAGTTCTCGGTAGGATGAATATGCTTTGGGCTGAGAGCTTTGCACATGGTAGCGAAGGATTGAGAAACCTGAAAATCTTGTGAAGAGTATGTGAACGTGATATCTACAGCTTTCACACCTAGGCTATATGGCATTTGGGGGTTTTCACACATCCAGTATATCACCAGGATCATCAATAAAGTGTGGTAGTACACATACACATAAAAACCGATCCGGTCGGTAAACACAACATGCTCTTACTGATATCAAGTTACATTGTTCCTGAGAATTGATGTGTCTGTTTTTTAATCAACTTTTGCTGTCATTTGAATCTGCCAACACGCAGAGTTACAAGACCTTGCCGTTGTGCTGTTGGAGAGTAAAATAGCAATAGCATAGCAAAAAATGTTGATAGCTAAATAATTAGGGCCCAAGCGCCGACAATGTCGGGCAGCGAAGCCCTATTGAAACTGTATCGTTTCTTATTAGGGCCCGAGCGCCGACAACGTCGGGCAGCGAAGCCCTATTGAAACTGTATCGTTTCTTATTAGGGCCCGAGCGCCGACAACGTCGGGCAGCGAAGCCCTATTGAAACTGTATCGTTTCTTATTAGGGCCCGAGCGCCGACAACGTCGGGCAGCGAAGCCCTATTGAAACTGTATCGTTTCTTATTAGGGCCCGAGCGCCGACAACGTCGGGCAGCGAAGCCCTATTGAAACTGTAATGTTTTTTATTATTATTTTATTTAACAGATGCGTTTTTGGGGGCCTTAACATATTCAGAAGTTGAAAAAAATTAGCATGCTAATAGAAAACAGTGAAAATTTTGATATTTTAAAGGTTTCATAGTTGGCCACAAAAAAGTGGCTCGCTATCGCCACCTAACGCAAAGAAGGATGGCCAGCTCACACCGTAACTCCAATTGACTTGAAATTTTGCACAGACATGCAGATCTGTGTGCTCTACAAAAAATTACATTATGGCCCAAAAGTCCGCCTACCAAAATTTTCCGCCATTTTGAATTTTGTGAAAAACACGTTTTTGCTAATTTCTCCTAAACTATAGATCCGATTCTCACCAAGCTGGGCAAGTGCCATGAAAAGCGTTGAAAAACGTTGTTGCGTTCAGAAGTTATTAGCCAATGAACATCAGAGGGGCGGGGCTCTAGAAATCAATAGACATAACTCCACAATATTTAACCCAATCCTCACGAGACTTGCTGGATATGTTGACATAACTCCCTGGAACATATCCTGAAAGTTTTATTAAAATTGACCACTCGAGGGCGCTACAGTAAATCAGCCATTTTTCACTTGAAAGGTTTGTATTTTAACGAACTCCTCCTACACCGTTGATCCGATTCCTACCAAACTTTGTGAGCCTGTTCTAGAGGCCTCCACGATTTAAATCATCGAAAGGTCTTACATAAGTCCTACGGGAGCGCAATTACGGCGCCCTGAACATGGACGAATTTCATGCTTCGCCACAATACTCTAAACTGTTATACTTCAGTGTCCATTTTCCGATCTGGTTCAAACTTCTCACATTTGATGAGAGTCCCACCCTGAACACGTCTGCACTGCAATATTGACTCACAATCAGAGCGCCACCTATTGGCAACATGAAATATCATGTTTTTACACACATATAAGGACATAACTCCACAATATTTAACCAAATCATCACGAAACTTGCAGGATCTATTCGCAACATGAAATGTCATGTTTTTACACTTGTATAAGGTCCCAGTGTCGTGGAACTTTGCACCCCAGTCGAGTGTGATGACTTCAATCATCTGACACAGTGATGGACAGGACGATTCAGGCAAGCGACGACCGGCGCCGTGGCGGTGGCCGGGGACGACTGGCGCCGTGGCGGTGGCCGGGGACGACCGGCGGCGTGGCGGTGGCCGGGGACCATCCGCGCCGCAAGGCGGTCCGACTTGTTAGGCGGTCGTAGCACTAACCGAGTTACGTGCCATGCGAGGGCCCGTTATCACTGCTCGCAGTTTTAATGTAAATTGAGTTTTGAAGTTCAATTTTGATCTGGGAAACAGCAGTTGACACAACAACTTCTGCTCAAACTTAATTTACGTGTCCTGGGTGTACTCTGCCTTCAGACAGAACCTGGAAATGTGCGCAACAGGTCCCCTTCAAGGGAAATTTTATCTACAATCCCCTGACAACTGACAAACCCAATCGAAAATATGTGTTGCCAATGTTTACACAGATAAACAGATTTAAAAGAGTTGAGTCAAGGCATGTTTATATGTATAGCATTTTCTTATGTATTAAATTTGGCAAGGGAAAATGTATCGGAACGTTTACAAAGCACAATAATGACAAACATTTTTGTGTTGGTTTTCAGATGGTAGAGGAGAGTGAAGAGCGGTTGTCCGAGGAGCAAATCGAGCAGCTCATCCAGATGGTCAGAGACGTCCTCCCAGGTGACCCAGAGCAGGAGAACGCAGCTCCTGCAGATGCAGAGATGGATGATGCCGCTCAACAGTCATGACAACAGGACAGACCAGAAACCGCACATAGGTGGAGAACTGGAGCAAAGGCTAAACATGATTACAGAACTGCATCGGTTGCTTTTACCTGCGACATTTTGCATCACAGTTTGAACGGAACAACATACTGGCAGAAGGGATGCAAAATGGCTGTGGCTTGAAATGACCTCAACACCTTAGATATGCCTCATTAAATGATTCCCATTAAGATGAATCATTTAATGAATGGAAGAAGAGTGTTCCTGCTTAGCATTTGCGTGCGTACATACATATCATATCATCGTATCATATCAAACATCCACACACTTTCTCTGATTTTCGGACAGTAAGTCGCTGATGTCTTGTTTTGAATCTGACTGGTCTAATTTGTATTTCACATCGGATAATGTTTATGCAGAGACGATCTGTCATTAACCTGCTATATTTTTGGTTTCTGACTGAATGTTGGTCATCAGTTTCCACTGTGTTCCATAGAAGAGTTTTTGTTGCTGTGTGATTTCCCAAGCTGTAATGTAAGTCAGTCATGCAATTAAAGACAGCACTAACATGAGGTCAGACAGTATTATTAGAGCAGTTATGTAATAGCAAAGAGAGTAGACCTTCTGGACCAAGAGGTGATTGTTGTCTCTTTGATCATTGTTAAAACATGCTGATACTTTCATGCTGTAACAAAATGAAATGCAACAAATGAAATGGGTCTGCAGCTTTTTTTTCACTTTGAATGGCATGGTCAACAGGCAGGGAAGTTAACACCACAACCTTTGCTTTCAGAACGTCTGAATGTTGGTGTACATATAGACATATACATAAATTAGAACTATAATCTGAAACCAATTTCAGTCAGACGATGGGGGTGTCCTCCTCAATGCATCCTTCTCTGCATCATCCTGTAGGTCTGTGAATGCAACACAAAGGTAGAGAAGCAACTCAATAATTATGTTTGCTGTAAATTTAGACATTTTAGGAGAATGTCTAGTAGTAAATACTTAATCATCCTGAAATATTGTAGTCATTTCATTCTGCACACATCATTTAGCAGCATGACCCACTTACAACACCCCCCCCCCCCCCCAAAAAAAAATTGCACTTCTATGTTCTTACCAATGGCACTTTGATCATAGCACTGTTGTTCTTAAGGTATGTTTGCTGAACAGCTACTACTTTACTCAGATGAGGACCTAACACTTGTTTCTATTTTTAGCTCTTACTTTATCGGCAATGATATGTTGTGGTTTCTTTCTTTTGACAAATGTACTTCTTGTAAGTCGCTTTGGACAAAAGCGTCTGCTAAATGCTCTAAATGTAAATTTAACATACATATAGGTTGCGATTAGAACTCGTAGAATACACCGGATATAAACTCACAAACCCTTCAACTACAAACTGGATCAGCTCATGTTTTCTGTGCTGAGATGATTTGATGTAGCAGAGGAAGGATGTGCTGGTTGGACTTGTGTATCTTTCTGTTTTGAGTTTCCTATTAGTGTATCATATCAGTTTCCTGCGCTCACTTAGCACCTTGCTGAGGCAAGATACTGACAAAACCAAAGTCTGGAGTACTGTTTATCGGCACATCAAGCAGCCCCCGTGCAAGTGACCCCGGCCATCGGTTGGGCTTGGAAGTGAATACATGAAGGTCACTTTGCTGCAACCCCATGAAAGAGTAAATGTCCACCATTTACCAATCTGAACGTAAAAGGCATTATGAACTGTAATGTCCTAACTATCTTTTACCCATCTAAATTTATATGTACACAAAGTTGTGTTCTCTTGCACAAATCACATTCAGTTTTACTATATGGAACGGATGCTTTTGTGTGAGGAAAAGCAGAGCAGACAAGTGCTGCTGTGAAATAACAGCAAAGTCTTATCATTTTGTAGTTAATTTCATGTCTTATATTCAATTGAAAATAGTTTTTCAGCTCCAGGTCAATGTAAATAAGTCATTTGAGAATGCTACAAGTATGGAAAATCAGTCAAATCAAACAATTGTGCAGGGAGACACAAACCTCAGTGGAGCTGAAAGCTCCCAGATTACTATATTTCTCATCGATTTGATCTATTTTACCATACAGTAGACCTGAGGCCAGGTGGCATATTGGCATAGAAACACTTCATATCGCACAGAGATCGGGATGAGCATAACTTTTTCTTTTTTTATGCACGGTTATATATGCTATCTAGTGTTGACTCGGCAGTGTAGCAACGCTGTCTTTGATTTATTGTTACTGTCTAGATCAAAATATATTGTAAGTAAAACACCTGGGGCTGCACGGTGGTGTAGTGGGTAGCACCACTGTCGCCTCACGGGAGAGGGTCCTGGGTTTGATTCCCGGTTTGGGCTTGGGTTCCTTCTGTGTGGAATTTGTCTATCGCCATTTAGATAGACATTTAGAATCATCAGGATAGATTAATTGATGATTCTAAATGTCTATATATATATATATATATATATATATATATATATATATATATATATATATATATATATATATATATATGTTTGATTTATATCATCCATGAATTTCGGTAGTTGTTTCATACAGATCAGATAACGCAATGCATCATGAAGATGTCACACTTTAGGAGTTGCCAAAATCAGGTTTGATAGTAAAAAGGTGGGTAAATGAAATGAGGCGGATGGAACCTCAACTAAATCCCACATTGTGATTAGATTTCCCCCGTGGGCTTTTACTGAGAGCACACGAATCGATGAAGTAACGTGATTTTAGCCTCGAGTGCTAAGAGAAAAAAAGTGGTTTTGTAAATGCGACAGAATTGCCCTTTAACACCTCCACCAATAGGAATCTCGCAAGCAGATGCGTATTAGTATTCAGAACGTGCAGCGACCAATCAGAGCTCAGCTTTCACTGCCTGGAAGCGCTCGCGCTCACTGTGTCTATTTTACCTCCTCTCCACGGTTGATATATCTCGACTTCTCACGGTGCAAAGTTACGTCGGGAACTAGCAGCGGAACGTTGTGTAAGTGTCTCTTTTAAAATACGAAATAGCGTCGTGACTTCCGCCGATAGATTATCCACATGAAAGAAAATCACGATGTGGTTCGATGAGCTGTGAGTTTCAGCTCTATTGGATCAGTGTTCATGGGTTTTTGTTCTTCTTCGGATTTCGTCAGTTTCACAGCCGCTGGTGAGTGAACACCATTTTTAACGGGTCTGGTTTATTTACGACGCGCGATAGCTACCCACGGGCAGCCAAACGACTCCATTCCGAGCAGGTAACGATGGTTAAACAACACACCGACATGCCCTGTTGGCGAGCTGTAGGTGGCCACAGGCTGTCACGGTGTTTGTTGACCGATTGCAGGTCGTCCACCTAGTGGCCGCCCGCCTCGGGTTAATTTGTGTAGACGAGATGCATCGCCAGTCAGACCAGATGTTAGTGGGTGCTGGGCCTTCGGGTTTGCAACCGTGGAATAATCCTGTTTCTGCACACACCGTCGACTGAACCGTTTATCATATCTCCACCAGTGTGCACCTGGTCCGCCACTTATGTTGTGCAACGCGGCAGAAAAGGGAAGCAATTCAGCGTAGACTGAAGAAAAGAAGTGTGGTGCATCCAAAAACAAGCGCACGAAACTAGTTCTGAGTCATACATCCAAGGACACAACGTTAAAAATTGAGTTCAGGTTCAGCTGCCTTTTCAAGGTAAATACCCTGATTAGTCAGAGTAGCTATCCACTCCTAGTCTTAGCAGAAACATCTAGTCTAGTTGTGTCTTTGTTTGCCCAGGTAACTGATATCGACCTCCTGAGATTTCTGCTTCCGCTCAAAACAATGGAGGTGAATGGAATCAATTAATTAAACATAACAATTCAACAAGCCTCTGAGTTGAAACAGTCTCTGTTGAACTGCTTTGTCCAAAAAGATTATGAAAACATTTGACAGCTTTAAAATACCATCGGTAGGATGTTACCTTATTAATTATCAGTTTTATTATTACTTTTATAAATGTCGTTTTTCAAAAATAAAACTATTTAATTCATCGTTGTGGTATTGGGGTGGAGGCAAAACAGGCCGCTATCTCAAAACCTACCTGGCAAGTAAAATCCAAACTATCTGCTTGTTCAGCTACAACTGTTGGCTGTAATGTAATAGTAATAGTTATTCTTCCTGCAGAAATGGCAGAAAATGCTGGTTTCCGTCTCTCAGATATGGAGCTTTCCTACTTTTCTGTTTACTATCACATTAAACTGAATAGCTTTGGGGTTTGGACTGACAAAATAAGACCTTTTAAGACATCCTCTTGGACTTTGAGTAACCGGGATGGACATGTGTAGCTGTTTTCAGACATTTTATTAGCCAAACAAAGAATCGACTAGTCTAGAACATTTTAGACTAAACAAGCAAAGACAAACCTCAGGGCTTTAAAGGAGTCATAACCTGGTTTTATACGTATCCAGCCCCCCTTGGATCGCTTTGGATCAATTCGTAAAACTTATTAGGAAAAAAAAAAAAGAATTTTAATCAAACATTGAGCTTGTTCTGACCCTTTTTCGTACCGCGATTTTATCACGCGAGATTACGCGCGAGGTTTTGACTGGTCCGGATGTGCATTGTATAATATGTAATGAGGCGCGCGTTGATTCGCCGCAGGAAGGACAGAGCCGGGGGGGCTTGCCTGCATGCAGACTCCAAAACATAAACAGCCCCCTGTCATGGCGCACACACTAAATGACGAACCTTACGGAATTCAGGCATTTATGTACGAACCAGAGTCGGAACCCGAACCGGAGAGTGAAGAGCCAGAGGGGTGAAAGAGGGGTGGGCTTATGCAAGTAGCCTCCACGGTGACGTCACCGTAGGCGCAGAATCAAAATCTCGTGCTTTAGGAATGCACACCCTTGTGTGCTATTCCTGTTCGGAAAAAGAGCAGAAGCGAAAAAACGGCGCCACTTTCAAACTCCAGCCTTTCAGGCAAGTTTCAACTGAGGTCAAACACAGATATGCATGTTTTAACAAGAGAAATTGCGATTTCCTGGTGATGACTCCTTTAAGAAATTGTGATGTTCATTTGAATCTATTTTATAGACTAAAATAATTGTGATATCCATCAATAATGATTATAATTATTAGTTTTGTGGATATGTGCTTTTGTTGTAATTTGGGTGAACTGGCCCTTTTAAAAGCTGGGATCGGCTCCAGCCCCCCCGTGACCCTGAATACAGGATAAGCGGTAGACAATGGATGGATGGATGGATGGCCCTTTTAAAATCTGTTGAAAGGACAAAGCAGCAAGGCTCGTCTTAAACCACTGGCCTAATTCTCTGCAAAACTCCAAGTGGCTTAATCTCTCCATGGAAATGCATTAGAATTGCATTTAAAGCTTGTGGATATGACTGGACTTAGCATGGCTTAAGGCATCACCTAAGTATCCCACACAGGCTGGGGTGTCCTCATTTCCAGCAATTTTTTCCTTTTTGCTTTGATCCTCAGACAGAATTTTATAGGCATGCTACTCCAGCTCAGGAGAGTGAGGAGTTCCCCACGTGGCATCCAGATGTTAGACTCGCTGCACGTTCGGTTTGGACGAGTCAGAAACCAAAATAGGCCTACTTCTGAGAACGGGAGACATATTCCATATTGCTTAGAGCTTCTGTAAGAAGCAAAACTGCTGTTTGAGTTGTGAATTTGAGTTTCAGAGCTGTAGTGAAATCAAGACATTACTTAGTGACATCATTGGAGCTATTGAATGCTCAGCTGAATTACATTTTTGCAAGTGTGTGTGTTTGTTGTTTGCCAAATAAGAGGAATAAGATATACGTTGTGGGTAGATTCTGTTCAAGTGAAATGTGGAAGTTGCAGGATGACTCACTAATAGTAACATTACCTGGAAAACTGTCTTTGCAAATAAAAACATGAGGAAGCTCTGATGTAGTGGATATAAATACACTTCCTGAGAGTGTGAACCTGTGTTGCATGTCGCAGTGAACTGTTGTGGCTTAACGGTCAGCTTGTAAAATGGATGCTTTGAGAACAGAAATTGGACATGTTTCAGCTCCACTGAAAGTGAGTAGAAGGGCTTTTGGCAAAATAAGACTGTAGCCACCACAGCACCTGCTAATATTTCAGGGAAGTGGTGTTTGGAGTTAAATTTAAAATATGATAATTGTTTTGGTTACTCAGCAAGTTGTAAAATCATGCTTCGAATATACGTCTCGTGTTATACTGCAGTGCGAAACGGACGCATACTGTATTTGGTTGTAAGCAGTATAAACTGATTGTGGTGCAGTCCTGAAGTGCTCTTATGTTTTAGGTAGAAGCTATGGATAAGATGCGTGGCTGGCCTTGGAGTGCAGCAGGCCTGGATCCTGCTCGCTGACACCAGGGCTGAGGAGCTGCAGAGGAGTGAGGAGTTTCCTGAAGAGATTCCACCCTCCAGGTCCCCCTTCATCAAGCTTTACTCAGCATCCCCTCAGCTGTTTTTCTCTTCCTCATCATCCAGGTTGTCAGTGTGTAACTGAGTCTTGAACTGACCTTTGCTGAAATTTAAGCGGTAGCTACATTGACATCTGATTCTAGCCTTCTCAGGTGCCCCTGACTATTGTTTTTTTTTTTTTTTTAAATGTCCTCCTGATACTGAACCATGAGGACCACCAGATCAAGCCTACTGCTGGGCTGCGTGCTCCTCTGCTCCGCCTCCCTGCTCTATCTGGGCATGAGCGGGATAGAATGCCCTCCAAAAAGCCATCGATACCGGTGGATGGAACTCAACCTGGGCTCAGCCAATCAGAGCTTATCTCTGACTGAACATTTCCCTGAAGACACACCCCTCATCTTCATCGGAGGCTTTCCCAGGAGCGGCACAACACTGATGCGCGTCATGCTGGATGCCCACAATGCTGTGCGGTGTGGGGAAGAGACCCGAGTGATTCCCCGCCTCTTGGCCATGCGGGCCACCTGGAGCCGCTCTGTGAAGGAGAGGATACGACTGGACGAGGCCGGAGTCACTGACCAGGTGTTGGACTCAGCAGTACGAGCGTTCCTGTTAGAGGTTAGCCGGTCGAGTCTCCGCATCTACCGTTTACCTGCAGACATGTTTGGGTGCTGAAGGCATGAATCAGCTATTAAGATGATGTCTTTGGATACACGGTTATTAAAAGCTATTGCAAATATCATTTACATATTAAGCAGACTATGCTTAATATTTTACAATTATTCTAATGATCTAATTCTTGATTAAATGATTAATCATTTAGGCTATAATAAAACCAGGGCCTGTACTACTCAGCGAGTTCAACATACCAGGTTATCTTTCAGAGATCCAGCTTAAGTAACCCTAACAAAGGCAATCGGAGATAAGCGGTCACACGAAGCTGGATATCAACTCGTTAACTCAACCCAGGGTTTCCCTGTTGAGCTATGAGCGCGTGCACATGAAAGAGGCGGCGTTTGCGGCATTTGACCAATCACAAACATGGATCAGTCTACGGCAGCGGAGCGGTGTATTTCACGTACGAGGAGCGAACCATAATCATACAGAAATATGAAGAAATTAATATAATACAGGCAAAAAAAAAACAGTTTAATCTGTAACATGCAGGAAGGACAGCTGGCAAAAACTCGCTGACTGTGTGAATGCGTAAGTCGTATTAATAGTATTAGTAGTAGTATAATATGACTGCCCCATCATAAGGGAACTACTAGATCTGACTGATCTAAATGGATGTGTTAAGTTAGCTGATAGCTCAGTGGTAGTTACCGCCCCATGTACCGAGGCTCCCTGCAGCGGTCCCGGGTTCGAATCTGCCCTGCGGCCGTATTTTAAATCATGTCGTTGCTTTCTCTCGTCCCTTTAACTCTCACGATGTCCTTCTGCAATAAAAGGCCAAAAATATAACTTTAAAATAATGAATGTGTTGCTTAGATGTATTCTTATAACGTGGTGTATGACAATATCAGCCTCATTCTTTCAGCTGCAATCCCGGCAGTGTAAAACAGACTTGGGAGCAAATCAAATAAATACGGTATAAAAAGCATAATTCAAAGTGGTAAGTCGGCTGTACGCTGACACAGATAAGTCATGCCCTCTCATGAGAATCTGTACCTCTCATTTAAAACACCGCCGGTCACAGCCAAATGGGTTTTTGCCGGTCTCTGAACACTCTAGTTCTCCTCCTTTTTTTTTTATCTGCTCACCAAGAGAGCTGATTGGTCAGTAGGCGGTGTTCTCCAAGTTGATCTCATATCAGGAACATAACCTGCTCTGGAGCAGGTTAGCTCTGCAGCGTAAGTTACCATGGCGACGTACCCCGGGAAGAAGTGAACCAGCGTCGTAGGACGGAAAACCCAGGGTTAACGCTTAAGTTACCTCGCTAAGCCCAAAGTAGTACAGGCCCCAGCGGTCCAAGACGCCAAAATATTACATTTACTGTCATATATGACAAAAATGCATCATGTTTGAGAAACTGCAGTTAACAAATATTTGATCATTTTTGCCTGAAAAATCAGAACAAGAAAGTAAATAAACACATTTCCCAACATAATGAGTTTGAATCATGATTTCATAATGATTTATATAAGGTAATTTGGGTAAATGTAAAACTATCCTGGGTAATAATTAGTATTTTTAGTTTTTTTTTTTTTAATTTCTGGTTTCTCTTTAATGGGTTAAAAGTGTTCATATTGTAAGTTACATGTGTACTGGTATTCATATTTGGCATGTCAACATGTTTTTTCAAATCTTGGTATTCTGAGTATTGAACCAGAATTGTTTGCATGTAGCAGCTGAGGCTTCCTTGATGTGAGTTTTACTCAATATGTTTCAGGTTATAGTCGGTCATGGGGAGCCTGCACCTCGCCTTTGCAACAAGGACCCGTTCGCATTGAAGTCCCTCTCATATCTGTCACGCATCTTTCCTAAAGCCAAATTTGTGCTCATGCTACGAGACGGAAGGGCAAGCGTCCACTCCATGATATCACGCAAGGTATGATGGGTTTCTTTTTCTTATCAATGGCTGCAGGCGCATGAACTTCCTCACTGCCTCCTGTTTCAAAACGGCCACTTGACAAGTTTGTTCCAGTTCCACATTGTGGCACAATACATTTTCCATTCTGTGTCCACTCAGTGGTGATAGGCCTCCTTTGCTTTGATCTCTCTGGCTCCATTCACAGGTGACTGTCTCTGGCTTTGACCTTGCCAGCTACAGGGACTGTCTGACCAAGTGGAGCAGCGCGGTGGAGACCATGTTCAGCCAGTGTCAGGCCGCCGGGGAGACCAGATGCCTGCCTGTCCACTACGAGCAGCTCGTCCTCCACACAGAGGAAGAAATGAGGAAGTTGCTTCACTTCTTGGAGCTGCAGTGGGACCCATCAGTGCTGCACCATGAAGAGCTGATTGGAAAGACTGGTGGTGTGTCTCTGTCCAAGTGAGTATGTGAAATGAGTACAGGGTTCCCACATGTCTTGGAATGTCTTGATTCTCACATCTCGTCTTGAACATAATCCATACCTTTAGTTTTAATTATTTGCTTTTTTGAATACAAAGATTAAGAGAAAACATCCATCCATCCATCCATTTTCTACCACTTATCCTGTATTCAGGGTCACGGGGGGGGGGGGGCTGGAGCCGATCCCAGCTATCATTGGGCGAAGGCAGGGTACACCCTGGACGCCAATCTATCGCAGGGCCGACATGTAGAGACAAACAACCATTCACACTCACATTCACACCTACGGGACATTTAGAGTCACCAATGAACCTATCCCCATCCTGCATGTCTTTGGACTGTGGGAGGAAGCCAGAGAACCTGGAGAGAACCCACGCTTACACGGGGAGAACATGCAAACTCCACACACAAGGGACCCGGGCCGACCTGGGGATCGAACCCAGGACCCTCTTGCTGTGAGGCGAGAGTGCTACCCACTACACCACCGTGCAGCCCAAGAGAAAAAAGAGAAAACATGTTTCATTGATTTATAATTTGTCCGTTGCTTTCTTCAGGTTTTAATTTTCTTCATTTTTCCTGAGAAAAACAATTCATTGACTAGAATCTTGCAGATATTTCTTCTGTGGATCCACTAATTGAATAATGGACTTAAACTTAATAATTGGCTAGATTTGAACCCACATATGTAATATATTTGAGTCCACCGAGCCACCAGGATGTGTAAGTTCAACCAGAGTTTTCATTTGAAGCAGCTGGACCTATCAAGGTCAAGTAAAGCTTTCACTCAGTAGATGTTTAGTTTGTGTTGCTCCACTTATTTGTGGTGATTCAGATAAGGCATCCCTTCGAGCAGATGCTCAGGGGATTTTGTGGGAATCTTGGCTGCTTTACACTGCAAAAACCCAAACCTCTCATGTATTTGAAGGAATTAGGCCACATTCTGAGAGAATTAGCACCCTTATTTGATTAGTTATGCAACGGTGGGTGCCATGTTAGTCACACGAATGTTTTATAACCTCCTCAGTCATGTAATTTACCACAAAATGTGTCATGTTGTGGTTCTGAATCATGTGTGTAGATACATACACATTTAATTTTTTAAATTGTCACTCTTCACACAAATGCATGAACTGACCTTGTGTTTGTGTGCAGGGTTGAGCGCTCCACAGACCAGGTGATGAAGCCGGTGAACACGGATGCCCTGTCCAAGTGGGTCGGGCATATTCCCTCTGATGTGATAACCGACATGGCTGAAATCGCCCCGATGCTGGCTCGTCTGGGCTATGATCCCAGCGCCAACCCACCCAACTACACACGACCTGAGCCCATGGTTTCTCCATTCAACTACTCGCAGGTAAGTCTGAGACTGATCTCAGGAACCACGTAATCATGTTTCATTGTGGGGATTTTTCTTTTCTTTTTTTACTGGAAAATAGTTGTTGTTTTTTGTGTTGTGTTAATTGATCAGTTATTTGATCTGACTTGTGAAAAAAGTAGCTCAGGAGGTAGAGCGTTTGGCCGCAAGATTGCCGGTTCGATCCCCGGCTCCTCCTAGCTGAGTGCCTGGTGTCCCTGAGCAAGACTACTCACCCTAATTGCTCCTGACGAGCTGGCTGTCGCCCTGCGTGGTTGACTCCACCGCCGGTGTGTGAATGTGTGCGTGGATGGGTGAATGTCAGTCATTACTGTAAAGCACTTTGGAGAAAAGCGCCATATAAATGAGGCAATTTACCGTTTAAGTCCATTGTACATTGAAGGTGATATTTTATTCTTGATAAATTACTTGTGAAAAACTGATAATTTATTGATAATTTAGTTCTGTGTATAATGACTGAGGTTCAGCACTGCAGATTTTCATCTGCAGTGTATGTCCCCACACATCCAAACATAGTAACGTGCCACAGTCCCTCTAAATATAATGTCATTTAAAGCTATAGTGTTGGCGCACCAAATGGTATTTTTTTTTTAATATTTTTTTTTAGATCAAGATAAAAACAAAGATGTTTATTTTTATAAACAAACATATTAATGTGTTACTGAACAGAAAGAAGACAACTGAGCTTCCCTTGGAAGTTCATAATGTTGTCTTAACTCAACGATGTCCACTGAAAACTTCCCCTGCTGTAGCCCTCAATTGTAGTCCGTTTAAAACACAATAAATCCAGCTTTAATCACTACCATTAAAAACATTATTTCCCACTCATCCCTGATGGCCTCCAGTGCAGATAACATAAAGCTGCCATATTTACGATGTTGGGAGCATAACTGCCTCTCAACATGGCCAGCCATCTAACAGTAGAACAGTGTTACCCTGAGGGGGAACCAGAGAGTGCTATACTTTTGTTCCAACGCCAGTAGTAGTGACAGTCTAATCAGATGTCCCACCGTATGAGTGCAATACTTTACAGCTGTCAAGTTGAATCAAAGCACCACAGTTGGAGGATAGAGCGTTGGCATGTGATTTACAATAAAAAATCCTCTACATCTCCTCTTTCAGCCTTGATAATATTTTCTGTTGTAAGTGAACATTGCGTCATTACTTTCCTCAGAATTTGAAAGCACCGGAGACTCCACACCCCAGTTAAGGGAGAGGAGGATCCCTTAAACTCGACCTCGCTGTTCCACGATATGAAAAACAGACTTCCAGCTCAGCAGTAATTACACCTCACGGGAATGTTTTGAAAGTGTCCCTTGTGTATTTTTGAATTGTTTGTAAGACTAAATAGCAGCGTTAATGTCTGAACACGGGCAGCGTGTTACATATATGGACTCATCAAGTGGTTTGGGTTTCTGTCTCGTGGACTTCCGGCTCAACCTGATTCTCCAACATTTCCTCCTAGGTGAACCGACGGTATTACACTGCATTTTGACACTTCCTCTCGCCTCGTACCTGAAAGTATTTCAATGTGTTTGTGAAGTAGTTATGAATCGCCACAAATGTGAATGTGTTTCTAGACTAATATTTCACTAACTGAATGCTCAGTCAGTGTTCATGAAGCATAATGACTGTATATTTTTGAAGATGTAAGTTTATTTTCTTAATAAATTATTTTGGTGTTGGTGAACATTCATTCAGGAAACAAAAGTTGTTTATTTTTTTTTTTTTTTCAATTGTTATATATTGTTGATATATTGTTAAACTTGAATTTAAAAAAAAGAGTCTAAACGTCCCCTTATAATCCACTTTTTATTTAGTTACACTTCACTCCATCATACTGATGTATCTGCATGTAAATGTGAGAGTCGGCTCAGCCTTGGTGCACTCTAGTGGTGTAAAGACGCAAAACAAAATAACCCGGTTGCCCTTGTTGGCTAGTTTTTTTTTTTTTTACAGATTAGACCAACATATTTTGACATTAACAGTCACATGTTGCTCTTTATGGTTAAGACGAAATAATATCCAAAGCTACATGTAGTCAAACTTGTTTTTCCGTAGTTTTTTTTTTTTGTATAATTATATTCCCATTATTATTGGTTCATCAAATGACCTGATGCAAGCTTCAACAGTGGACTGAGGTCTTACAGTGAAGAACAGTTACAGACATGCAAAATGATGCTATATTGAGCTATGTGCTACACTGGAGTAATCAATAGAACATTTCAATCACATAGAGATTTCTTTACAATCGAAACACATTTCCTGCAGCATTTTGCTTTTTTGTGACTTTTTTTTTTTGTTTAAAAATATGTCCAATAAATTGAAAAAGAAAAGTGGAATGTCTTTTTTTTGTCATTGATCATTGAGCTAAAGTGACCTTTGACCTCTATGTTGTATATTGAGCCACTAGCACCAGAGCAGACCGCTGCACCTGTTGGTGTCTGGATGTGAACATGGTATTGACTTTGTTTTGTTCCCCTGCTGGGGGGGTGACAATGTGACACCACCCACCACTGCTGCTGGGCAGTGTGTGGTGAACTGGGGTGGGCGAGGCTTCTGATCTGCACCAGATCATGTACAGGACACACCTGGAGAACTGAGAGACACGCACAAACAGAGGAGGTTGAGGCAGCACAATTAATATGATACAGAGACACAAGTAGCATTCAGACGTGTGAGCAAGAAAGTGGGACATCTTTCCTCCAACATGAGGTGGGATATAATAATATAATATATAATAATAATATAATGGTTTCACACGTCACCCATCTTAAGCAATGCAAATAGGTCTGGCACTGTGCCCAATGATGGCTGTTCCCACTGGTTAGAGAAACAACCAACCTGTCAGAGCTTTGTGGGCAGAATTAAGCTGCATGAGGTTAGATATTTTGATTCAGGGTCTGCAGCCTTCGGAGGACCCAGCCTACGCGGTCTACGGAGGCAACACCTTCGGAGACTCCTCCGAAGGCTGGGTAAACCGTCGGTAAATGGGACGGTCTAACCTACGGAGCATTTCCTGATTGCGTCGCGACGTCATCATTTCTGCCGGCCAAGCCCGGGAAAAACACCGGTCAAAACAAAAATACGACAGACCAACATGATGGAGCCAGAGTTTAATATATATATTTTTTTTTTATTTTTTGAGCAAGAGAGCAAGAGGAGAGGCGGCTGCTGCTTGTTTATGTCCGGCTGGGAGAGCCGTGGGGAGGTAACGTTAAAGCTGTTATTTTAACCCATATTAATGTTCATACATAGCTAGCGTAGTACGTGGTAATTAATATACCCGTTAATAAATGATACCGCTAAGTGACAAGCCATATTAAGTAGGCTATAGATTGACATGGATAATGTCATTTAACCATAAGACTTAATACAGGGTTCGTACAGGTGCTTAAAATGTAAAATCTTTGAAAATGCTGTAATTTTAATGCTGTTTTTCAAGGTCTGAAAAGTGCTTGAATTTGGTAGTAAAATGTGTACGAACCCTGTAAATAACCCCGACTTAATTCAATATTTTATTCTTGCCTCTCTTTTAAACATTTTAGTGACATGGCATCCGTCGATTGCATCAGCCCTGCAAACCCCGATGATGGACGATGCGGTGGACAGGGTCGAGTCCAGGGTCCTTAGCATCCCATCCAGTCCAGCAGCACCACCAGGGACTCCTGCTCAGTCAATACTGTATATGTTCTCTGTAAATAGTTATTTCTGATGATCTTTTGTAAATAGTTCTACATGTTAAGAACACCCACTTGTCAATAGTTATTGTAACTTTGTAAATATTTGTTAATTACACACAAAAAAAAAATATTTTCTTGTCACTGAAAAGCAGTTCAAAAGTTGACTTTAGTTTGTAAATAAGAAATGGAACAGATAATGTTACAAGGTTATAAGATTTTAATTTAACTATATACAATATTTGGAAAAGAAAATGGAACAATACAATATTTTTAATTAACAATTTAAATTACAAATCAGCACAGAACTTAATCGAACAGAAAAAAACATCCACCACCCCCCCAAAAAATCAATGCCCCTCAACCACTCTCTCCAATAAACTAAAAAGCCTCTCCATCCTCTCTCTTTCTCCTTTCCTCGCTCTACCTCTGTAACTTCATGTCCTCCCTGATCAAATCCAGCAAGTCATCTGTTTTCCTCGTTCTTGCTGCTGTCGGTGGCCCTGTGTTCTTGGCCTCAACAGGTGGTCGTTCTCATCCCGGAGTTTGATCAAATCCTCAGTCTGCTCCTTGCTCTCTAGAACAAAACGACATGTAAAGCACATTTCCTGTTATGTCAACATGCAAAATGATTGTACGATATAATAACGATATTAACAGTAATAATGATCCTAAGGTTAGCTCTGTATTCTATCCAAACGTTTACAGTTTTACAGCCTAGAAATACAGCGGGGCTCACAACCCATCGTTAACGTTATATGCTGAGCTGCAAGAGGAGCGAACTGTAGCCTACACAACTTACAACGAGAACAAATTAACTGAACAGCGCCACGGTTACAATAACATATAAGTTACCATCGGAGCTTGTAACATTTGAAAGTGAAGGGTTTTAGGCTTACGTTACGTTAAAAGGCTAACGTTAACTGAGCTCCTCGTATCAACAGCTTAAGCTACATCACGTAGCTGGCCCTACATTCCGGTGGCTACACGTATTAGCATTATTAACTTCACGCATTTTAACACTCAAATATGTTTTAAGGCCCCTTGAACGTCCGGCGTTAAGCAAAAACCCGTTACTTACATTTCAATATGGTACTCAGCACTGCTGCTGCTGCCGTTGTTGGCCGCCATTGTTGGTTGAACAGCGGCGCGCAAAGCATCTTGGGATATGGGAGGCCGCGAAGGATAGTAGTGGTGCATCCTCCGAATACGGGGGAAAGGAGGACACATTTGTCTGCTGCATTTGGAGGAGCCTTCGAATTTGGACGAATTGGGACAGCCTTCGCGCAGCTCTGTGACGTAGGCGGCCTTCGAATGCAGCCTCCGAAGGCTGCAGACCCTGAATTGGGACAGTGGTAAATTCGTTTTGTAAGTAGGAACCAAAAAACAAGAAAATGAGCTGAAATTCTGATTTTCGGTTTTTGCCCGAAACGAACAAACGGCTTGTTTCTGGTTTCTGCTTGTGTCAATTACTCCCAGAAAACAGACTGATAAAACGTACCTTGGTCTATATATATATATATATATATATATATATATATATATATATATATATATATATATATATACACATTTAAATCAAAATACAATATAGTACAGATAATTGTTATGAGTTCCTTCTGTGTGGAGTTTGCATGTTCTCCCCGTGTGAGTGTGGGTTTTCTCTGGGTTCTCCAGCTTCCTCCCACAGTCCAAGGACATGCAGGATGGGGATAGGCTGATTGATGACTCTAAATTAGGTGTGAATGTGAGTGTGAATGGTGGTCTGTCTCTACATGTTAGCCCCGTGATAGACTGGCGTCCTGTCCAGGGTGTACCCCCCCTGAATACAGGATAAGCGGTAGACAATGGATGGATGGATGGATAAATCACAAACTGTTACACGTATAAATATATTTATTTGAATATTAATCCAGTATAGAAATACATGTATATTTATTCAACTATTAATTACAAATCCCTTAAAAAATTCTATGGTATGATAAAAGTTAGAGATATGGTAAGAGATATGGTATATAGAGTATAGTAAAGATAAAAGATTTAGCAACTACGGTTTTTGTAAAGACTACCAATCAAGTAAGGTTGGGTATATTTGTTACAGGCATTTGTTGCTTGAAAATTGAATACAATTCCTTCACATGATTGATTCTGATGTCAACTAAAGAAGGACTTAAGAGTCTCAGAGACAGACTTGGTCTTCATCTCTGTTATCACACTGAAAAAAATCAAGTACCTTCTCGTTGAATGTTGCTGATCTTCATTGAAATGGAATGGACACAAAGTGAACTGTAGGTTACTCGCACACAATAAAAACTCTTTCATCAAACAGAAATTGCAATACCTTCCTTTTTCGGCACTTCAGTGAACATCAGTTATCATTAAATGCTGCACGTCTTGTTCATATCACAGTCTTACATTAGTGTCATATAAGTGACTCCATTTAAAAAAATGAAGAGCAGAATCACAGCATTATATGGTATGTTTTAAAATGTATTAAATACTTCTTTTTGTGTATGAAAACCTGATCTAACAGGTTAATATGGAACACAATAATGTTGAACACAAATATAAGAGTACATAAATAATCACTTTCATGGAAATAAGATGCTTGCTACAGTGAGCTCTGTGAAACTTCTGACACTGTTACTGAAATATAAAATTGATTGAGGCAACATCCTAAACATGCTAATCTTATTTATACAGAAACTCGTTGATGACTTCGCATGAAATTCACGCCGGAGTTTTCTTCAAACATGACACTCTGGAAGCAGTGGGATGTCTTCAAAGGAGATAATTCTGAAGGTAAAAAAAAGAAGAGATTCTTCATCATTTAATCAGCGTTCTTTCACACTCACTTCTGTATTCACACTGTCAAGGTTAGTAAGTAGGCAGATTCAAAAAGCAGCAAGAACATAAGTCAAATTTTGTGTTACCAGCAAATGTACTTAAAGTATCAAATGTAGGTACTCATTACGCAGTAAAAGGTCCTTGTCCTTGAGTTTTAATATCAAATGTGATGTTTCTGGACTCATATTACTGCTTCATGTATTAGTATGTTGCACCAAATATGGAGATACATTGTTTTCACTTGTCAGGCTGGCTGTAAAAGATTGCAATCTGCAAAAGTAACTAAAGCTGTAAGACAAATGTAGTGGAGTAAAAAAAAAAGAGAGCAGAAATATAAAATTGCGTAAAAAGTACCAGTCCCTCAAAAGTGTACTTAAAGGGATAGTTTGGAATTTTGGACATAAGACCTATTTTCCAAGTGAGCCGGTGTGTTCGAGACGTCTGGAGACATTTTCAAGAAATTTCATTCAGTTCTTCTAGTTGCAGAGTTCGCTTATTCTATGGCTAGCGCAAGTCAATGGTTCTTAGCTAGCATGGCATTAAAAACAGTCTTGCCCACTCCACAGTGCACCCGAGGCAAATCCATTGTAATGGCAGACTATCGATGTACATATGTGTTGATAGAATGTTTGAAATAAAACCAACCTTGCATTTTTAAGGACTTATGTCTCAGCAGCAGCAGCGTGTCATACTTCCTAGTAGGCTATGGCAGCGGCGGACTGATATCACCTAGCACTTATAAGTTACCGGTTCTATAATAGTTTGTTTACCTGCTGTCATTGCTACAGACGCAGAGTAGCCTGCAGTGCTAGTTTCTTCAATCTCACAGAAATGGACACTTTTGGAGAATATACTGAAACTTTTGAAGACTCTGATGAGGAGTTTTTTTCCACCCAAACCCAACCGTACCTGTACGAGCCTGAATATACAGAGGAAGAATTGCGGGAGAGGGATGCTCAAAGGGCAGAATGTGAACGAGCGTCTGTGGAGACCGAGATAGCCCCCACTGGAGCTGAGAACCGGGACCGAACAAACAGAGACTGTTGGTGCCAGGAGGGAATCCCCCGCAACGCGCCCGAGGGTTTACGGTTCTCAGGACGGGTTTGCGCTGCGTAATTGTGGGTTCACGTGGCCGTGGGCTCCCCGGTGTTTGCGTGAGGTCCAAGCGCTTTTCACCCAGGTCTGAGGGCATGAGTCCCGACAATTCGTCCCGGTTCGATTGCCTATTTACGGGGAGTATTTCGGGCGGCGCGTCTTAGAGTTTTGAGTCCAACGGGGAGTCCGCATGTGTGGATTCGCGGAGCCGCCCGCTGCCCGGTGTTTGAGTGAGCTCCGAGGGCTTTTCTGACAGCCTTGGGGGTATAAGTGCCGACAGTTCGGCCCGGTTCGATTGCCTATTTACGGGCAGTATTTCGGCCGTCGCGTCTTAGAGTTTTGAGTCCGACGGAGCAAAGTAAAATTCTGCTGCTGCTGAGAAACTAGTTCCTCAAAAAATGGATGATTCATGCGATGCGAGGTTAGTTTTGTTTCAAATATTATTCTATCAACACAGATATGTACATCGACAGTCTAGTGTTTTAATTGATTTGCATCGGGTGCACTGTGGAGTGGGCATCGGGTGCACTGTGGAGTGGGCAAGTGGGCTTGAAGGCGTTATAGACGTCGGTGGTTTTCTTCCAGCTTTTATTCGTATTGTTCAGCACTTTGCTGTGACTCTCTCTTCCTCTGTGTCTCACCTGCAGAATCACAGCAGCCACCACAGCCAGAACGGCTAAGAGCGCCATCCGCCCAATCCAGCCCAGGTCTACGTTCTGCAGGATGAAGAAGCGCGCCCAGCCCAGCTTCTTGGCTGTGTGAGGCGGGTACCGCATGCTGTTCACGCCCTCCATTTTCAGCTGCTTGATGAGACAACCACGCAGATGGCTCAGCTGGTCAAAGCTGAATTTGCCGTGGTAGCAGCCCATACCACTTTTTCCTGTCCATGAAAACAAAGGGGGAAGGTTTAAGATTGGCAGAGAAAATTCAATATTTGAGTGTAACTTGTTTTAAGTTGCGTTGACAGAAAGCAATCCTAGAAAACGTGCAAGCAGTTAAAATAAATGGTGATCCAATTTGGTTGCTTGTTGGATTATAGAGGTTACTCAGATTAATTTGACTGTCAGCTCTCTGTTGTTGGAGAGATTTCAAAACTGAACCATAGAACATTGCAAATCTGGACTGAACACTGAACATTTGCACATTTACCAACACGTTGCATATTCCATGCTCTTCATTCAAATTTCAATTCTGCATTTATGACTTTACTTTTACGGGACTTTTATCTTCATGCAACACAACAGCAATGACAATATGAAAAAAGGCTGATTCAGATTCAGAAGCGTATATATGTTTACTGTGATGGATTGATTATTTCCAACAACTTCCAAGTCTTTGCAAGCTGAAATAGATGAAAACCAGTGGATGTCAGTCTCAAAAATGATGCACTGTACACACACTTTGTATTTATTGGGCTTTTTAATCGTAAATTAAATAGTTGAGTCTTTTGCAAGCTTCTATATGTGCATAGAAAGGTGCCAACAAGTGAAGCCTTTATTTACCCAGGTATTTCCGTGCCCTAATGGGACATTTGCTTTATTTTTCCATAATAACACACTAGAGGGCGCCCTTATGACCCTCTGTGTGTCCAACACAGCTAGTTCTGAGAAAGTGAATCTCATTTCTACAGAGTTGAACTCACCCACTCCTCCGAAAGGCAGAGAGCTGACAGAATAGTGCACGAGACAGTCATTGGCCAGCAGTCCTCCACTGGAGGTCTCCTCCGTCATTCTCTGTATCACCTGCAGGGAGAGGATCCATTCATTCATACATTGTGCTCATGAATCTGAATCTGCACACCGTACATGTCGAGTTCTGCATCTGTTTGGACTACAGCACAGCAGTGTGTCTGCATGTGTGCAATGTCTGTTGTTGGATACCTTGTTATCTGATGAGAAGACATAGAGGGCCAGAGGTTTCTCTCCTCTGTTGATAAACTTGATCGCTTCGTCCAGGCCACTGACTGACAAGATGGGAAGCAGAGGTCCAAATATCTCCTCCTGCATCACCTTTGCCTCTGGCTTCACGTCCCGCAGGACTGTTGGGGCTGAACACAACAAAGAAACACTATTATTATCATATTATATATGGTATCTATACACTGTTGCCCATAAAGTTGGAATATTTTGTTTTCAGACAGAATCCTCTGTTTATTCATATTTAAATGCATCAGTTATCACTTTTGACCAGGAGCAATGATGACATTGGCCGCGTTTCCCAGATTCGATCGTTCTTAAGGACTTAAGAAGGCTCTTAAGAAGAGTTCGGCTAAGAAGGAGCGCTAAGATACGGGTGTTTCCCAGACGCGTTCTTAACTGCCTTCTTAGGAGAACCTTAAAGCTGTGTACACACCGGAAGAACTGCCCGACTCGCGTCGGTAAATTCGGCGTCGGCTACTTAATATGGCCGACTCGAACAACGACATGGGCGGTTCACACCTACGGAATTACAGCCGACGCCATACGTTCCGCGCTTGCGCGAGATGTAATGTCTCCAAAACAACAGGCGGCGCTAATCTGTATTGTGGGCCAAAAAACACGAAAACCGGAAGTAGCCGGTCCTCTCTAGACCACCTTCTTCGATTCCACTGGTTATCTGGTATGTTTACCATCGTCACTTCCGGGCTTCACTGATTCGCTGGTCAAGCTGCTAGCCTCCACCAATCAGAATGGTAAAAGAATGACCGACTCGAATGGCGGATTACACATTTGAATCGGCTGAAATGAACGCCGACGTGGGCCGATTCGAGCGACCACACCAAGGAGACTCATGTCACGGACGCCGACTATCTCCAAGACGCCGATTTTCGGTCCGGTGTGAGCCCGCCTTAAGATCAAACCAAAGGAGCTTCTTCAGAAGGTCTTAGTGGGAGCTGTCCACCGCGGTGGTGCTGAAACTGAATCAATCGATGCCAGGCTAATCGATCACCCACCTCTTTATCAGCGCATAAGTCACACACAGCGTCCCGTGGTCCCCCGACACAGGTGCAATTAGGCTACACATGTATCGTGTGTGTGTGTGTGTGTGTGTGTGTGTGTGGGCCAACAGGTGTATCCAAGTAGTAATCAAGCCCATTAGCGCATATATACCCCCGTGGATATAGGCACACACATGTGAGAATGGAATGAGGGTGCCATCCACCACACCGATCACCCGGGGGATCCCAGCCACTGCGTGGAAGCCTTGATGGACCTGGCGGACCTCGTCGCATGTGGTGGGCATCTTTATGTGGGTCCGGGCATGGCGCAGGAGAATCGGTGTCACAGCTGCCACACTCCGTGACACCGATGCCTTGCTGAGGCCGGTGCCGTCCCCCACCACCTCCAGGAAGCTCCCCACTGCGTAAAAACGCAGCGCAGCCAGGAGCTGCACCTCAGGGCTGAGAGCAAAATTGCAGCGGGTTGCTCTCTGGATGTGTGGAGACACCAGAGTGATCAGCCGTTGGATCTCCGCACGGGGCAGCCGGTACTTTGCCTGGACAGCCCGGTCTGACAGCACGTTCCGTAGGGAGAAGTGCTGACGCACATATGCATTTATGTAAAGCGTCTGGCTTCGCGCACGGCAACGCTGTTGGTTCACAGCGAGAATGTGCTGTATTGCAGCCATGGTTTCTCACTTTTTGGCTTTTTTTAACTTTTTTTTTGTGTAGTGCTATAAACTCATATATGCAGATGTGTGTGGAAAACTTGTAATTCAATAAAAAAAGTGTGTTTCTTGTGTGGTCCGCAGCTATGAGCTAATTTCAACATTGAGCATTGTTTTATTATTTTGAAAAGTGGAGAATATAAATATCCCTGACGCGGCTTGATCACTGAGCATTTGGTCGCTAAGAAGGCTGTTAAGAGTGGGTCAGCTCGATCTTACGTTTCCTTCTCAGTGAAAGATCTTCTTAGGCTAAGAGCGACTCTGGGAAACACATCCTTCTTTCACAGCGTTCTTAAGAGCGCTCCTAACAAGATCTTAGCACTTAAGAGCTTCTTAACGAATCTGGGAAACGCGGCCATTATGTGTTAAAATTACCCGGGTGAAATTAATTCATGCATAACATTTGTTTGGCACTATAAAAGAAATTTGCAAATTAGTCCAACTTTATGGGAGACCCTGTATATATTGTATATATATGGTTCCTGTCTTGGTGGCTCTCGGCAGGATTACCAATGTAGCAGTCTGACTCGTCGTTGTCTCCTCCTGCGGCGATGGCGCTGTCTTCCAACATGTTCATTATTCTCTTGAAGTGGCGCTGGTTGATGATGCGTCCATAATCAGGACAGGTCTTCGGGTTGTCTGTGTAGAACTCCTGCCAGAGGAAACAATCTCATTACTACACAAATATTCTTGCAACATCCAGGCAAATAATCCCGCTCCTTAGTCAACGATTGTCTTTGGTAGACTTAGGTTATGAACTCAGTTTACAACAACATGTCTTTCTGGCATTACAGGTTACAGCTATCAATCCTTTTGGGGCCTTTGAGAAATTATCTTTTGGGCAGAATCGCCTGTTTTTCAAGTTCACGATGGACTAAATAACTTACCATTACGGACTTCTTGACCTCTTCAATGACCCGGTCCTGGATGCTGGGCTCACACAGGATATAGTCTGGGGCGATGCAGGTCTGACCACAGTTAGTGTACTTCCCCCAGGCAACACGCCTACACAGTAGTGGAGGAGTTAGTACAAAAGGGGGTTGGATGGAGACAACATGTCTGATATAAAAAGAACGAAAATCATTGTTCTGACCTGCAGGCAATGCTGATGTCACAGTTCTTGTCGATGTAGCAGGGGCTCTTGCCGCCCAGCTCCAGGGTGACAGGCGTCAGGTGTTTGGCAGCAGCCTCCATGATCAGTTTGCCCACCACGCCATTGCCGGTGTAGAAGATGTGATCGAACCTCTGACGCAGCAGCTCCTGGGTCTCAGACACTCCTCCGGTTACTACGGGGTAAAGCTCCTGACACACGGCAGAAACACAATGCAGCATATAGTCCCTGTCTTTGTAGATATTTTGATGAAATGATAGGGATTCAATTAAAAAGTTGTTGCTTATTATATTATTCTTCATAAAATGAATCAAGCAAACCCTTTAACTTTACTTGTCATGAGCCTTTGTATGCGTGGTTGCACATTTTACGTTTATATACTAAAGTAAAAGTGAACATGGTTGTGACGACACGTGGTACCAGCTCAAGAAATGCTAGGAATGTGGACTATAAACATGGCCCTGAATCTGTTTTTCATCAACAATTACAGTGTCTGGTTTCAGTTTGATGAATCCTCGCCAGATACTTGTTATGTGGATGTTACGCTCGCCGTCCTTACTTTGTCGATGTAAACCGGCAGCAGGTCCTCCATGACCTTTGCAGTGTGAACACAGACCTCGGAGGGCTTGACCACAGCTGCATTACCTGGACAATGATGACAAAGGGAGCAGATATCACAAGATTAAAACACTTTAAAACACTAAAATTCCCAAATAGTACTCCTGTGTGTCCCAAAGTCTTGTTTTCTTCCGCTGCATCTCCATTTAAACCTCCAATGTTCTATTAGGCAAATTACAGTTTTTCTCGATTGCTAAGACACATTTCTCGAAAGCCGCTCTCCTTTTCTCTAAACTGTGAACACAAAACCCAATTTTCAAGCTACATTCACAAAACCTCAGACTCTTCTTGCAAAACCAAACTTTCAACTCAAAACAGTTTAATCTGTGCCCAAAACTGAACTCTCACCTCAAAACAGTTCAATCGGTGCTCAAAACTGAACTATGTTGTCAAATCGTGCCCCGAGTCAATCAAAATTAGAAACACTACAGAGCAGTCACTAAACACTACATAGAAAAATAGAAAACACAATGCTCAGGACATGAAGCTGTAGAAATAAATGTTCATTGTTCACTGTAGGCTAAATGCATGTTGCAAAACAAAAAACCTGTTTATTTAGCAATTGTACATAGTAAAAAATAAAAGTACCAAAAACAGATATCCTGTGCATTTACACGTAGCACTTGTACGGTACAAAAACAAACGGAAATCTTGTGCATTTAGCACTTGTATACAGTAAAGCCTACGTAAACATAAAGTACAAAAATATACATCGAATACTAGGCCTAGAAACAGTTAGACTAACCCTCCATTACAATACTACAGTACATTGGCACAGTGATGTACTGAAACATATATTTACTTACAGTATACTGTGGTACAGTATATAGTATAGTCATACAGTAATTGCTGTCAACGTTTTCTTCTCTAAATCTTGGGATTATGGTGGACACAGTGAATCTACTGATGTTTGGTTGTACCCTTTGTCCGGCCTCCCTCATGCTCATACCATGGGCAAGAACATGGTCAATCACAGTAGCTCTGATTTCATCAGATATTACTGTTCTTTGTCTTCGCTGACCACCTCGACCACCTCTCACACAAACTCGTCCTCTCAGATTTCTATCCATTGTAGTGCCTCACAAACCAGTGCTCTCTGAATATATGTTCCCTCACATTGTTAGCCACAAGTGTGATCAATTTTGAGTTGTTGTGTTCAACCAGTGACTTTTGTGCTTTACTTGTGCTTGACTTTTGCCACCTGTGCTCGACATTATGCAACACAGGTGCATCACAATGAAAATGTGTTGGCAAGTTGTGTCTAAACAGGTGAAAAGTGCTTATGGTTTTGCCAAAAGAGAGACCGATTCAATCAGTGGGTTCAGGTAACGGAGCATTTGGTTCAGACAATAGGGTTTAGTGTTTTAGCAATTGAGAAAAACTGTAACTTAACAGACTCTTACTGATCAAAACACCCAGTGGTCACAAATCAATATTACCCAATTTGGATTCAATATTTACTAAATTTTTTCTCTACCAGCTGCTGAGGGAAATATCTGTCTGCGTCTATATCAGGGTTCTTTTTTAATGTCAAATGTAATACCTCTCGACATTGGTTTATCTGCTTTTGCCGAAACTTTTTGCTGAAATTCCAGCATTTTACTTGGAAATAAATTGATGAAAACGAAGATGAAAAAAAGGCTAATTTGTGATCCACCATTGTCTGTTTGTCAGCAAACAAATGTCACAATCTGCCAACTGCCAATTTTGTAGCAACTCTCCCTGTCGTCACTCCAAAATGCTCAGTATTGGAGCAACTCCATTTTATTTATGTTACTTTTGATACCTTCTGCTGACTTTGACCTAAACTTTAAGGTTGATTATCAGCATTGCGCTTGCTCTGAAGATACGACTGCTAGAGATAGATCTGATAATGCTGGAGTGAAGGATAAAGTCCATGCTGTGCAAACACTTACTGCATGGGCTGCAGCCCGACCGGACTGACATCATTTTAGTCCCCCAGCAGTGTTTTTAGTCTAAAAAAGTGTTTATCCAAATGAAAGACAACTGAGCCTTCTACCTGCAGCAGCTCCCGTCGCACTAATACTAAAACTATCACAGGGAATGAACAAAAGCTTCAAGCAAATAAAGAACGAGACAAAAGACCTTTCAAATAGTGCAGTGTCATTCTAATCAGCCACAAGTAAACATCCCGCTGGTTTTTGCATCACAAAGATATGTGAGTCGAGCCAAAACACCACTGGGCAAGATGGCCGTTCACGCGGGGCTTCTGAGACAGAAATGAATTATTCATTAGCTGGCTGATGATCTCGGAGCTGGGTAATGGTCCACTCAGAATGTAACAGTGTCTGTTGAGTATTCGCTGGTAGGAACTGGGCACAAAGTTGAGACATATTATGTCCACACAAGCTGACACACTGACACGAACACATGTTCACCTGCATTTGTGTTAAATACACACTTGAGTGAACACACCCATCCATCCATCCATCCATTGTCTACCGCTTATCCTGTATTCAGGGTCGGGGGGGGGGGGGGGCTGGAGCCGATCCCACACACACACACATTTTTTTTAATTCAGAATCTACTGCTAATCTCATATCTTTCTCATGACTGCAGTACAGAGCGCCCTTTGACCCGACAATCACTAACGGATGTAGAGTAAAGAATGTTGGCCAAAGCCGGGATAAAACAGGAACTGGATTGGTTATGATCACGAGACCAAAAAAATGGAACAGGACTAAAAAAAATCAAAGAGGAAAGAGCTGAATATACACGCTGCCTCCAAAAATTAGACAAAGTTGATGTGGCTTCTGCACATTTGTTAATTCATCCATTGTGGATGCACCTGCGAAATGCCTATTAAATATTCAAATTGTACCAACCACTCAGCAGAGCACCATTGTTTTTGGCTGGTGAGCAAAGAAAATCCACCAGCCGCTTGCATATTTTACAAGGATTTGGCTGGCTGTTGCCCTACACTGTGACTCGTTCTGCTTTTATTGTGAAATTTTTAAATTGCTTGTGTGGACAATGTGGACACAGATCTTGTGTCAGCATTTCAAAATTGGTGTCAGCGATGAGACAGAACCAAAGTTCATCACAGGCTGAAGTGACTATGGAATCAGATAGGAAGGTGAACGTTGACCTGGTTACATAACTCACACACAAGCACACGCAAACACACGCACACACAAGCACTGCCCTTTTCGCCCACCCCACCCCACCCAGCGAGCTACAGTACCAGCAGCAATGGCTCCTATGAGTGGCTGGATGGTGACGGCCCAGGGGTAGTTCCAGGCCCCGATGATAAGCACCACTCCCAGTGGCTCTGGCTTGATGTAAACGGTGTCTGATATGGTCAGCAGATTCTTCTCCACGGGCCGAGGGGCCGCCCACGCCTTCAGATTCTTGATGGCCAGGCTGATCTCCCCCTCCAGCCCCAACGTTTCATACAGCTGCGTCCCGACCTCGCTCTGGGGACGACAACAATAACGTTAACATGTGTGGGTTTTTTTTTAAATCTACTTTCTACTTCATAAATGTCCTGTCTTTATGATTCATCTCCAGGTGTTGGGTGATACTTCTGACTTTCACCTTATTGAGGTCTTTCTTGATGGCATCTGAAATCACGGCCTGTTTCTCAATGAATAACCGCTGCAGGTTCTTCAGTTGACGGATCCGGTGCTCTAAAGACTTGGACCTGCCTGTTTCAAAGGCTTTCCTGGCACGAGCCACTGCCTGTTGCTCCCGAGACATTCTGGGGGAAAAAGCCTGATAGTTTAGTCTGCTAACCTGACACAAGACCTGGTTAAGTATACTATTTATAGTGCAGTTCACGTACAGCTTTCATTTCTTCAGCATGTGAAAGTTAATCAATTTTTCGGGACTGTTTAGTTGTCACATGAAGGCTAGGTTTAAACATGTCACATGAAGGCTACAGGCTCACACTGTGGATGTGATGCACTTCCAAATACTTTAAACCAGAATTAGAATGTATTATAAATTAGACTGGTTTTTAGAACTTTTGGTTCTATATCTATATCTATATTTAGTTAATGTCATAAAAGACTACGAAATCAGGGAATTAATACATAGGAAGCTGGAATTTTAGCATTTTGTTTCTTAAAAATGACTCAAAACGATGAATCTGTCTTTTTCTGGAAATCGATTAACTGTCACACCTTTAATCACAAACAATGAATTAATTAGTCCCTAAATGAGCGTGCAATCCTTTTACTGTCTACACTTTAAATATATTTTGCATAATACTTTACTAGTAAAATGCACTAGAAATAAAAGCAGTTTCACCACTGGACCATGTGTTTGAAGGGAACCAGTTTCCCTAATGATCTCTCTGCGTTGATCTGCAGGGATGCAGTCTTCTAAACCTTTAGTGTGTATGTAACGTGATATAATGGGAAACCTCCATGGGAGCTACAGCTAAAGGCGCAGTAACGATGTGAGAAGCACAAAAGTGACATCCGGGAGATTACGCTGTAGTTACTGGCTAATGGACCTTAATAACTCTGTAACTGAACCGTAAATAGTCGTAGTCATACAATCTTCATAACATGCGACACTGGTGACTTGGTATTCTTATTTCAAAGGTTTATTTATCTTTACAAATAAATAGTTCCGTTCGTTTCGCGAACTGTGTCCGTCCGCCAGCCGTTAGGTCAGCAAAGAGAACATTGTTAGCGGTTTAGCTGCGTTTGTGTTTTTGAGTCCTACCTGATTAATTCGAGTTACGGTTCGTGTCTTGAGATCCCTCTCGGTCTTGATGGAGCGATGGATCGCAGCGGAGGAGCTGAACAATGACAACGGCAGGGAAACACTCCTTGCCCCGTTAGGCAACACCCACACGGGGGCAGGACCTGCCGCTGTGTGCGGTTAGCTTGTAGCCACGTTAGCATCCCGGCTCCAGTTGGCCAGACACCTAAACACCCAACGTTTACCAGACCGACATGGTGGACAGACGTGGACAGGTTGTGAATCTGACCACAGTTTACGGTGTGTTTGTTACAGGTTAGCATACATTTCTAATTCATTATGTCATTTACAGTATACCTGCAACACTGTGTCATTCATATGTAAGCCCATTCTGCAACAGTCAGAAATATAAGAGAAAACGTTCTCAAATGAAAGAGTTATTATATCAAAATAGTGAGGAACTTTATCAAAAATATTGACTTAGTATCTGAAAATAATTACTTATTGTCACAGAATAATGACAAACTAAATTAACTAATTGATTTGAGGTCGTAAGTCATTATTTTGAAAGTATTAAATCAATATTTTGAGGTACTATGTTTTTGGAATGTGTCCTCATTATTGTGAGATACGACGTCATTATTTTGAGATATGTAATTATTTTCAGATTGTGGCGAGATGAAGGCTGTGGGTGAGTTGTACCAACAACGCCACCTGGGGAGTTTCGCCCCAGGAGATAGTTAAGTGTTTAAAGAGGAATAGTTAGGTACCTTTACTATTACAGGCTGCTACAGGTTCGGACACCACTGGGCAGAGACGTTTTTAGAAAAGTATAAAAATAGTTTTTATTTTACAAATAAATAAAATGCGTCAAATCAACATAGGCTGCATATTCAAATACTCAAGCTGGGGCCAAGAGGAGGGGGGTGAACAGGGCTGGGGCTCATCACGGTAGACCTAAATCAAATCAAGGGAGGGATTACTAACCAAAACACCCATGACAACGCATACACACTCACACACAAAGGGGGTTCATGAAGAAAACACCACCACCAGCGATTGGGTCGCCGCTTTGGCCCACAGCACCTGTCCACAAAGAAAAAGAGGGAAATATATAGAACAGGCCTCACAGCTTAATGTTAAATGTATGTAAATTAACTAAATCAAACAATATGTTTTAAATAAGAAAACAAACAGTAAATCAATATTCGTTAAACAAAATTAACAAAATAAATCCTTTTCACATTAGCACAAATAATTAATAAACCAAACAAAATTCCTAAGGCTGTAACAAGCCCTGACACCAGCTCTATGAAGAGCCTGTCTTAATCACAGCTCCATCAGGGCTCTGGAGAGCCGAAGAGCCACAGAACAGTTTAAGTGAGCCAAAACTAAACAGCCGAACAAAACAGCAACGTCGTCCAGGGAGCCGTGGCGATAAATGGACATATATGGACCTCACCGGTGCAGCGTCACAGCAGACCAGGTAGCAGAGTTACTACACGGCTTCCACCTGATCCCAACTGTGGCACAGAATATTAACAATTAGCCAGGAGGGATGAGCAGCAGGTGGAAGGAAAAGAGGAGGGCGGACAACGCCGACTTACCACGAGGAGCCACAACCACACACGGACGGCCTCCAGCGGGACAACTCGGTCCCACGGCAACAGCAGCCTGCCGCACTACAGTCACAAAAGGGAGAACCGTGTCACCAATGCGCCCTGTGGCACGCTAAGTGGGAGGAAGGACAGCGGTGCGCATACCTGCTGTTTTACAAGAGGGGGCGTGCGCCACGATGATCCGCCACGCCAAACAGGGCTCCACCACACTCACAGACACACCACAAAGGCTCCAGCGCTTGCACCGGCTCTACCACACCAGGCCACAGCCACCACGGAGGACGAGCAGAACCGGAAAGAAAGAGAGAGACCGCGCCGCCCATCAATCAGTGCGCCAGCCCACACCTGATGTGGATGGATGCAAGGAGGAGGGGGAAGGGATGGGAAGGAAGAGACTATCCTGCCACAAGATATTTAGTCATTGTTTTGAGATGCTAAGTCATTATTGTGAGATACTAAGTCATTATTTTGAGATATTATGTTATTATTTTGAGATATTAAGTCATTATTGTGAGATACTAAGTCATTATTGTGAGATACTAAGTCATTATTTTGAGATATTATGTTATTATTTTGAGATATTAAGTCATTATTGTGAGATACTAAGTCATTATTTTGAGATATTATGTTATTATTTTGAGATATTAAGTCATTATTGTGAGATACTAAGTCATTATTTTGAGTAAATTTCTCTTTCTTTCCTGACACTGATGAAAATGGGCCTCCATACATTCCCATCAGCCCTAGTTAGAAGTATATTTTGTGTTCAGTGAAGGTAAACATGCTACCTGATTAACATCATTTTCATCATCATCATTTTTAGGACTTAGCCTGTTAAAATTAGCAAAACTGTAACCTTGTCTGGCTAACGCAGAGAAGCGGACATTTTTATGAATAGATGGCTTTATAATGGTGAAAAATATTCTCATACAAATTTAAAGAACCATTATCTGGTGCTTCATAATCCAGTACATATCAGAACCCCCCCCCCCCCCCCCCCCCCTCCCTTTGCAGTCTGATGTTCTTTTATCCACAGCCGAGCTGTAATCACACTCAACTTCCAATTCTCCGATCCAGAAGGGCTTTTTACAGCACAGGACGTGATGCAAGGGGTAACCCCTCACCTCATCCATGTGGCGCATGGAGTAGGCCCAAAAGATCTCTCAGGTTGACAGGAAATGTGGATGGAGTTTCCACATCAAACAGCGGGGCTGAGGAATGGTGTTTGTGTATTGTGAAGGAAGGAGCAAGGATGTAGGTGAGGGAGAGGAGAATACAGCGTCATTCACACCTGAGTGTCAATCCCGATTTCTTAAAGAAACGCTGGTCTTCTGTGTCCACACTCCTCTCTGTGTGCACACCTGAGTTTGTGAGGTATAAACTAAGACATTCAGACACAGAGAGAAGCATAGTTTGTGTATTATGAGGGGTTTTCTTTATGGAGAGGTCAGGAATATACGGTTTGGAGGCTGGATATAAGATCAGATTTATAGCGTGGCTCCATGAACAAGGAATGTGTGAGAAGAAAAAGATACATGTAAGAAAACAGGCCATTGTGCTATTATGACTATTTGTGATTTGACCCCTGATATTTCAATAAAATCAGTTAATAATAAAGTATTATAAACCAAAATAGTCATTCAAACTCAACTAAAAAATTCAAAACAATAATGTTTAGCTCTATCTCACATAAATAGATGGGTGACAACAAACCTTCCTCTACTGCCGATCTACCTTCCAGGTGATCTATAAGCTTGGGAAGCCCTCCGACTGAAGGAACTTCTAAGCTCTATCTGGAGCTTGGCACAAGAAATACTTAAACGCCATACCTATCTGCCAGTGCCATGTGGACTATTATCTATTTTTAAAGTGATGACTTTCTTCCCATATCAACTCTCTTTTGCTTGTAAACGTCAGTCTGCCTGTTAAAATGTCTGTTTCCTGCCTGCTTCTTTCCAAACCGCATTGCCTCTGTGGATTAATAATGGCGTATTGAATTATAATAATAATAACAACAATCAAACATCTTTGAGCTCTACTGCAGGAATGGACTCCATTCCTCCAAATTAAATGTTCTCATCATGATGTTTTGATGATGGTGGAGGAGAGCGTTATCTAAGGAATGGCTCCAAAATCAGCTGGTTAAAGTTTCTTTGGCATTGTCACGTGTAAACAATGGTGGTCAAAATGTTTGGATGTTTTTTTCAGGATGGCAGTAGAGCCTGGAAATGTTCCTTATATCCACGTTTCAGGTGTGTCCTATTTTTTTTTAATTGACAGTGAAGGTTGCCGATTTCAGTACACTTTTTTTTTTTTTACAGTATAACAAGTTGCACTCACATTTCCATGGAAATTGTTATTGTATTTTTATTTACGTAGAGCAACTGTATTCCCCTTACAACATGTCCTCTTCTTCCTTGCGCAGGAAGTTGCCTTTCATGATTTTCCGTGACGTTGACATGTTTAGAAATTGGTTATTCTGTTGTCAAGCTCTATAAATACACACACACACACACACACACACACACACACACACACACACACACACATATATATATATATATAATACATAAATGAGGTGCCAAAACAATATAATATATATTAACTTAAATGATAGATAGATAGATAGATAGATAGATAGATAGATAGATAGATAGATAGATAGATAGATAGATAGATAGATAGATAGATAGATAGATAGATAGATAAAATACTTAAAAAACGGTCTAATGTTGCCACCTACAGGTTTCTTTTCGCCTTACTCTCATAAAGCAACAAATAGTGCAACATAATGTATTACAGGCAAAAGTATATATACAATGACGTCTATACAAATATAACAAATAAGACATTAATACAACCGTTTTAGGCGTATAAACATTGACTCCACGTTTCTGACAGAATCAAAGATTCAGGGTCAGGGGGTCACATGGGATCTGGCAGCGCGTGACCCTGTTTCGACAGCGCATCTATTTTTGGTATCGATATATTGTTGCCTTAATGTAAGTCATGTGACGGTCAGCAGCCGTTTGAGTTATGATCTTAATGGCCCATTGTTCGCGGAAGTAGCAGCCAATGCGGGATACTTACCGGTAATGCGCGCCAATCACCACGGTTGATGGACCCACAATCATTTCTAACATCACGTGCTCTCCATGTGACCTTAGGAATACCTGTCCTTTAGAAATCAGATACATATCTGTAATTGTAAATGACCACCGAGAGCAAAATACATAACCGAATTGAACGCATCCATACCTGCCTCGGTGTTCAGCCGCCTGAGTCTGTCTTATGTTTGTACATTTCGAATGGCCCATACGCTGCGAGTCTGGCTCCAGCCTGGAAACTGGCCGTGCATTGGACTGTGCGTTATCCGGTGTTTTGATGTCTCGATCGGTGGAAACGCAACCGACCAGGAAGGGGGACAAGTCGCCCGGATTGTCACCTCAACACATTATAGCTGACTTACCTCACACTTCGGCAGCTCCCTTCAATACACTTCCAGCATCCACACACGTTGTTTTCTGATGCGCACCAGGAGGCAGCGAGCCGTGGAAGAGAGGATGTGCCACAGACTGAACGTGTGATTGTTGCTTTACCTGTCATGTGTATCCGACACACCGACCCAATGTATTGTTTTGGTTTTAGTGTAAATGAATAAAACACATATGTAGGTTTAAATCATCTTAACCCTTAATCTCTGTTAGGTTACAAATCATCTCATGCAGGAATTTACCAGAAGGTGTTACGTGACCTGACACTCTGGCAGGACAGGACCAGCTCCTGCTCGGCTAAATGGGCACATTAATGGGTCATCGGGGATCAAACAGCCGTTAAAGGCTGTGTAACATCAAAGGCACGCGTTCATAAGGCTTGACAATATCCAGTATAAAAGCCTCTTGTGTCCTGAGTGCTCACCAGTGTCGAGGAGAGGCTCGAGGAAACACACCGTCCTTGTGCTTTGAGTTTGATCACTAGGCTATACTGTAGTAGAGGATAATGGCATTCGGGTTGGATTTTACTGGCCGTAATGTATCTGACATCAACACGCTTTACTCGGGACGCTACTGGCCTGCTGAGCGCCTGGACATGAACAACAACGACTATTACGCACAAGATTCCAGCACAGGTTAGTGACTGACCTTTTTGTGTTATTTATTTGATGTACTTAATGTACAACGTTAAGTTTAAAGCCGTTCTTATGTTCATGTCTGTACTTGCAATGTGTTTAATTCCAATTGAGAGGTGAGAAAAGTTGATAAATAGTAAACATATGTGACCTCTATCCCTGCAGTGCATCATGACGCTGCCCGAAGGACGCGCTCGGACATACAGCGCCGCCGGAAGCGCACGACGTTCAGCAAGGCGCAGCTGAACGAGCTGGAGCGGGCTTTCTCTTTCACACATTACCCGGACATTAAGATGAAGGAGTCTCTTGCATCTATAACTGGGCTGCCGGAGTCTAAAATCCAGGTATGACACGTGCTTCGCGGACTTTGAATGCGTAGTTTTGCATCACGCCCCTGTGTGCCATAAACATAACCACATGTCATTCTTTTCAACAGGTGTGGTTCCAAAACCGGCGCGCGCGTTATTTCAAGAGCAAGAAACCAACCAGAGAGGTCCACCAACCCTCCCCAGACTACCACCATTTCTCCGACACGTCAGCTCCCTGTCCACCGGTCCTACACTTGGCTCCGTTTTACCCTGCTACTCCCAGCCTACCGTCCCCGCCAGGCTACCCTGCTCCTAGTCTACCTCAGTCCACCAGGCTCTCATCCATACTGGGGAGTCCGTCTCTGCCCACACCTACGTCCCCCGTTGCCGCCGACCACGCTACATTGTGCCCCTTAGAAATCCCCCAAGACCACGACTGCCAAACCCCAGACTTTGCTGATTACTGCCACGACGTGCTTCCACACGGCGGGCTCAGTGAGTGGGATTTGACAGAGGACTTCGAGGCGTTCCTAGGAAGCACACCGGGATCTGAGCCCGTGGGTAGCCGCTGCACTGCAGTCGGACATTCCGGATCCAAGCAGTGCGTCCGGAGGGAACTGGAACACCAGAACTTCTATAGCACTGACGAGTCCATGGACGATCTTTCCGATCTCTGCTTTCAGGAGCTGGGCGACTTCAGTCTGTCGGATTTGGACATTTCTGCGGCAATGATTGATTATCTTTTGAGTTGACGGATAAAATATAATTTGGAAGAAAGCTACATAGCCTGTTGAGCGCATTGTAAACAGACTTAACGTTAGTAGAGCATTTACGATGACGAAAGAAAGGACTTTCCTGTGTGAATAAAATGTATAGAGATATTTTACATATTGTAGATCACTGAGCCACAAATAAAAAAAAATAATCATAAACCATGGTTATGTGGATAGGATTTAAACCCCCTGCGGCCAGCTGTGACGTCACGTGGCGCCGTGGCTTAGATGGTTAAAGCGCCTGTCTAGTAAACAGGAGATCCTGGGTTCGAATCCCAGCGGTGCCTTATGTTTTTGGGCCAATGGACAGTGCGCATCATAGAAGCACGAGGAAACGATCGAGTAACTGAAACAGCTGTTTTTATAATGTATGATAGTAAATCATGGTGAGCATCTTTACACTAGTGGAAACTGGATTTCCAGTTCTTGTCAAACTAAATCATGCGCAGCTGCCTGAACAGTGATCTTTGTCACGTCTATATTCGACACGTTGCCCTCGACACGTTCTATGGCGAAGGTCAAACATCAAAATTACTCAAGCAATTTCACAAAAATAAGACTTGTGACAACAACAACACAACGCATAAATGCCACAAATAACGTAATTAACATGTCTAAAATGATTGGTAAATACGGAAAAGCAGCACAGGACAGTATAGCGTATAGGCGACAGTATGTCAACCTCACTGAATCAACAGGCAAAACAGTGACTATCTAAAAGCAGAACTGTTCTTTTATTGTGACTATTCAGGCAGGATACATGCATCAGCATTTCTCGAAGGCAAACAGAACACAGTGCTTTCACAAGTGCGTAAAATGATATAGGTCAACACATATAATTACATTTACTCATTGATTATTTCATGTTTTGTGTATGGTGTCCTCCCTTGCATCGTTTGTCCGGCAGAGGGCTCACCTCTCTCAAGAACGCTATTTTCTGCTGGACTTCCTGGAGAGACTGGCACCAGGTTACAGTGCAACAATCTTTTATTCTTGTAGGGATACATATACAACAGGTTAGCTATGCAGGCCTATATATAAATAATATATAGACCAACGGAGACCAATATGACCATCTGTGAAAACTAATGAGAGCCTTTTTTGAGGACACAATGCTCTGTACTTGAAATCGTTGACTGTTAAAATGATTTTACTTTAAGAATTTGGTTTAGATTTAGTCAGTGTTAAGTTTGGGCGTGTAGTCAGTAAGATAAGTAAAGGCTTGTAAGGCTTGTACTGTAATTACGTTAAGACTTGTCACTCAGAGGTGTGTTTAAAACAGAGACAACTTCTCCTCATGGACTCAGTCAGTGGCCTATTTCTTCTCTGCCCTTGATATAGCAGGTGTCTCTTCATTCTTGCAGCCCAGCCAGTATTTCTCTATGGATCGTGGGTAAGGAGGGTTGGTAGTGTCCACGCGTTTTGTCTGCAGATCCACTCTGTAGTATTTATCTGCCATCATAAAAAGAGCAGAAACATACAAAATAAAAAGTGTTAAAGGGGGGCGCTTGCATATAATCATTTTCATTCTTCTTACAGTTTTCTATTCTGGGGATAAAATGACTCCATGCATTCATACCTCTCTGGAAAAAGTACACATTTTGAACAGGGGTGCTTTTTGACTCCTGTGTGGTGCTCTCAAAGATTCCGCTGTAGTCGCTGTAGTCGCTGTAGTCAAGCCAAGTATCATAACCCCACAAATCATCAAACAGGGAGCGGCTCTGTCTTCTTCGCTGTGCTCGCTTCTTGCTGGGTCTCCTCCTCCGGCTGCTGCGTCTCCTCACCAGTGGAGAAGATGGCGTGGGTTTGGGACTGAGGTAGACTCGTCCCACGATGGCAGCATCTATGGGAGGCCTGAAGCCCTGCCAGTCCCTGGTGGTGAAACGAGGGCCTCTGTGCTGACTGCTGGCTGAAAAGAGGGAGAAGTGACAGCTGATTAGAAACGTACACACATCTCAATACACAAGAAAACACTGCCTTAGTCTTACTACAGAGTCTTACTGGGGCTTCCGAAGAGCTCTGTAAATAAATCCTCCCAAGTCTGATCGCAGAAGAGGTCTGTGTATTGTGTGAAGAGGACAGAGGGGGAGGTCCTGCTCATCCGAACACACTCCTCATGGGAAGGCTGTTGCTTGAACTGATACTGGTAATACTTGTCCCCTGAAAACACATTTTGACATGTCACAGGAGGAAAAACGATACAATAAAAGTAGTAACTAAACTTAGCTGTGTGAAATGAGGAGACTTAGATATTTTACTTAAGTAAAAGTGACAATATATATATTATATATATATATAGTAGAAAAACGTGTGTAGCATCACCAGATACTAAAAGTGCTCATCATGCACAAAGGCCCAATTCAGAATCATATACACTGCTCAAAAAAATAAAGTGCACACTGAGATATCAGCCTGTCCAATTAGGAAGCAGCACTGATTGGTAATCAATTTCATCTGCTGTTGTGTAAATGGAACAGACCACAGGTGGAAACGAGTGGCAATTAGCATAAAGGAATGGTTCTGCAGGTGGTGACCACAGACCATTTCTCTGTTCTCTGCCTTTCTGGTAGATATTTTTCTGTTTTGAATTTTGGCAGTGTTTGCACCACTAGAGGTAGCATGAGGCGGTTTCTCCAACCAACAGAAGTTGCCCAGTTAGTGCAACTCATCCGGGATGGCACATCAATGCACACTGTGGCAAGAAGGTTTGCTGTGTCCCCCAGCACAGTGTTAAGAGCATGGAGGAGATTCCAGGAGACAGGCCAGTACACCAGGAGACGTGGAGGGGTCGAAGAAGGACAACAACCCAACAGCAGGACCGATATCTGCTCCTTTGTGCACGGAGGAACAGAAGCAGCACTGCCAGAGCCCTACAAAATGACCTCCAGCAGGCCACTGATGTTCAAGTTTCAACTCAAACTGTCCGAAATCGACTCCATGAGGGTGGTTTTAGGGCCCGACGTCCACAAATAGGGCCTGTGCTTACAACCCAACACCGTGCAATACGATTGGCATTTGCTAGAGATCACAGAGATTGGCAGATTCACCATTGACGCCCTGTGCTCTTCACGGATGAGAGCAGGTTCGTTCTGCTGCTGCAACATCCTACAGCATGACCGGTTTGGCGGTGGGTCAGTGATTGTCTGGGGAGGCATTTCTTTGGAAGGTCACACAGCCCTCCATGTGCTTGCCGGAGGTACCCTGACTGCCATTCGGTACCGGGATGAGATCCTCAGACCCATTGTGAGACCATATGCTGGTGCAGTGGGCCCTAGGTTCCTTCTAATGCATGACGATGCTAGGTCTCATGTGGCTGGAGTGTGTCAGCAGTTCCTGCATGATGAAGGCATTGATGTTATGGACTGGCCTGCCTGTTCCCCAGACCTGAATCCTATCGAGCACATCTGGGACATCATGTCTCGTTCCATCCACCAACGCCATGTCCCACCACAGACTGTCCAGTAGTTGACTGCTGCTCTGGTCCAGGTCTGGGAGGAGATCCCTCAGGAGACCATCTGTCGTGTCAGCAGGAGCATGCCCAGGCATTGCAGAGGGTGCATACAGGCACGTGGAGGCCACACGTGATCATTTTGACATGTCTGGAAAAATCTCCACAAAAGTTGGATCAGCCTGCGATCTGATTTTCCACTTTGATTTTCGGTATGATTCTGAATCGAGGCCTCCATAAGATGACGATTTTGATTTCATTAATCATCCTTATGTTGTTTTGTCAACGCATTGCACTTTGTAGTGAATAGAATAAAATAAAATAAAATGTTATTCATTGAGAACTAGCATGTGATGTTTAGGTATTCCCTTTATTTTTTTGTAGCAGTTTATATCATCTTATTGAATTCTAAAGATGTGTTCATGTGTTAGCATCACTTTAATGTTGCAGCTATATGTGGGGCTAATTTGAACTTCTTAATATAGTCCTGACTCTTCATATTTTAATTAGACTTCATAATGTATTTGTTGATTATATTGGAGTCAAGTGCTGTATAAAGTAGCATGAAATGGAAGTATGTCAGAAGTACAAAAACATGAGCAAATATACTTCCACCACCGGAGATTTACAAGGGTCATAAACCAGAGGGATCACGTGGTGATTATCATATTCTTGCTGGACACATATTTGTGACTCTTACTTTACTTCAAATCTTTTCTTTTTTTATTGTGAAATAAAATATGGCTTTAGTCCCCCATGCAGGTAAAAAATGCTGGTAAAATCCTTTGAATTCATTCTCATATGCAAGATGAGTCAAAAAGATTTGCTTTAGAGCTCTGCATTCATTTGTTGATCGTGTTGTCTAGGATCTAAAACAATCACATTCTGACCATCCAACCAAAAATACCTTTGAAAAAGTAGGCTTTCTCTCTGCCACGGTGACTTGGTGCTGGTATGGCGTACGAGGCATCAACACCATCTGGTATGCCATCAAAGCCAACTGAAATGTCCCGCGGATAGTCCTCATCCAGGACATCGCCGTCAAACCTCCAGTACTTGTTCCCCTGAGGGGGAATCGATACAAAGCACAAAGCAGTGAGGTTTGATGCTACCACAATGCATGTCTATTACAATACTGAATGCTAAAATAAAACATTTAAAATGTTATGATCGGTCCTGCAGCTGTTTGTGAGCAATGTCTATTTCACCTGATTTTAGAGCTGAATAATGAATAATCAACAATGTACAAGATTATTTATCTTCTTCACAGTCAAATATTAGAAAGCAACTGTTATTGATTTGGGTTTCCCATATAACAAGTAGTCAGAATATACCTCCAGTCTAATAAAAACATTCACTGTTCACAGACTCTAGAGGTCGATGTATCTATACCTTAAAGATGTAGGATTTTCCCTGGCAGTTAATGCGTGTGAATGCAGCATCTACAGGTCCAGAGATCCCCCACACATCCTGGATGAGTTTTGGGTAACCAGGAAGAACAGACTTGTCATCCAACTCAAAGAAATATTCACCTAGGAGGAAAAGCAGCTTTGGATCAATATGGCATATGAGAGTCAGTCAGGATTATTCAACCAGCACAAAGTATCAACACTGAAAATTAAAAAAAATTAAAATAAAATGTACAGCCTGCACAGTTGTCCAGATTTGAGTAAAGCTATGGTGGAGGACAGAACTCCTTGTGGATGCTCAGGTTTACCTCTGAATGCATATATCGACCCATTCTTCAGCTGCAGAAAAGCATCAAAATGTCGACCGCTGCAGGCGGCTGCGTCGGTGTCCAGGGTTGGTGTGGGCCCTTGTGTTGTAGTGAGTGGGGGAGCGGCAGTGGTGGTTGCTGCAATTGTGTTGAAAGTTGGCAGGAGAGTCGGTGTGCTCTCGGTAGTCGTCATTGATTCTACATCTATTTCGTGGAATGTGTCACCGCGAGCAACTGAGGGCAGAACAGAGATTTGTCACATGAAGCCAAGAGCTTCATTCATTAAAATACAGTGTATTCAACAGTCCGCCGATGTACTGACTCTTTTTAGGGCAGATGGAGTCAAAGTCCTCACAGCAGCTTCCATAGTACACACACATGGAGTCACACTGGCATTTTGTCTGCGGGTCGAAAGAGCCACAGCGACCCACGCAGGACTCTGTGGAAATACAGTCTGTTAGTTGGAATGTAAAACGACATGTATTGATGTAGTGATCAGACAGTGATGGGAAGCACTCAGATGATAATGATTTAACATCCAAAGCAGACACTTTATTTTTTACAAGAGGTCACAAGCCCAAAAGATTGGGAACCACCAGTTTCATTTCTGATAATGTGTTGTATTTTATGTCTTTGGAGCACCAGCTCTCCCTCTGACTCATAAGAGCCTGGTGCTCGAAATGTTACACAGTCAATACAATCCTTCTAATGCGAGCTACTTGGTGTGCATATCGATTAGTTTTTGATCTAGCACACATTCCAATCAGACACTGGGATGTGCATGTAATTTCATATTTTATATGTTCATCAAACAAACTTAAATCTGAAAGGGAAATGGCTTGTACAGCTGTCAATTATATATAGTTGAGTAACAAATATAATACTTACTTCCTGAAATGTGGTGTAGTATAAGTATAAAGTATCATAAACTGTACTTAGTTACTGTCCCTGGTTGTAGTAACAACAGTTTATTAAAACCAACAACACTTTAAACAGATCCGAAAAAGAATAAGTAAAAAATACAGCGTGCAAATCTTTTTCTTATCAGATACACTATACATGCGGGAAAATATGTCATTGTTTTTTGGGGATTAGAAATAACAATGTTAAAGACTCACTTTCTGCAGCAAAAGTGGCATCCAGCAGGAGGACGAGGCCTAGAAGAGTCGCTGCTGGCTTCATGGCACTCACAGAAATTATGCCACAACAACAAACTCAAACAGACTTTTAATTCAGAAGACTGTGTGCCTGTTTACACCAGTGAACTGCAGATGAGTTTGAGTGCCCCACTTCAGGGGGCAGCATCCTGTGCTGATGATCAATAGATAGTTTTCAGAAGCTGTTGACCCCCAGGCATCAGCCTCTCTGATTGGTCCAAACTGGACTGTGACAATCATTAAACTGTGTTGGCTGATCTCTGTCCTGTCTGTCCCAGAACATCACCCTCGTCATCTTCAACAGTAACCATCACTATAAGGCACAGTATATAAGGACTGACTCTCCAGTTATATGGCACATTTAACACCCAACATTAGCTTATTATTATTTCATTTTATAAAAGTAATCAAGACTTAAATTAAGAGTAGAGTTTGAATAATCGACTAATGCATTGACGGTCGGTTTAGCTTGAATTGCTCTTAATTAGAAAAATGAAATGCAAAATTCCAAGTTAGACATAAAACTACAGATGAGTACTGTTGTCCCATTAAGTCTACATATCCTGTACATCCTGACTTCTGAGGGAAGCGTATCTGAAGCCAAACATTGTGTAAACAGAGCGATCTCTTTCCTCTTATTGATCTGTGGTGTAAAAAAACAACCCTAAAGCAAACACAATGTCGCCCTCCAAATTTTGCTCTGATAACTAAAGAGTAACCAAATGGATATATTTATGCAGCATACTAATTTTGGACTATGACTCACAGGAACAGCACAGACAGATGTTGATGAGAAGATTTGTAGTCCTTCTGTCTTGTGTTGTCACATGCTTTGCTTCCTGTCTTGGTTTCCCTCCTTTTTTCTGTCTCCCAGCTGTGTCTCATTGTCTCGTCAGCCTTGCCTCTCATTCTCCCCAATCACCATAGCCTGCCCTTGTGTTTCCACACCTGTCTGTCGTCGACCTAATCAGCCCTGGTGTATTTAGTCTGTGTGTTTCCATTCTGTCTTTGCTCGGTCGTCTGTTTTATCCCGGATGTATCTGTTGTATCCCGGTCGGTCCCTGTTCGTGAGTTCTGGTTACCTGTGGATTATCTTGGGGCCCGTTTCAGGAAGCAAGTTTAACATAGTGATGGGCAAAGGGAAGCTTCGAAACAGTTCGAAGCGATGTTTCAGTCTGTGTTGAAGCCTTGAAACGAATATGAAACCTGACTCTACAGTGGCATCTAGTGGCCACTTATGTGAACTACATGCTCTGGCCAAAGAAAACTCCTAATTATGTGCCACTATGAAATGAGCCGGTCTTAGGTTTCCCTAATTTAAGTAGAATACAGGTTGAATTAAAGAAACATTATTAAAAATAAATAAATGACACATTGTTATATGCAATACAATAATCAAAGATTTTTTTTCAAAAATAATATTTGTTCAGCTCTTTTTGAGCTGAGTCCGTTTCTTTTTTTGGATAACACTTCCCCTGCTTTTGAAAAAATCCTTTCACAGGGTACACTTGTTGCAGGGACACTTAAACATTTCTTAGTCAGTTGGTACAAATTAGGGAAGACAGCACGTCGCTCTGGCCAGTATTTCAAAGGATCTGCCCGTCTTGGAATAGCCGTTTCGAAACATAGAGGCGTTCCTTCAATCACTGAACTACAGTCACGTGACATGGGCATTTCAGGACCGCTTTTCGGCACAACGTTTCGAAACGTTTCGATCCGGGACTTCAGAGAAGCGCCGACACGCCCGTTTCGGAAGTCACATCACTAGTTTAACAAACTCTGAGTAAAAACCTGAACTCTAGGTTGACCAACTCTGAGATGGGCAACTCAGAGTTTTCAGAACAGCGGTTTTGAATTACATTACATTTACATCCAGTTGTCCAGACAGAGATGTCAGCCAGACAGCCCGAGATGCAAGTTGTAATGTGAGTGTCAGAGGTTGGGGGAAAAGAGAGGAACAGCTGGGTGTCATCTGCGTAACATGGTAGGAGAATCCATGCGATGTAATAACAGAACCTAGTGATCTGGTGTAGAGTGAGAACAGAAGCGGTCCTAATACTGAGCCTTGAGGGACACCCATGTCCAGAGAACAGGGTTTGGACATTACATGTGACCTGAAAGGTGCGATTTGTCAAGTATGATGTAAACCAGGTGAGAGCAGAGTCAGTTATGCCAAGTTCAGCCAGGGTGGAGAGGAGGATTTGGTGGTTGACTGTGTCGAATGCAGCAGATAGGTCGAGGAAAATGAGAACGGAGGAGTGGGATGAGGCTCTGGCATCTCGCAGGGACTGGGTCACTGTGAGGAGGGCCGTCTCAGTGGAGTGAGCAGTCCTGAATCCTGATTGATTAGGGTCAAGGAGGTTGTTTTGCGAGAGATAGGATGACAGGTCTGTAGCTTTGGATGTCAGCAGCATCTAGGGTGGGTTTTTTAAGGAGGGGTTTCACTGTAGCAGTCTTAAAAGCCGCTGGAATGACACCTGAGGTGAGGGAGGAGTCGTATGGAGGTAGATTTATGTCTTTATTATTCAATCAAAAAAAAGGTTGCTTCGATCAAAATATATATTTTCAATCAAAAAAACCCTTTTCAATCAAAGAAAAAAAGTGTTTGAATGCAAAAATATTTTTGGGACTCAAAAAAATGCATTTGAACACTGTTTTTCTTTGATTGAAAATGTTTTCTTTGATAGAAGTGACGTTTTTTTTGTTTGAAGCAACTTTTTTGATTGAAGTAATGTTGTTTTGTGTTTGGGTCATATTATGGGTAGGACATTTGTGTCTTTATAATTCAATCAAAAAAGAAGTTGCTTCAAACAAAAAAAATATATTTTCAATAAAAAAATCACTTCAATCAAAAAAAAAACTTTTTCAATCATAGAAAAAAAGTTTTTGAATGCAAAAAAACATTTGAGACTCAAAAAATTGCATTTGAACACTGTTTTTTTTTATTGAAAATGTTTTCTTTGATTGAAGTAATTTTTTTTGTTTGGGCCATATTATGGTAGGACATTTGTGTCTTAATTATTCAATCCCAAAAAAGTTACTTCAATCAAAAAAAAGATTTTCAATCAAAGGAAAAACTCAAATATAAAAAATCATTTGAAGTGTATTTTTTTCGATTTGAAGTTTTTTGAATGAAGTGAAGAAAGTTTTGAAGTCGTTTTTTTTTTTTTGAATGAAGTGAAAAAAGTTTTGAAGTCGTTTTTTCTTTGATTGAATCATTTTGACACAAACGTCCCGCAGTGGGCGGGTGCTTCCCCATTGGTCAGGTTTGAGTGACAAGTGTCTACACCAACGACGTCTTTCTGACAAGTCACAGTCGCAAGAAAGCCAGGGAGCAGTGGTGGAGTTGTTGGTAAGTAGATAAAACAGTATTAAAATGATTGGTGTCATTAGCCTACTCTGTTTGACATTTCGATTAAACATAAAGCATGCTAACTTAGTTCACGTTGACTAATTTGTGTGATGGTGCTGGATATCCAACGCCGTCATATTGTCAGGCAGGCTAGCGGGGTGCGCTAGCGGCTAACGGCTAGCTGATAACGTTAGCCGATGGCCCTGCACGCTGAATGAATTGTTTATTTCACTTAAGTACAGAGGCTTGCTATGTGCTAGTGCTATGTTACGTTATAATAAGTAACGTCATTAGTGGTCAAACAACAGTCTACAGGCCAACTGTTGCCCGCAGCGCTGCCTGTTTAGCAGCAACAGGTCATGCAGAGCCTGAGTCTAGCTTCGCACAGAGCCCACAGGATTACAGCTATTTGACTATCCCGCTCTCTCTCTCGCTCACGGGTAGTGGTCTCCCCACCACCACACATACAGGCAGTCAATCGCTCACAGACACAGAGGCAGATGCTTTTATTTTGAGAGCGGGACATACATATGTTGTCCAGTATGTATATTCTGTTGCTCGGTGCGCTAACTAGCTGTGTCAGGCATTATTTATCAGAAGCCTAACGCACAACTATATGCAAATCTGGCAGTTCAATAAAGTGATGCTTATTGTCAGACATAGTGTCCAAGTAGTTACTAGCTTAAAGTATAAGCAGTATTGATATCGATACGGGTATTGCTGCACTCTCAATTATAACTGCTCAGTAGTGTCATATAGTTATTTTACTAGTTACTATACAAGCCATCAATTTTGATGGCTTGTAAGTGTAACCGTTAAGCATAATGGCATTAATGCTAAATAGAGTGTACACTTAGCCAGATATTTTTTTTAATTTTTTTTTTTAAAAGTAGCTAACTAGCTAAAGCCTTAAGTAGCTGAAATTAAGTTGTCTCGTGTCTCTGTCTGCAGCAAAACATTCTCTAAGTTTTGTCCCTTGTCCTGCTGCTGATCCTCCATTTTGGGGTCGTACTACTACTACCGCAGGTAATGCACTGACTATCTCATACAAGTACACTTTAAAAAGCCTTACTATCACTTCAAAATACAATTTGAGACACAGTAAACACCACTGTCCTATTTTTGAAAGTTTTTGCTTGACCTTGTAGGCTATTGCTGCACTCTCAATTATAACTGCTTAGTAGTGTCATATAGTTAGGGCCACGGGGCAATCGCACCGAGCACTGGCCCCCTACAGCTATGAAAGGTGTTATTCATAGGATTTTTTCTTTCCAACCTATGTTATCCTAATCTTTATTGGTGGAAATGCTTTAAAGCATTTCCAACCTATGTTATCCTAATTGGTGGAAATGCTTTCAAGCATTTCCAACCTATGTTATCCTGTTCGGCCATTTTGTTTATTGGTGGAAATGCTTTAAAGCATTTCCAACCTATGTTATCCTAATCTTTATTTTTGGTGGAAATGCTTTCAAGCATTGGGTGTATTGCGCCTGCTAGAGTGCGTGACATCATCGTTAGAGTGTGAGGGGTCCTCGACATACTTCAGATTTTTTTCCTTTCCAAACTCCTTCCGGCCACAATTTTCACTCTACACACGTGATCTTTTCCAATTTTGTAGAGAAACTTGTCCTGTCTCTCACAATGTGATCAAAAACTCTGTGAGATTTACAGAATTTGAACTAGCAACCTCTAAGTGCGGCCAAGTCTCTTTTTCTTCTCATTCGATCTAAGGCAAATCGAGAAGCAGATTTTCAAAGAAATGCTGAAAATCACACATTTCTAACTCGCCCTAGCGTCCACATTTCTGACACTAGGAAAAAATAAAAGTGATCCCTGTCTTCAGCAGAGTCTTGTGGCGCTAACGGTGCGAAAATTTTTGCAATACGACTTTCGGTGTGAGCGTGAGAAGCTTTTGTTCGGACCCTCCGAAATGGAGGAATAGAGACAGGCTCTAGACAGTTACACAGGCGCGTAGATGGCTTTGATCTCTGTGGCTTTGATCTTTAGAAGTGACAGCAGGTGTGCTCTGATTGGTGGACAGGAATGTACTAAAAACTACATTTAGTAGTGGGATATGTAGTTTTTTTAGTCAAACGTCTTCTGCTCGGTCATACTTTCACCTAGAAACTCCATTTAAACTTTAAAATGGAGACACGAGTGGTGTGCTCTGATTGGTGGACAGGAATGTACTAAGAACTACATTTAGTAGTGGGAAATGTAGTTTTGTTAGTCAAACGTCTTCTACTCGGGCAGACTTTCACCTAGAAACTCCATTTAAACTTTAAAATGGAGACACGAGTGGTGTGCTCTGATTGGTGGACAGGAATGTACTAAAAACTACATTTTGTAATGGGAAATGTAGTTTTTTTAGTCAAACGTCTTCTGCTCGGTCATACTTTCACCTAGAAACTCCGTTTCAACTTTAAACTTTTACAGACACACCCCCGGGCGGCGGCCCACTGCCTCCCTCTCAAAATTTCCCGGCGGGGGAATTTTCTATATATTTTAAATGAATACATTTTCACATTACCTCAAATAAATTCATACTCATAAGCAATAGCACACAAGAGAGTGAGTGATGTAGTGATCATCTCTAGCGTGTACAGTAATCAAGTGCAGCCCACACTTACCCCCCCCCCCCCCCCCTTTTACCGCTGCAGTTGCTACTGTTGAGTGGCAGGAAGTGTGTCTGACTAAATCAGGGACATCTGGATAATATGTACATTTATCATTTATTGTGCAACCAGTGAAACAAGACTATATTGTTGATTAAAAAAATGTGATGCCAAGTAGTCCTAAAGGTGATGTTACCATGTGAATAGATGATAAGACAAACCTTTTTGACCCCCAGAGGAGAAATGTGTTGCTTACAGCAGCACAAAGAAAGCAACAGTGCACATAATTGAATAAATAATTAAATTACATTTGCAGATATTAAGCTTTCTTAATATTATTTTCAAATATTTAGCTTTTTTCATAATTTTGCACATGTTCAGCTTTTTGAATATTCTCTTCAACTATTCAGCTTTTTCAAAATTCTCTTCAACTATTCAGCTTTTTCAAACTTTTGCACATATTCAGCTTTTTTAATATTCTCTTCAGCTATTCAGCTTTTTAAACTTTTGCACATATTCAGCTTTTTGAATATTCTCTTCAACTATTCAGCTTTTTCAAACTTTTGCACATATTCAGCTTTTTTGAATATTCTCTTGAAATATTCAGCTTTTTTAATATTTTCTTCAAATACTCTGCTTTTTTAATATTTTCTTCAAATATTCAGCTTTTTTTTCAGTGTTGCTTCAGCATTAAAGCATTTCCACGTATTTCCGCAGGAAATGCATTTTCTAGTTATTTTTTTTCTTCATATTATTATTCTTCTTCCGTACGTTTTTTGGTCGCCTCTAGCTTCTGCATACTTTCAGCTACAAAAACCATTCAACTATAAAAATGGTTAGCTTTTTCAGCTCTTTCCGGGACATCTTCAACATTTTTTCAGCCTTTCATACTTTTCATATTATTCAGCTTTTTCATATTTTTTTTTTCAATGCATTCCTATGGAGATCAGCCTAAAAACCTCTTTAACATCATCCTCTTTGAACTCCGACTAGTTTCACATACTTCCACCTACAGACTCCATTTAAACTTTAAACAATCTACAAGACTTTGAACTATAAAACTCTTGCTCAGTTTTTTGATATCTTTTACAGTTTTTATATAATCACAGTTTATGTTTTATGGTTTTTTCAGACCTCATCAGAGTTTATAATGGGTGTGTATTGCGCGTGCTAGAGTGGGTGACATCATCGCTTAGAGTGTGAGAGCAGCCCAACACACTTCAGCTTTTTTTTCTTTCCAAACTCCTCCCGGCCACAATTTACACACTACACACGTGATATTTTCCAGTTTTGTAGACAAACTTGTCCTGTCTCTCACCATGTGCTCAAAAACTCTATGAGATTTACAGAATTTGAACTAGCAACCTCTAAGCGCAGCCACGTCGGTTTTTTCTCCCAATGGGCTGCCATACAAATTGAGAAACAGATTTTCAAAGAAACCTGAAATGAGCAGCATTTCTAACTCGCCCTAGCGTCCACATTTCTGAGACTAGGAAAAAATAAAAGTGATCAGTGTCTTCAGCAGAGTCTTGTGGCGCTAACGGTGCGAACATTTTGGCGATACGAGTTTCGGTGTGAGCGTGAGAAGCTTTTGTTCGGACCCTCCGAAATGGAGGAATAGAGACAGGCTCTAGACAGTTACACAGGCGCGTAGATGGCTTTGATCTCTGTGGCTTTGATCTTTAGAAGTGACAGCAGGTGTGCTCTGATTGGCGGACAGGAGCGGCAGACAGGAGCAGTCAGTGGGATTTGTAGTTTTTTTTGTCAAACATCTTCTGCTCAAACATACTTTCACCTAGAAACTCCATTTAAACTTTAAAATGTATACACAAGTCTGTCTATCTCTCTCTGTCTCACTCTCTGTCTGTCTGACTACTACTACTACTACTTCTACTACTAGCCTACTACTGATACTACGTCCACTTCTCGTACTTGTACTAGTACTACTACTACTGCTACTACTAGCCTACTACTGATACTATGTCCACTACTTGTAATAGTACTACTACTAATACTACTAGTACTAGCCTACTACTGATACTACCTCCACTACTTGTAGTAGTACTAGGACTACTACTACTAGTACTTCTACTTCTACTACTACTAATACTACTAATACTTGTACTAATATTACTAGTACTAGTAGTACTTCTACTTCGACTACTTCTAATAATACTAATACTTGTACTAATATTACTAGTACTACTGCTAATACTACTGCTACTACTAATACTACTTTTACTAATAATACTAGTATTACTGCTACTACTACTACTACTGATACTACTCCTACTACTTCTATTAGTACCCTACTAATACTAAAAACAAAAAGAACATTCAAATATTAAAATGTTCAGCTCTTTATGGACATTTCAACATGTCTTCAACATTTTTTTGCCTTTCATATTCATTTCAAATATTCAGGTTTTTCATATTTGTTCAGCTATTTAGCTTATTTCATACATTTGCAGATATTAAGCTTTCTTAATATTATTTTCAAATATTTAGCTTTTTTCATAATTTTGCACATGTTCAGCTTTTTCAAACTTTTGCACATATTCAGCTTTTTGAATATTCTCTTCAACTATTCAGCTTTTTCAAACTTTTGCACATATTCAGCTTTTTTGAATATTCTCTTGAAATATTCAGCTTTTTTAATATTTTCTTCAAATATTCAGCTTTTTTTTCAGTGTTGCTTCAGCATTAAAGCATTTCCACGTATTTCCGCAGGAAATGCATTTTCTAGTTTTTCATATTATTATTCTTCTTCCGTACGTTTTTCGGTCGCCTCTAACTTCTACATACTTTCAGCTACAAAAACCATTCAACTATCAAAATGTTCAGCTCTTTCAGCTCTTTTATGCTCACCTTCAACCTTTTTTCTACCTTTCATACTTTTTCATTTATTCAGTTTTTTCCATATTTTTTTTTCAATGCATTCCTATGGAGATCAGCCTAAAAACCTCTTTAACATCCTCCTCTTTGAACTCCGACTAGTTTCACATACTTCCACCTACAGACTCCATTTAAACTTTAAACAATCTACAAGACTTTGAACTATAAAACTCTTTATCAGTTTTTTGATATCTTTTACAGTTTTTCTATAATCACAGTTTATGTTTTATGGTTTTTTCAGACCTCCCCAGAGTTTATAATGGGTGTGTATTGCGCCTGCTAGAGTGCGTGACATCATCGTTAGAGTGTGAGGGCTCCTCGACATACTTCAGATTTTTTTCCTTTCCAAACTCCTCCCGGCCACAATTTTCACTCTACACACGTGATCTTTTCCAATTTTGTAGAGAAACTTGTCCTGTCTCTCACAATGTGCTCAAAAACTCTGTGACAGTTACAGAATTTGAACTAGCAACCTCTAAGTGCGGCCAAGTCTCTTTTTCTTCTCATTCGATCTAAAGCAAATCGAGAAGCAGATTTTCAAAGAAATGCTGAAAATCACACATTTCTAACTCGCCCTAGCGTCCACATTTCTGACACTAGGAAAAAATAAAAGTGATCAGTGTCTTCAGCAGAGTCTTGTGGCGCTAACGGTGCGAAAATTTTGGCAATACGACTTTCGGTGTGAGCGTGAGAAGCTTTTGTTCGGACCCTCCGAAATGGAGGAATAGAGACAGGCTCTAGACAGTTACACAGGCGCGTAGATGGCTTTGATCTCTGTGGCTTTGATCTTTAGAAGTGACAGCAGGTGTGCTCTGATTGGCGGACAGGAGCGGCAGACAGTAGCAGTCAGTGGGATTTGTAGTTTTTTTTGTCAAACATCTTCTGCTGAGGCATACTTTCACCTAGAAACTCCATTTAAACTTTAAAATGTATACACAAGTCTGTCTATCTCTCTCTGTCTCACTCTCTGTCTGTCTGACTACTACTACTACTACTTCTACTACTAGCCTACTACTGATACTACGTCCACTGCTCGTACTTGTACTAGTACTACTAATACTGCTACTACTAGCCTACTACTGATACTATGTCCACTACTTGTAATAGTACTACTACTAATACTACTAGTACTAGCCTACTACTGATACTACCTCCACTACTTGTAGTAGTACTAGTACTACTACTACTACTACTACTTCTTCTACTAGCCTACTACTGATACTACTTCTAATACTTCTACTACTAGCCTACTACTGATACTTCCTCCACTACTTGTAGTAGTACTACTACTACTACTACTTCTTCTACTACTGATACTACGTCCACTACTTGAACTTGTACTAGTACTACTACTGATACTATGTCCACTACTTGTAATAGTACTACTACTACTACTACTAGCATACTACTGATACTACCTCCACTACTTGTAGTAGTACTAGTACTACTACTACGTCTACTACTGATACTACGTCCACTACTTGAACTTTTACTCGTACTACTACTCCTTTTGCTACTAGCCTACTACTGATACCATGTCCACTACTTGTACTTGTACTAGTACTAGTACTACTTCTAGTTTACTACTGATACTACCTCCACTACTTGTAGTAGTACTAGGACTACTACTACTAGTACTTCTACTTCTACTACTACTAATACTACTAATACTTGTACTAATATTACTAGTACTAGTAGTACTTCTACTTCTACTACTACTAATAATACTAATACTTGTACTAATATTACTAGTACTACTGCTAATACTACTGCTACTACTAATACTACTTTTACTAATAATACTAGTATTACTGCTACTACTACTACTAGTTCTGCTACTACTACTACTACTACTACTACTACTACTGCTGCTGCTACTACTACAACTACTTCTGCTACTACTACTACTACAGCTACTACTTCTGCTAGTACTACTACAACTACTACTAAACGGGCGGAAGAAGAATGTGTGTGTGCAATAATATAATAATAAAAAATAATATAATAATAATAATAATAATAAGTGCCCATGAGAATGAACATCAGAAATTAAAAAACAAACAATAAACAGTCTTACATTGAAACATTTCTTGCTTTTTTTTCATACTTTTGCACATATTTAAACATGCTCCACTTTGAAATGTCACTGCTTTCACATACTAAGTACTCCCTCACATAGACCAGCCACCACTGGTATGCCTTTAAAGGCAATGACTATAAAAAATCATAATTAGTCTGATTTTCAAAGTATTTTGTTTTTGACGCCAGAATGTCTGAGTTCCCCTGAACGCCTCATTAAAAGGTAGCTGCGCAGCAAAAATGCTGTGTCATTTTGTGCTGATCTCCTGTCAGGTAAGCAACTCTGAGCCTGTCTCCCAACTAATGTGACTAATGTTTTGAGCAGTAAAAATACAGTTATTAGTTTTAAAAGAGTTTTAAACGTGGGTTCTAACTCATACTGCATTCGAACATTAATGGATAGGTGAAATATTTTCACCGTACAGCCGAGGAAAGCATTTTATCGGCTAGCTAATATTAGCAACGATGCTAATGCTAGCATCGCGGCCAACGCTAACATTAGCCAAAGAGGTAAATACAGCCTCTTTGCTTTAGCCATGGTAACTGACATACAACAACTGATTAAGTTAGTGGTTTATGTTAGTTTCTTTTTTGTTAAAGATGTCTGTTTTCACTAACTCAGCTAACTATCATGACACGAATGTGAAGCAGGAACATTAAAAAAAAAATGGAAAATTAACCACTAACAAGCTAATTTATAATACTGTTGATGTGTGTCTTTGGCTCGATTTTAACCAGCAGTCTTAGCTGTTAGCAGCACTCAGTTAGGTAACTTTAGGCAACCATAGCCTAGGTGTTAAATATGATCCAGGGATCTCTTAAATCTACGTGCAAAAGTTTAATTTAAAAGTTTAATTTTAATTGTATTTGTTGTTGAATGTGCATGTAACGCCAGTCTGCTTAAAGTAGAGGTTCCACACACTAATGAGTCAGCCTTTGAATGAGCTTGAATAAATAATGCTGTTACTAAGTAACAGTAGTTATCTACTTCTGTATGCAGGCTCTACTGTCGATATTTTGTCTTCATGTGTAAGCTGCATTCAAGCACATCATATTTATTTTATATTTATTATGTTGATATTGTAGCTGTGACTTAGAGCCAGACTATCTCTATTTTATGTTAGACGAAATGGAACATGGCATCGTGGATAATTCACACTGGACTTGATGTTTATAGTTGACGTGGAAAATCTGCATGCTAACTGAGTTTGTCACATTGTTTCTTCTCTTCAACAGAACATTCACACATCTCTACACTTTGGTTGGTAAGTAAATCAATATTGTAACTGAAATGTAATTGACTGCAGGTAACGGTTTAGCATTTGTACATCTTTTTTTTGTTTAGAAAAAACATTCATATATGATTTAAATCAGGTTTTGCTTTTATTTTGTGTACTGTTACTATTGATGCAGCATACACTGAACATATTGCAAATATTTTAATAGAACAAGTTTATATTGTAAAGATTTTTTAAATATTTATCAACATGGTTCTCAAAACATGTTCTCACTTGGGTCAGTATTTACTTTTTTAAAGTGTGAAAATCAGACTTGGTGGGCTTAATAGCAATGTCTGCGCTACATATTAATGGGATAAATAAAGCTTCTTGAATCTTGAAATGTGTGAGGTCGACTTTAAATCCAAATTGTACTGTAAAGTTATGGTACAGTTATGTCAGTTAGTCGGATCATTTAATTTTGAGGGTGAAAGGTTTATGAGTCCACGGTGAGAGTGTCTTTATCAGTCATAAGTCTGTTTGGGTGAAGAGTGAGGCTTCACCTCCTGACCGCCTGTCCTGACACAGATAACATTGGTTGTACAGGCAGGAAGGACTTCCTGTAGATTCTTTTTTAGTGTCCTTGAAATAATAAATAGAGAAAGGAATTGTCCACCTTGATAAGCAGTGGGACTTGAAATGAGCTGTGAGATCATGAGGTTGCTTCTGAAATGAAACTGATAATCTTTCTCTCTCCCTCTCTGCCTCCTTCCTTCTTCCATCCTGCTTTCTGTCTCTAATTGCAGACAATTCTCTCTGTTGGTGACCCGTTGCTGACTTTGAAGTGTAAGTTTACACACATGGATTTTGATTTTGCTATCACAAAACTGATATTTATTTGATTGACAATTTAGAAATTAGAATAACCTTTTACTGCCTCATGTGAACCCTTAAGCAGATTTTATAAAAGAATATATAATCTACTAAGGAGAAATGTTTAGCAGTACATAATGAACTTTGTGGTGCACAATGAAATTTGATCAAATAATGTGCTTTTTGCTTAATAAAGGAACACTAGAAGACATTTACAAGCAAACTGATGTGGGGGGGTAGCTTTAGGTCGACGTGTGGGGGGGGTCTCTGCCGATGATTGACGGGGGGCGATCGTCCGCGCACGCGCGGGGGGGGGGGTGTGGGGGGTAGGGGGGGGGTAGGTTTAGGTCGACGTGTGGGGGGGGTCTCTGCCGATGATTGACGGGGGGCGATCGTCTGAGACACCGGAGTGTCGATATTTACTTGACCGCTAGAGGGCGCGCTATTTTGAAACGTAACATATGGTCGTAATTCGGTGCTTGACACACGACCTATGTGGTCGTTTTCTCGAGGAGGACAGTCTGTCCTAAATACATTTTATCGTTCTGCAGATTTTCATTGTGTCACTACTGAAGAATGTAAAAATAAAAAATCTGCAGATTCTGTGTGGGTCTGATAATATCTCACCGCAATAACATGAATTACATAATGCTAAAAGTAAAGTAAAGAGGCTATTTCTTTGTGTTCTCAAGCATTTTACAAAACACATTTTTGACAACACTGGCTAGGTGTGTCCAGAGGTACAACCCCAATTAGCTACAGCAATAGCCATTGCATTTCATTTTTAGTATCCAAGTGCAAGATTTTGATAAGACAGGAGGAAGTAAATGATCTTTAGGATTGAAATGGGCTGTGAGGTGCTGGTTTTCCTATATGAAACTGATAGTCTGTCTTTCTCTCTCTCCCTACCTGCCTCACTGTACTTTCACTCCTTCCCCCGCCTACTCCCTGTCTCTAACTGCAGACCATCAGTGTCAGCAGCCCCAAGGTGACGCAACAGTAAGTTCACATACATACATGAATAAAAATGCGGAATTTTCAGCACTGAGCTTCAAATTAAGAGTTTTCCTATACACACTTACCAAAGTGGCAATGATACACAGACTTCTAAAACAGCCCCACAGAGTAGATGCATTTCATAACACCAGAATTGTAGTAATAATAGGGCTATTTGTTAGTTATTATGTTTTTAGACTGTTAATGTGAAGACATTCAAAGCAGAAACCTTTTTAAATGACATTTTATCTTTGGGTAAAAGTTACTCAATTTGATTTCTTATATTGAAACTGTCTAATGTACTATTTTTTTTTCTTGTCTTGCAGGTCCGGCTGTCCAGCATCTCTCATCTCCCCTATCATTGAAGCATTCGATCTCTCCTTTACCTTCTATCCACTCTGTCTAAAATATTGGCTCTTCATTCTATCCTGTCACATCTCCACCTCTGTCTAAATTAAGGAATTCTATCTGTCTATCCCTCTAATCTGTCAAACATTGTGACTCTATCTGTTCCCATCAGAACCTTTGAAAAGCCTTGCATACCTTGAATATTGAAACATTACCTTGAAACTTTGAATATTGCATATATTACATATATTTCCACAAGCTTTTTTTGGCCACAGTTGAGTCTGTTCCTTTGATTAATAGATTAACAGAAACTGTTCATTCATATTGTGTTTAATATCTTGGTGTGAAAGAAAATAAAATAAATAACAGAAAATATATTTGTGGTCTTTGAACATTAAAACAATGCCAAAGAAAAATAAGAAGTCTCAAGCTGCACGCCTGCGCTGGCAGAGGTCACATGAGATTCACTGTGAAACAACTAAAGAAGCAGAATGTGTTGGTCCTCAGAACAGTGGAGAAGTAAACATGTCTGCAGCATCTCATGTTCAAAGTGTGAAACAGGCAGGTCAACATGATACATCATCTGTACCACAGGTATCCTATGCTGATGTTGTCAAGAGAGGACGTCCTAGTAATGACTCATGTGTAGCAGGACCTTCTAATGTGACCCAGGTAAACCACAGAGGTCAAAGTGATAAGACAAGTGCACCAAAGGTATCTTATGCTGACATTGTAAAGACAGGACATCACAGAGATGAACCATGTGTTGCAGGACCTTCTCATGCAGTAAACCTGGGACATCAGCCTTCTGTAAGACATGTGTGTGCATCACGCAGCCAGGCTTCTAGTAGATATGGCAGAAACAGAAATAAGCAGTGTACCTGTAACTCACTAACCTTTCTTGCATTCCTTCATGAGAATGAAAACCTGACCAGAGCAGACCTCGACCTTGTTTTGGATAAGGGTAATGTGATGTACTCAGAGGTGAGGAAAAGGGTAAACCATAATGACATCTATCTGACTACAGATGAGCTCCCTGATGAAGTTCCTGCACGCAGGTGTATACATTATGTGGACATGACACAACTTTCCAGATACGGCACATTTGGAGACCCTTTACCTGGAGCTGTAGACAGTTATCTGGACCTTGAGGCAGGACTGAGCTGCTTGTTATCAGAAGTGCAGTATGGTTTACTGATGATGAGACTGTTGTGTATTGCAGTATTCAGAACCAGATCAGGCAGGTTTGGATTTTTTGACCCCCACTCGAGAACAACTAAAGGTTTGCCACTCCTCCCGGGTTCACACACTGCTGGTACTGCTGTCATGGTAACATTCACACGTCTCAGTGATATGATTGACAGGCTCATGACGTGTCACAGAATGTCAGGCGCACAGTCCTCCAGTAACTATGAGTTGAAGCCTGTGAAGTTTTACGATGTGAACACGGACATCCTTCAGAATATCCCAGACAGAGAGAGTCGACCTACAACTCATGCTGCTGCTGTTTCAACTGCTCTGTTGGATGATGCTCCTCAAAACAAGAGTGGTGCAAAGATAAACACTGTTGTCACTGATATCATTGTACATGAGGTATCCACTGATATGGAAACTGAACCAGAACCATTGAGCCAGTTCAACTTGAACTCTGTCAGATCACATGATGCTCTGCTGAATGACCCAAACTCTGCTGCAAAGGTAAACCCTGATGCCAGTGATGTCTCTGTTAACATATTACAGGGAGTGTCCACTAACATTACTTCTGTATCATCTGTGAGACAAGATGTCCATTTCACATTTCCTGACACCCAAACTGTCACATCACATGATGCCCCTCACAGTGAGTCAAACTTATCTGCTCCATTGACAAATACTGCAGCCAGTGATAATATCACACATGACATCTCGCGTATACTGAAAAAACTTGGTAAAGAGCAAAGGAGAAAATATAAGAGGAGGCTAATGCGCTCTGAAAAGGTATCACAGAGAAAGGAGAATCAAAAGAGGAAAGAGAGGGAAAAGTATGCTTCAAATGAGACATTTAAAGCAAAGAAAAAATCTGACTCAAGCAGGAAATATTCTAATGAAGAATTCAGAGAAAGAAAACAAAAGTTTGTTGCTAATATCTATCGAAACAACTCTGAATTACGACAACAGAAAATAAATAATATAAGAGCCCGGTACAGGGAGGATGCTGACTTCAGAGAGAAACAGAAACGATTCCTCAGCAGTCGATACAGAGAGAATCCTGACTTCAGAGAGAGACATAAACGATTCCTCAGCAGTCGATACAGGGAGAATCCTGACGTCAGAGAGAGACATAAACGATTCCTCAGCAGTCGATACAGAGAGAATCCTGACGTCAGAGAGAGACATAAACGATTCCTCAGCAGTCGATACAGGGAGAATCCTGACGTCAGAGAGAGACAGCAATCTTATATCCGAACGAGATATAGAAACGACAAATCCTTCAGGGAAAGACACAGACAACTAATGAGAAAACGGATGCGAGACAGGTACGCGAACAATCTTGCGTTCAGGAGTATGCAGAACATGAGATGTGCCATGAAAATAAAAAATAAATACAGACAGATGAACAGACCAACATGTGAGACAGAGGATGACAACTCTTTGATCAAAGAGGCCATAAAGATTTTCAGATCACATATAAAGAACGGTCCCACTTATGTGTGCACTGTCTGCCATAAAGCTTCTTTTCAAAACCAAGTACGTCTTTGCAAAAGGTCAAATTATGCCAGAAATCCACACATGGTTGCTCGATGCCTGACTGGAAAGTATGTCCATGTTTGTGATGCTGACTGCAGAGATGAACAACAGTGTAAGATGCCTGATGAGAGAAGGAGAGAGTGGATCTGTCACACCTGTCATAATCACCTTAAAAATGGAAATATGCCAAGCCTCGCTGTTGCTAACAACTTACAGCTCGCTGATATTCCATCTGAACTGTGTGATCTCAACATACTGGAGAGACATCTCATAGCCAAGTGCATAGCATTTGCCAAGATTATTCCTCTTCCCAAAGGCAGACAGAATCTAATACGTGGTAATGTCATATGTGTTCCCTCGGAGGTTCAGGAAACAGTGGAAGCCTTACCCAGACTGAGAAGTGAGTCTCAGGTCATGAGAGTGAAACTGAAGAGACGATTGTGTTACAGAGGTCATCAGCTGTTTCAGACTGTTACCTGGTCTAAACTAGTGCAGGCGCTGCATAAACTCAAACAGATCCACCCACAGTATCAAGACATTACTATCAGAGATGAGGCAGAGTTATGTGACCCAACACTTCCTGATGAGGACGATATCAATGGTGAGAATGCAACAATGGAGGATGATGATTATGATGAAGCTGATTTAATGCAAATGGACAGGTGTGAGACTGATGCACTGTGTGAGGCAGAACATGAGCCTGAAAATGAACAGGATGTCGACATGTTGTCCGGTGATGGTGAACAACCAAAGGAGCAGAGAGCTGATGATGAGCAGGAAGGTGACATGCCTAATGGTGGTTTTGCTCTGGAATCATGCCTTCAGCCATGTGATGTTGCAGAGGAAATACTATCTTTTAGTGAAGGAATCTACTCTGTTGCCCCCGCTGAAAGAAGCTTTTTCAGAACACCTAAACTGGAGGCCATGGCTTTCCCTGTTCAGTTCCCTACCGGTCAAAACACACTGGATGAACAGAGACCTATTAAAGTGACACCCAGCGGTTATTTCAAAGCGAGGCTCTTCTGTAATGATGGACGTTTTGCCAGAGACACAAATTACCTGTTCTTTGCACAGTTTGTGACTGAAATACACTTGGCTACTTCTAGCATGACAATACAGTTACGTAAAGGAAAACCTTTGACCAGAGATGGACGAAAAATCACCTCAGGAATGTTGCAAGATAAACGAGAGGTTGAGAGACTGGTGAGAAACAGAGATGCAGTCAGATTCATGCAGCCACTGAGAGGAACACCAGCCTATTGGGAGAAAACGACCAAAGATCTCTTTGCCATGATCAGACAGCTGGGAAAGCCCACTTTCTTCTGTACATTCTCTGCAGCTGAAATGCGTTGGCCTGAGGTGATCGAAGCAATAAAAAGGCAGCAAGGTGAAGATGTGGATTTTGAAAGTCTGGACTGGTCAGCAAAGTGTGAGATCCTGCGAAGCAATCCTGTGACAGCCATGCGCATGTTTGATAAGCGTGTTGAGGCGTTATTCAGAGATGTCATCTTGTCTCCTGCACAGCCCATCGGCAAAGTTGTTGACTACTTTTACAGAGTTGAGTTTCAGCACAGAGGAAGCCCACACATTCACTGCCTCGTTTGGATAGAAGGTGCACCTGTGTTTGATGAGGATGATGATCAGACGGTGTTGGATTTTGTGTCCAAATACATCACAGCTCAGCTGCCTGACCCACATAAACAACCTGAACTGTACAAACAAGTCACAGAACTGCAAATGCACAGCAAAAACCACTCAAAGACATGTTTCAAGACTCGCAGCTCTGGATGCAGATTTGGATTTCCCAAACCACCTGTCAGAGACACCATGATAACGAGACCTGATGAGGAATTTGATCCACTGCTCGTGGAACTAGCAAAAGAAAAGCTCCGACCACTGAACTTGTTGTTGAATGAACCTCAAACAGCCTCCCTGAGTTTAGAGCAGCTCCTGGCTCGATGCGATTTAACACACATTGAGTATGAACGATGCCTCGACCTCATGAACAAATCCAGTGCGGTGATACTGAAACGTGACCCAAAAGACTGCTGGGTAAATGGATATAATCCGTTTTTGCTAGAAGCCTGGGATGCAAATATCGACATACAGTACATACTGAACGCACACGGATGCATTGTGTATCTCACAGAGTACATAACCAAGAAAGAAGGTGGAATGTCCGAGTACCTCAAAACAGTCATTGAGAACTCCAACAGAGACCACGTCAACGAATGTGATGAAATGAGGGAAATCATGCAGGCATATTCAAAAAAGCGAGAGGTCAGTGCTCAGGAGTGTGTGACCCGTGCATGTGGCATTAACATGAAAAAGTGTTCCCGTGGTGTCATATTCATACCGACTGATGACAACGCATTGAAAATGAGTCGTCCCCTCTCGTTCCTGGAGAACACAACATCAGAATGTGCAGATGTGTGGATGACGTCTTTGACTGACAAATACAAAGCCAGACCTGAAACACCAGAGTATGAGGAGATGTGTTTGGCTGATTTTGCAGCGACTTGCAGGATTGTCTATGGCCAGCAGACAAAAGGTAAAGATGTGTTGCCCCTCCTGAATGAGATGGGATTTGTGCAAAGGAGGAAAAAGGATAAGCCTGCTATCATCAGATATCACCGCACATCACAGGAAAAATATCCTGAGAAGTATTATGGCACATTACTGAAACTGTACATTCCTCACCGATCAGAGCAGGAACTGAAAAGGCCGTACTTCCCCACATATGAGTCCTTCTACAACAGTGGCTGTGTCCAACTCTCAGGCTCCGACCATCCCGAATATGTCAAACACATTGTGAAACGAAACAGAGACAAATATGAGAAAAACAGTGAGCAGATTGAGAATGCAGTTGAAGAGTATGAGCAGAACAGAGGTGTGATTGATGAATGGTGTAATCTGGCGCCAGAATCTGAAGTAGTGAGGTTGGAGTGTGTTGAAGAGCTGGAGTCAAGAGAGCCAGATCATGAAAATGAACAAGAGAATGTCCCAGAGTACATAAATCAGGCTAATGCTGTAACTGAAGCCAGAGCCATCAGAGAGTCCCCTGCATTAGACCCCACACTGTTACGACAGATGTATCAGAGTCTGAACCAGAAACAAGCCTGTGTATTCTATGCAGTGAGAGACTGGTGTGTGAAACGAGTCTGTGGCCTTAATCCAGAGCAGTTCTTTTTTTACATCAATGGTGGTGCTGGAACAGGAAAGTCACATCTCATTAAATGCATCTACTCTGAGGCCTCTAAGATACTGTGCAAGCTGCCGAGACGTGCTGAGGAGGCTGACATATCAAACCCTACTGTCCTGCTGACTGCTTTCACTGGAACGGCTGCTTTTAACATCTCAGGAACAACACTGCACTCTCTTCTCAAGCTGCCCAGAAGCCTAAAACCTCCATTTCAAGGACTTGGCAACAAACTGGATGAAGTCAGATCTGACCTGTTGAATGCTGAAATCCTCATCATTGATGAAGTGTCCATGGTGTCAAAGCCCCTGTTTGCCTATGTTGATGCCAGACTCAAACAGATCAAAGGCAGTCAGAGACCCTTTGGAGGAATGTCAGTCATAGCCGTAGGAGACTTTTACCAGCTTCCACCAGTGAGTGAGTCCAAACCTCTGTGTGTGTATGACCCCTGTGAGATTGACCTTTGGCAGGAACACTTTCAGATGATCACTCTGACTGAGATTATGCGTCAGAAGGATGATGTCACCTTTGCACAGATGTTGAACAGGATCCGAGTGAAAGAAAAGTCACATGTTTTGTCTGAATCAGACAGAGCTCTGCTGTCACAGGCCGTCACTGAACCAGCACTTTGTCCAAATGATGTACTGCACATTTTTGCAACTAATAAACAAGTTGATTCCCACAACTCAACAACATTAGCTCTGCTCCATTCTCATATCACCAACATTGATGCAGATGACTACAAGAAGGACCCACGAACTGGCAGAATGGCACGACAAGCCAAACCATATAAAGGAAACAGAAATGAGTTACCAGATACTGTAAACGTTGCTGAGGGTGCTCGTGTCATGCTCACCAGAAACATAGACGTGTCTCAAGGATTGGTGAATGGATCGTTCTCTACTCTGGTCAGGGTAATAACTTCTGAACAAAATGGTGTTGCACATGTCACTATGCTTGGGCTCCAGATGGATGATGAAACAGCTGGAAGGGATTACCGTAATAGAGCACCAGGTGGACCAGACAATCTAGTGTACATCGAGAGAGCCGAGGAGAATCTGAAACAGAAAGGAGTGGTACGCAGACAGTTTCCTATTAAACTGGCCTTTGCTTGTACAATTCACAAGGTCCAAGGTATGACAAGGACATCAGCTGTGGTCTCACTGAAACACATTTTTGAACCTGGCATGGCTTATGTAGCTGTTAGCAGAGTGACCTCTCTCAGTGGACTGCACATTCTGGATATGGATGAGAGTAAAATATACGCCAACCCACAAATCACTGGAGCCCTGCAAACTATGAGACAAGTCAACTTGGACGACATGATGCCTCTTCTTCAGATCAAACATACATTGAGCGGACCTGACACAATGACCATTATTCACCACAATACAGAGGGACTCCCAGCTCATGTCAATGACATCAAGAGCCATCATGAACTGTGTCTTGCAGATGTTTTGTGTCTCACAGAAACTCACCTACAAGGCTCCTTCGTGGCAGACAGTCTCCATTTAGAGGGTTACACCATGTTCAAACGCAACAGACACGTGTCCTACACAAATGTACCACAGATGGCCAACAGAAGAGGTGGTGGAGTTGCTGTTTATGTGAAAAACCACATTCAAGTGCATGAAAAACAGTATGTTCATAATGTAACTGACCTTGAGTTTGTAGCTCTGAAAGTTGAAGCCCCAGTGAGTGCACTGATTGCAGCTATATACAGACCTCCAGACTACAGTGTGACATCTTTCCTGTCAAACCTGGGAAGCCTGTTGGACTCACTTGAGATCATGGACTGTAACAACATAATTGTGTGTGGTGACTTCAATGAGAATCTCCTATCCAACGCCAGTAAGCCGATCCTTGAGCTGTTTCAGTCCCATGGATTTACACAACTGATCAATGGTACAACCACAGAGAAGAACACACTGCTCGACCTCATTTTCATCTCTCAACCACAGCGTTGTCTCCACTCTGGCGTGATCAGAAGTTATTACAGTTATCACAATCCTGTCTACTGTGTCATGTCCTCTAACAGCCCATAATATGTCAGCTGAGTTTTAAAGATCAAGAAATAGACAAAGAACTTGTGATGGAACTTTAACTAGTAATAATACTAAAAGTAAGTGAGTGATAAATGTATTAATAACACAGCTTATTTTAAAGAGTAAATGATTGAAATGTGCAATGATAAAATCAAAAAGAGTATATTGTGATGCTATGTTTACTCAGAACAATGTAGAAAATATGACTTACAGAGATTTAAATGACAAATACAATGGTCCATAATGAGGAGTATCCTCTGAGCAGCCAGGCTTCAACACCTTGCCAGGCTGCCTCAGTCTCTCTGAGGCTGGGAGGGAGGGAGGGCGGACCAGAGGATCTCCTCAACACTTGGTATGACTTCTGTAACGAGCCTATGAGAAACTGACATGCAAGGCCTCTTTGTTGCTGCAGACCCAATTTCTCTCCACCACAGGTCTGAAAACTGTCAGGTAGAACAAAAATCCACTGAGCATCATGTGATTAATTTTTAAATAACCATATTGTTGTTGGTCCGGTTTATCTATGTAAAGTGGCTATGTAAAGGAAAGCTAAGTATGCTGTCACATGTAAGTAAAATAAAAATTTTTTTGGTAATCGTAAGTTTTGAGAATATTGGATAGTACATAATTTCTTTTCAGATAACTCAGATATTCAGATATGTTGTTATGAGCTATATTGCCAATGCATTTTGACCTGTGCATTCATCTGGGTGGGGGGGTCGGGTCAGGGATGATGAATGCACAGGTCAAAACTGTTTCAGCAGCTGTATACAGCATTGTATACAGCTGCTAACATTTAGTGTAGACATCAGAAAGTAGGTGTTCTTAATGTAACACCTGCTCTCTGCTTTAGTGATCCCTACCAGCTGAAACTCCACATTATCATCCCACCCAGTTTCTTGTTAGAGACTATAACTCATGTAAGATTACTTTCCCCTGGACGAGAGACACAGTTCTCCTGTCTCCTCTATGACAACACCAGCTTCAGCCTCACACCCTTCAGCACTGTGAGGACCAGCTCACATCCACCAAGACATGCAGCCACAAGACAGATGCTGCAGCAGCATCTTAACTCCGTCCACTGTCAGCGGACCATCACTGCAAGAGACACCTTCTACTTCCTGCCAATCCCAGTCATTCTTTAAAGCAGAGGATGAGATAACACCTGCCGTCTTTGCCTCACCATCACTCTGGCTCTGAGATACTGGATCATCAACCAGGACATCATGCTGCCACAGACCAGATGCTGCAGCAGCATCAACAGTGGACCGTCACTGCTGGACCACAGACCTGTGTTCCACCTGCCAGTGCTGAGGTTTCTTCACAATAGACTATAAGGTATTGTTTTCTTGTTGTTGTATATCTGATATTCTCTTTCAATAGTGTACATTCATGTATTTACTTTGTATTAATGCAACAGTTTGGATAACATTGTTGAGTATAATGTTGTCATTATCATTCCTCCTCTGTGATCCCTCCACTTCACAGTTAGAGTGGAGACACTCAGGACTGCACAGAGAGCTCAACATGTGAAAGAAGCTGAACATCATGAAGCCTTCATAAACCTCTCTGAGTGAAATGGCAGCAGTGTTCAAGGTATTTTATTAATGTCTGTTTTGTAACTTCTGAACATGTTTTGTTTCACAGTCTTCAGTTTATGACAATAACTTTATGTTTTCGGTTATCAGGACCTGCGCTCTCCTCCTATCTCCACGTCACCACATGTGCATCCATTGCTGTGCACAGTTGACTTCAGTAGAGCCTAACTACTGTTGATCCTTGGAAAGTGATCAGGTGTGCTGCTGCAGGGAAGAGCAGATCAGTCATCACTGTCATCACACTTCCTGCTTGGTGCAGCATCAGGCTAAACAACTAACGGTAAAAATGTTTTACTCCTTTAGAACAGGATCCCTCTTTGACTAAACAACAAGCAAACATACTGTTTTCATTACTGTTTGTGTGTGCTGTTTGCATTAACAACTAAAGGAATGGGAGGAATAAAGTTTCTGTCTGCTCTTCCCTTTAAGGCCTTTCCTCCTCCATGTCTACCGTGATGCTGTCCTCACACAAACACTGGCCAGATACCTGGAAGAAGCAGTCCTACAGCCACTGGACATGTCAAAGGTCATCATGTTACAGCCCTTTACATCTCCACACTGACACTGTGCTCCACTGACAATTTGGACAGATTCAACAAACAACAGCATACACGACTGATCCATGGACAGAATGACTACCTCTCTCAACAGTAGGACACCTATTTGTTATTATTTCTATCATTATTATTATTGATCTCTTTCTTATGTGATTCAAACAATGTATGTTATTTTTTTATATTTCACCACAGTTAATATCTTTTATTTTATGTATTTATTTTTCCCTTTCCCTCTCCATCTGTTTTCTGACAGATTAATGACAGATGAAGGGGGAAAGTTGTCAGTTAGTTCAGATGTTATATGCATCTAAACTAATTAACCTGAAAGAGAAGACATGTGTTTTATTATATATTATTTAAGTGATCATTAGTGTGGGGTTTCAGCTGGTAGGTTTGTTAGAGGATTTTCACATGTGTATCCTTAGCCTTGGGCTATTCTAAACCCAACTGAAAAGCTGTCACAGTATCAGACTGTGGAAGTAAGCTGAAGGTTTTGTCTCCAGAAGGCCCACAACACATGACTTGGTTAAATGAGCCTCGTCTAAAGATTTGATTGGTAAACAAATGTTCCCATGCTTGTCTTCTGACCTGAGGTCACACAAGTGACTCTAACCCCATGTTCCTTCAAAGTCAAGGACACAACCTGCATTTCAGTGAAGCTCAGTAAACTGAGCTAAACATTGAGATAACACACAAGTGAAATGACAGTGTTGACATGACTGTCAATCCAGGGCTGCTGCAGCTTGAAGCCATAGGGTGTCAAACTGATCCAGTAAAGGGCCGCTGTAGCTGCAGGTTTTCATTCCAACCAAGCAAGAACACAGCTGACTGGACTTATTCAATCAACTGAATTGTATTCACACAGTTGATTTGTTGGATCAGGTGTGTTCTTGCTTGGTTGGAATGAAAACCTGTAGCCCCTTTACTGGATCAGTTTGACACCTGTGCTAGACTATTGCGGGTATTAGCCTCGGTCTAACCACCATGTGAAAAGCCTCTGTCCACTATTGAAATTGTGATATTGTTCATCATTATCAAACAAATGACACTTTATATACAAAGCTCTGTTTTGACTAATGTGTCGCTATCATAACAAGGTTTTTAGGCATGACACATTGTCTCCCTAATATTTACCCATGAATCTTGACTAAAGGTCTTGATCAACACAATATTATTTATGTACTGTGCTTATCATAAAAAAACAATTTAGATAATAGGTGAAAGAAGGATGTGGACAGATGTTAGTTACCCAATATTGCATCCTTTGCACATACAGCACGAATCTTCTGCTATTGATGGCGACAATATATATTGTTGAGCCCTAAAACTATTTGAAAACAATGTCTGCTTAGGCGCTGTTCATTTTTGAGTTTGCAAACTACAGTTTCTATGTATTTTTTATTTTCATCTATTTATTTGTTTTATTGCAAGATCCAACTGCCAATGCATACGGGGATACATTGATTATCAAATTCTGTATTCAAATCTAATTTTATTTTAAGTTTTATTTGTTTCTTTGAATTAAAAGGGGGTCTACATGCAATAATTGAAATGATTCCCAATTCACGTTATCCCCATATGAATAACAGACTCTTAATGAAATGCCACCAAAGTGGAGCCAAAAGTCAATTTGAGTTTCCTTATGGTTAGTTAAAGTGTCCCCCATGGTGTAGGCAAAATCAAGCCCTAAAGGGGCTTTCACACCACCGTGTAGAAACTTAAGGCTGGATTATGCTTCCGCGTCGACACAACGCAAGGGAGCTTGCGGACCCCTTACGTCCTTGCGGACCCCCCTTACGTCAACGCAAGGGCCTGACGTGTGCCTCCCAAAAATCCTCGACGCGCGTCGAGGCGACGCAACGCCAACGCAGCGGCTTTGGCTGTGATTGGTCCGCTAACTACATCCGCTGGAGACCGCTATCCGGTTTCCACTCATAAACACCGCCATTTAAACTTTTAAAAGGCTACTTTTATTGTTTTCACCTCGTTTTATTGTTTGCACCTTCTTGCTTTTGCACAAAGAAATAAAACACCAAGTTCTGAAAAATTGTGGACGTTTAAAGCCGGAAAGTAAACAAATACGCTATAACGAGGCTACGACGATATACGCCAAGAGTCTCAGTCGGTCGGTCAGTCTTTACAAAAACCATAGCGCCCTTTACCGGTGTGGCTTTGAATTGCATTTCGACACGTAAACCCAACGCAGAACCATCACTGTCTCCAAGCAACTGCGTGGCCGTTGCGTTGCCGTTGCGTTATCACTACGCGGAAGCATAATCAAGCCTTTAGCACCTCCAGTCATTTAAATAAGGGGAGGTGGCACAGGGGAGGCCATTTTGATTGACAGGGATATGAAGAATGTGAATGCACACAGATTTTGGTCTTTGAGTTGCTTTTAATTGGATTTCAGTATTATTTTTTTTATTTATCTTTCTATTTCTATATATTCATTTTCAATTTAATTAATTTCATTTCAATTATGTTTTATATGCAGAAAAAAGTTAAGAAAGCTTAAGACTTGGTTCAATTTGATTTAATGTCAGTATTGTTTTTATTTATTTTCTATTTATCTTTCTATTTCTATGTTTACTTCAAATTGAATTAATTTAAGTCCAATGATGTTTTATATGCAGAAAAAGTGAGTGAAAGCAGCTTACGATGATTCCCTTTTTCATTTCAAATTCATAGTTCAATTTAATTTTAGTACAGAATTATTTTTCTTTATCTTTCTATTTCTAAATATTATTTCAGATTTAATTATTTTCATTTCAATTATGTTTTATATGCAGAAAAAAGTTAAGAAAGCTTAAGACTTGGTTCAATTTGATTTAATGTCAGTATTGTTTTTATTTATTTTCTATTTATCTTTCTATTTCTATGTTTACTTCAAATTGAATTAATTTAAGTCCAATGATGTTTTATATGCAGAAAAAGTGAGTGAAAGCAGCTTACGAAGATTCCCTTTTTCATTTCAAATTCATAGTTCAATTTAATTTTAGTACAGAATTATTTTTCTTTATCTTTCTATTTCTAAATATTATTTCAGATTTAATTATTTTCATTTCAATTATGTTTTATATGCAGAAAAAAGAGTTAAGAAAGCTTAAGACTTGGTTCAATTTGATTTAATGTCAGTATTGTTTTTATTTATTTTCTATTTATCTTTCTATTTCTATGTTTACTTCAAATTGAATTAATTTAAGTCCAATGATGTTTTATATGCAGAAAAAGTGAGTGAAAGCAGCTTACGAAGATTCCCTTTTTCATTTCAAATTCATAGTTCAATTTAATTTTAGTACAGAATTATTTTTCTTTATCTTTCTATTTCTAAATATTATTTCAGATTTAATTATTTTCATTTCAATTATGTTTTATATGCAGAAAAAAGAGTGAATGCAAGTTTCGCTTTTTAAATTTCAAATTCATAGTTCAATTTAATTGAATTTAAGTATTTTTTATTTATTTATTTATTCAATTTAGCCCTCTATTTCTATATATTAATTTGTATATAAATGAATATATATCATTTAATTAATTTAATGTCAATTGTGTTTTTTATTTACGGGGAAAAAAAGAATGAACACAGTTTAAGATTTTGTGCTAAGTTTCCTTTTTTTCATTTACAATTCATAGATCAATTTAAGAACTATTCATTCATATTTTGTGCCACTTTGTATTCATAATATACTGAAGCATTATCAATGTTTTATTTATAATTTATTTAACAATTTTACAATTTGTACAGTAATCACAGTGAAGTAATACAGATTAAACAAATACATCAGTTCATTCTGTATGAACAATGTATCAGGCTTATTTGTATATAATACTGTTGATAATGACATATTCATTTAATTCTGCTGACTCTACAACTACATTTTGAATTGTACTAATTACTGTGAATTACTACAGCATTATTGATTCATTAAATTATAATGCAATTAAAAATATATTTGCAATGAGCTTACCCGTCTGTTTTGTATTTGTTAAAACATTGAGACCAATGGTTTGCTTCACAATGTTAGATCCACACACTATTTCAGTGCCTTTATATTTTTTGTGTTTTTCTCCCCTCTGTCTGTCTGCCTGTCTGTTGTCTCTCTTGGTCTGTATGTATTTCACTCGGCCTCTGTCTGTATGTGTGTCATTCAGCTACAAAAACCATTCAGATATTTAAATGTTCAGCTCTTAAAGGACATTTTAACTTATCTTCAACTGTTTTTCCTGCCTTTCATATTCTTTTCAAACATTCAGCTTTTTTATTCTTTTGCACATATTCAGCTTTTTGAATATTCTCTTCAGCTATTCAAATTTTTCATACTTTTGCACATATTCAGCTTTTTTTTAAATATTTTTGCAAACTTTGCAAGCTTTTTTCAGTGTAGCTTCAGCATTAAAGCATTTCCACGTATTTCCGCAGGAAATGCATTTTCTAGTTGGTGGAAATGCTTTCAAGCATTTCCAACCTATGTTATCCTAATCTTTATTTTTGGTGGAAATGCTTTAAAGCATTTCCAACCTATGTTATCCTAATCTTTATTATTTTTGGTGGAAATGCTTTAAAGCATTTCCAACCTATGTTATCCTAATCTTTATTTTTATTTTTTTTATTATTATTCTTCTTCCGTACGTTTTTCAGTCGCCTCTAACTTCTGCATACTTTCAGCTACAAAAACCATTCAACTATCAAAATGTTCAGCTTTTTCAGCTCTTTTATGCTTTACCTTTTTTCTACCTTTCATACTTTTTCATATATTCAGCCTTTTCCATATTTTTTTTTCAATGCATTCCTATGGAGATCAGCCTAAAAACCTCTTTAACATCCTCCTCTTTGAACTCCAACTAGTTTCACATACTTCCACCTACAGACTCCATTTAAACTTTAAACAACCTACAAGTCTTTGAACTATTCAATTCATCCTCAGTTTTTTGATATCTTTTACAGTTTTTCTATAATCACAGTTTATGTTTTATGGTTTTTTCAGACCTCATCAGAGTTTATAATGGGTGTGTATTGCGCCTGCTAGAGTGCGTGACATCATCGTTAGAGTGTGAGGGGTCCTCGACATACTTCAGATTTTTTTCCTTTCCAAACTCCTCCCGGCCACAATTTTCACTCTACACACGTGATCTTTTCCAATTTTGTAGAGAAACTTGTCCTGTCTCGCACAATGTGATCAAAAACTCTGTGAGATTTACAGAATTTGAACTAGCAACCTCTAAGCGCGGCCACGTCGCTTTTTCTCCCCATTGACTTACAATACAAATTGAGAAACAGATTTTCAAAGAAACCTGAAATGAGCTGCATTTCTAACTCGCCCTAGCGTCCACATTTCTGAGACTAGGAAAAAATAAAAGTGATCAGTGTCTTCAGCAGAGTCTTGTAGCGCTAACGGTGCGAAAATTTTGGCAATACGACTTTCGGTGTGAGCGTGAGAAGCTTTTGTTCGGACCCTCCAAAATGGAGGAATAGAGACAGGCTCTAGACAGTTACACAGGCGCGGAGATGGCTTTGATCTCTGTGGCTTTGATCTTTAGAAGTGACAGCAGGTGTGCTCTGATTGGCGGACAGGAGCGGCAGACAGGAGCAGTCAGTGGGATTTGTAGTTTTTTTTGTCAAACATCTTCTCCTCAGGTATACTTTCACCTAGAAACTCCATTTAAACTTTAAAATGTATACACAAGTCTGTCTATCTCTCTCTGTCTCACTCTCTGTCTGTCTGACTACTACTACTACTACTTCTACTACTAGCCTACTACTGATACTACGTCCACTGCTCGTACTTGTACTAGTACTACTACTACTACTACTACTTCTACTAGCCTACTACTGATACTATGTCCACTACTTGTAATAGTACTACTACTAATACTACTAGTACTAGCCTACTACTGATACTACCTCCACTACTTGTAGTAGTACTAGTACTACTACTACTACTACTACTACTACTTCTTCTACTAGCCTACTACTGATACTACTTCTAATACTTCTACTACTAGCCTACTACTGATACTTCCTCCACTACTTGTAGTAGTACTACTACTACTACTACTTCTTCTACTACTGATACTACGTCCACTACTTGAACTTGTACTAGTACTACTACTGATACTATGTCCACTACTTGTAATAGTACTACTACTACTACTACTAGCCTACTACTGATACTACCTCCACTACTTGTAGTAGTACTAGTACTACTACTACTACTACGTCTACTACTGATACTACGTCCACTACTTGAACTTTTACTCGTACTACTACTCCTTTTGCTACTAGCCTACTACTGATACCATGTCCACTACTTGTACTTGTACTAGTACTAGTACTACTTCTATTTTACTACTGATACTACCTCCACTACTTGTAGTAGTACTAGGACTACTACTACTAGTACTTCTACTTCTACTACTACTAATACTACTAATACTTGTACTAATATTACTAGTACTAGTAGTACTTCTACTTTGACTACTTCTAATAATACTAATACTTGTACTAATATTACTAGTACTACTGCTAATACTACTGCTACTACTAATACTACTTTTACTAATAATACTAGTATTACTGCTACTACTACTACTACTGATACTACTCCTACTACTTCTATTAGTACCCTACTAATACTAAAAACAAAAAGAACATTCAAATATTAAAATGTTCAGCTCTTTATGGACATTTCAACATGTCTTCAACATTTTTTTGCCTTTCATATTCTTTTCAAATATTCAGGTTTTTCATATTTGTTCAGCTATTTAGCTTATTTCATACATTTGCAGATATTAAGCTTTCTTAATATTATTTTCAAATATTTCGCTTTTTTCATAATTTTGCACATGTTCAGCTTTTTCAAAATTCTCTTCAACTATTCAGCTTTTTGAATATTCTCTTCAGCTATTCAGATTTTCAAACTTTTTGCATATTCAGCTTTTTTTAATATTTTCTTCAACTATTCAGCTTTTTCAAACTTTTTGCATATTCAGCTTTTTTAATATTCTCTTGAAATATTCAGCGTTTTCATACTTTTGCACATATTCAGCTTTTTGAATATTCTCTTGAAATATTCAGCTTTTTAAATATTTTCTTCAAATATTCAGCTTTTTTAATATTTTCTTCAAATATTCAGCTTTTTTTTCAGTGTTGCTTCAGCATTAAAGCATTTCCACGTATTTCCGCAGGAAATACATTTTCTAGTTGGTGGAAATGCTTTAAAGCATTTCCAACCTATGTTATCCTAATCTTTATTGGTGGAAATGCTTTAAAGCCTATGTTATCCTAATCTTTATTGGTGGAAATGCTTTCAAGCATTTCCAACCTATGTTATCCTAATTGGTGGAAATGCTTTAAAGCATTTCCAACCTATGTTATCCTAATCTTTATTATTGGTGGAAATGCTTTCAAGCATTTCCAACCTATGTTATCCTAATCTTTATTTTTTTTTTTATTGGTGGAAATGCTTTAAAGCATTTCCAACCTATGTTATCCTAATCTTTATTATTTTTTTTTTTATTATTCTTCTTCCGTACCTTTTTTGGTCGTCTCTAACTTCTGCATACTTTCAGCTACAAAAACCATTCAACTATCAAAATGTTCAGCTTTTTCAGCTCTTTTGTGCTGATTTTCAACCTTTTTTCTACCTTTCATACTTTTTCATATATTCAGCCTTTTCCATATTTTTTTTTCAATGCATTCCTATGGAGATCAGCCTGAAAACCTCTTTAACATCCTCCTCTTTGAACTCCGACTTCTTTCACATACTTCCACCTACAGACGCCATTTAAACTTTAAACAACCTACAAGATTCTGAACTATTCAATTCATATTCAGTTTTTTGATATCTTTTACAGTTTTTCTATAATCACAGTTTATGTTTTATGTTTTTTTCAGACCTCATCAGAGTTTATAATGGGTGTGTATTGCGCCTGCTAGAGTGCGTGACATCATCGTTAGAGTGTGAGAGCAGCCCAACACACTTCAGCTTTTTTTTCTTTCCAAACTCCTCCCGGCCACAATTTTCACGTTACAGATGTGATATTTTCCAATTTTGTAGACAAACTTGTCCTGTCTCTAACAATGTGCTCAAAAACTCTGTGAGATTTACAGAATTTGAACTAGCAACCTCTAAGCGCGGCCACGACATTTTTCTCCCCATTGACTTACAATACAAATTGAGAAACAGATTTTCAAAGAAACCTGAAATGAGCTGCATTTCTAACTCGCCCTAGCGTCCACATTTCTGAGACTAGGAAAAAATAAAAGTGATCAGTGTCTTCAGCAGAGTCTTGTAGCGCTAACGGTGCGAACATTTTGGCAATACGACTTTCGGTGTGAGCGTGAGAAGCTTTTGTTCGGACCCTCCGAAATGGAGGAATAGAGACAGGCTCTAGACAGTTACACAGGCGCGTAGATGGCTTTGATCTCTGTGGCTTTGATCTTTAGAAGTGACAGCAGGTGTGCTCTGATTGGCGGACAGGAGCGGCAGACAGGAGCAGTCAGTGGGATTTGTAGTTTTTTTTGTCAAACATCGTCTGCTCAGGTATACTTTCACCTAGAAACTCCATTTAAACTTTAAAATGTATACACAAGTCTGTCTATCTCTCTCTGTCTCACTCTCTGTCTGTCTGACTACTACTACTACTACTTCTACTACTAGCCTACTACTGATACTACGTCCACTGCTCATACTTGTACTAGTACTACTACTACTGCTACTACTAGCCTACTACTGATACTATGTCCACTACTTGTAATAGTACTACTACTAATACTACTAGTACTAGCCTACTACTGATACTACCTCCACTACTTGTAGTAGTACTAGTACTACTACTACTACTTCTTCTACTAGCCTACTACTGATACTACTTCTAATACTTCTACTACTAGCCTACTACTGATACTTCCTCCACTACTTGTAGTAGTACTACTACTACTACTACTTCTTCTACTACTGATACTACGTCCACTACTTGAACTTGTACTAGTACTACTACTGATACTATGTCCACTACTTGTAATAGTACTACTACTACTACTACTAGCCTGCTACTGATACTACCTCCACTACTTGTAGTAGTACTAGTACTACTACTACGTCTACTACTGATACTACGTCCACTACTTGAACTTTTACTCGTACTACTACTCCTTTTGCTACTAGCCTACTACTGATACCATGTCCACTACTTGTACTTGTACTAGTACTACTTCTACTTTACTACTGATACTACCTCCACTACTTGTAGTAGTACAAGGACTACTACTAATAGTACTTCTACTTCTACTACTACTAATACTACTAATACTTGTACTAATATTACTAGTACTACTTCTACTACTACTAATAATACTAATACTTGTACTAATATTACTAGTACTACTGCTAATACTACTGCTACTACTAATACTACTTTTACTAATAATACTAGTATTACTGCTACTACTACTACTACTGATACTACTCCTACTACTTCTATTAGTACCCTACTAATACTAAAAACAAAAAGAACATTCAAATATTAAAATGTTCAGCTCTTTATGGACATTTCAACATGTCTTCAACATTTTTTTGCCTTTCATATTCTTTTCAAATATTCAGGTTTTTCATATTTGTTCAGCTATTTAGCTTATTTCATACATTTGCAGATATTAAGCTTTCTTAATATTATTTTCAAATATTTAGCTTTTTTCATAATTTTGCACATGTTCAGCTTTTTCAAAATTCTCTTCAACTATTCAGCTTTTTGAAAATTCTCTTCAACTATTCAGCTTTTTCAAAATTCTCTTCAACTATTCAGCTTTTTGAATATTCTCTTCAACTATTCAGCTTTTTCAAACTTTTGCACATATTCAGCTTTTTGAATATTCTCTTCAACTATTCAGCTTTTTCAAACTTTTGCACATATTCAGCTTTTTTGAATATTCTCTTGAAATATTCAGCTTTTTTAATATTTTCTTCAAATACTCTGCTTTTTTAATATTTTCTTCAAATATTCAGCTTTTTTTTCAGTGTTGCTTCAGCATTAAAGCATTTCCACGTATTTCCGCAGGAAATGCATTTTCTAGTTTTTATTTTTCTTCTTCCGTACGTTTTTCAGTCGCCTCTAACTTCTGCATACTTTCAGCTACAAAAACCATTCAACTATCAAAATGTTCAGCTTTTTCAGCTCTTTTATGCTCACCTTCAACCTTTTTTCTACCTTTCATACTTTTTCATATATTCAGCCTTTTCCATATTTTTTTTTCAATGCATTCCTATGGAGATCAGCCTGAAAACCTCTTTAACATCCTCCTCTTTGAACTCCGACTTCTTTCACATACTTCCACCTACAGACTCCATTTAAACTTTAAACAACCTACAAGATTCTGAACTATTCAATTCATATTCAGTTTTTTGATATCTTTTACAGTTTTTCTATAATCACAGTTTATGTTTTATGGTTTTTTCAGACCTCATCAGAGTTTATAATGGGTGTGTATTGCGCCTGCTAGAGTGCGTGACATCATCGTTAGAGTGTGAGAGCAGCCCAACACACTTCAGCTTTTTTTTCTTTCCAAACTCCTCCCGGCCACAATTTTCACGTTACAGATGTGATATTTTCCAATTTTGTAGACAAACTTGTCCTGTCTCTAAAAATGTGCTCAAAAACTCTGTGAGATTTACAGAATTTGAACTAGCAACCTCTAAGCGCGGCCACGTCGGTTTTTTCTCCCAATGGGCTGCCATACAAATTGAGAAACAGATTTTCAAAGAAACCTGAAATGAGCTGCATTTCTAACTCGCCCTAGCGTCCACAATTCTGAGACTAGGAAAAAATAAAAGTCATCAGTGTCTTCAGCAGAGTCTTGTAGCGCTAACGGTGTGGAAATTTTGGCAATACGACTTTCGGTGTGAGCGTGAGAAGCTTTTGTTCGGACCCTCCGAAATGGAGGAATAGAGACAGGCTCTAGACAGTTACACAGGCGCGTAGATGGCTTTGATCTCTGTGGCTTTGATCTTTAGAAGTGACAGCAGGTGTGCTCTGATTGGCTGACAGGAGCAGCAGACAGGAGCAGTCAGTGGGATTTGTAGTTTTTATTGTCAAACATCGTCTGCTTAGGCATACTTTCACCTAGAAACTCCATTTAAACTTTAAAATGTAGACACAACTCTGTTTATCTCTCTCTGTCTCACTCTCTGTCTGTCTGACTACTACTACTACTACTTCTACTACTAGCCTACTACTGATACTACGTCCACTACTTGTACTTGTACTAGTACTACTACTACTGCTACTACTAGCCTACTACTGATACTATGTCCACTACTTGTAATAGTACTACTACTAATACTACTAGTACTAGCCTACTACTGATACTACCTCCACTACTTGTAGTAGTACTAGTACTACTACTACTACTTCTTCTACTAGCCTACTACTGATACTACTTCTAATACTTCTACTACTAGCCTACTACTGATACTTCCTCCACTACTTGTAGTAGTACTACTACTACTACTACTTCTTCTACTACTGATACTACGTCCACTACTTGAACTTGTACTAGTACTACTACTGATACTATGTCCACTACTTGTAATAGTACTACTACTACTACTACTAGCCTACTACTGATACTACCTCCACTACTTGTAGTAGTACTAGTACCACTACTACGTCTACTACTGATACTACGTCCACTACTTGAACGTTTACTCGTACTACTACTCCTTTTGCTACTAGCCTACTACTGATACTATGTCCACTACTTGTAACAGTACTACTACTAATACTACTACTACTAGCCTACTACTGATACTACCTCCACTACTTGTAGTAGTAGTAGTACTACAACTACTACTACTACTTCTACTACTGATACTACGTCCACTACTTGTACTTGTACTAGTACTACAACTGCTTCTACTACTAGCCTACTAGTGATACTACGTCCACTGCTCGTACTTGTACTAGTACTACTACTACTGCTACTACTAGCCTACTACTGATACTATGTCCACTACTTGTAATAGTACTACTACTAATACTACTAGTACTAGCCTACTACTGATACTACCTCCACTACTTGTAGTAGTACTAGTACTACTACTACTACTACTACTTCTTCTACTAGCCTACTACTGATACTACTTCTAATACTTCTACTACTAGCCTACTACTGATACTTCCTCCACTACTTGTAGTAGTACTACTACTACTTCTTCTACTACTGATACTACGTCCACTACTTGAACTTGTACTAGTACTACTACTGATACTATGTCCACTACTTGTAATAGTACTACTACTACTACTACTAGCCTACTACTGATACTACCTCCACTACTTGTAGTAGTACTAGTACTACTACTACGTCTACTACTGATACTACGTCCACTACTTGTACTTGTACTAGTACTAGTACTACTTCTAGTTTACTACTGATACTACCTCCACTACTTGTAGTAGTACTAGGACTACTACTACTAGTACTTCTACTTGTACTACTACTAATACTACTAATACTTGTACTAATATTACTAGTACTAGTAGTACTTCTACTTCTACTACTACTAATAATACTAATACTTGTACTAATATTACTAGTACTACTGCTAATACTACTGCTACTACTAATACTACTTTTACTAATAATACTAGTATTACTGCTACTACTACTACTACTGATACTACTCCTACTACTTCTATTAGTACCCTACTAATACTAAAAACAAAAAGAACATTCAAATATTAAAATGTTCAGCTCTTTATGGACATTTCAACATGTCTTCAACATTTTTTTGCCTTTCATATTCTTTTCAAATATTCAGGTTTTTCATATTTGTTCAGCTATTTAGCTTATTTCATACATTTGCAGATATTAAGCTTTCTTAATATTATTTTCAAATATTTAGCTTTTTTCATAATTTTGCACATGTTCAGCTTTTTCAAAATTCTGTTCAACTATTCAGCTTTTTGAATATTCTCTTCAGCTATTCAGATTTTCAAACTTTTTGCATATTCAGCTTTTTTTAATATTCTCTTCAACTATTCAGCTTTTTCAAACTTTTTGCATATTCAGCTTTTGAATATTCTCTTGAAATATTCAGCTTTTTAAATATTTTCTTCAAATATTCAGCTTTTTTAACATTTTCTTCAAATATTCAGCTTTTTTTTCAGTGTTGCTTCAGCATTAAAGCATTTCCACGTATTTCCGCAGGAAATACATTTTCTAGTTATTATTATTCTTCCGTACGTTTTTCAGTCGCCTCTAACTTCTGCATACTTTCAGCTACAAAAACCATTCAACTATCAAAATGTTCAGCTTTTTCAGCTCTTTTGTGCTGATTTTCAACCTTTTTTCTACCTTTCATACTTTTTAATATATTCAGCCTTTTCCATATTTTTTTTTCAATGCATTCCTATGGAGATCAGCCTAAAAACCTCTTTAACATCCTCCTCTTTGAACTCCGACTTCTTTCACATACTACCACCTACAGACGCCATTTAAACTTTAAACAACCTACAAGATTCTGAACTATTCAATTCATATTCAGTTTTTTGATATCTTTTACAGTTTTTCTATAATCACAGTTTATGTTTTATGTTTTTTTCAGACCTCATCAGAGTTTATAATGGGTGTGTATTGCGCCTGCTAGAGTGCGTGACATCATCGTTAGAGTGTGAGAGCAGCCCAACACACTTCAGCTTTTTTTTCTTTCCAAACTCCTCCCGGCCACAATTTTCACGTTACAGATGTGATATTTTCCAATTTTGTAGACAAACTTGTCCTGTCTCTAACAATGTGCTCAAAAACTCTGTGAGATTTACAGAATTTGTACTAGCAACCTCTAAGCGCGGCCACGACATTTTTCTCCCCATTGACTTACAATACAAATTGAGAAACAGATTTTCAAAGAAACCTGAAATGAGCTGCATTTCTAACTCGCCCTAGCGTCCACATTTCTGAGACTAGGAAAAAATAAAAGTGATCAGTGTCTTCAGCAGAGTCTTGTAGCGCTAACGGTGCGAACATTTTGGCAATACGACTTTCGGTGTGAGCGTGAGAAGCTTTTGTTCGGACCCTCCGAAATGGAGGAATAGAGACAGGCTCTAGACCTGATGATCTCTGTGGCTTTGATCTTTAGAAGTGACAGCAGGTGTGCTCTGATTGGCGGACAGGAGCGGCAGACAGGAGCAGTCAGTGGGATTTGTAGTTTTTTTTGTCAAACTTCTTCTGCTCAGGTATACTTTCACCTAGAAACTCCATTTAAACTTTAAAATGTATACACAAGTCTGTCTATCTCTCTCTGTCTCACTCTCTGTCTGTCTGACTACTACTACTACTACTTCTACTACTAGCCTACTACTGATACTACGTCCACTGCTCATACTTGTACTAGTACTACTACTACTGCTACTACTAGCCTACTACTGATACTATGTCCACTACTTGTAATAGTACTACTACTAATACTACTAGTACTAGCCTACTACTGATACTACCTCCACTACTTGTAGTAGTACTAGTACTACTACTACTACTACTACTTCTTCTACTAGCCTACTACTGATACTACGTCCACTACTTGTACTTGTACTAGTACTACAACTGCTTCTACTACTAGCCTACTAGTGATACTACGTCCACTGCTCGTACTTGTACTAGTACTACTACTACTGCTACTACTAGCCTACTACTGATACTATGTCCACTACTTTTAATAGTACTACTACTAATACTACTAGTACTAGCCTACTACTGATACTACCTCCACTACTTGTAGTAGTACTAGTACTACTACTACTACTACTACTTCTTCTACTAGCCTACTACTGATACTACGTCCACTACTTGTACTTGTACTAGTACTACAACTGCTTCTACTACTAGCCTACTAGTGATACTACGTCCACTGCTCGTACTTGTACTAGTACTACTACTACTGCTACTACTAGCCTACTACTGATACTATGTCCACTACTTTTAATAGTACTACTACTAATACTACTAGTACTAGCCTACTACTGATACTACCTCCACTACTTGTAGTAGTACTAGTACTACTACTACTACTACTTCTTCTACTTTCCTACTACTGATACTACTTCTAATACTTCTACTACTAGCCTACTACTGATACTTCCTCCACTACTTGTAGTACTACTACTACTACTTCTTCTACTACTGATACTACGTCCACTACTTGAACTTGTACTAGTACTACTACTGATACTATGTCCACTACTTGTAATAGTACTACTACTACTACTAGCCTACTACTGATACTACCTCAACTACTTGTAGTAGTACTAGTACTACTACTACGTCTACTACTGATACTACGTCCACTACTTGAACTTTTACTCGTACTACTAGTCCTTTTGCTACTAGCCTACTACTGATACCATGTCCACTACTTGTACTTGTACTAGTACTAGTACTACTTCTAGTTTACTACTGATACTACCTCCACTACTTGTAGTAGTACTAGGATAACTACTACTAGTACTTCTACTTCTACTACTACTAATACTACTAATACTTGTACTAATATTACTAGTACTAGTAGTACTTCTACTTCTACTACTACTAATAATACTAATACTTGTACTAATATTACTAGCACTATTGCTAATACTACTGCTACTACTAATAATTGTACTAATATTACTAGTACTAGTAGTACTTCTACTTCTACTACTACTAATACTACTAATACTTTTGCTAATATTACTAGTACTACTGCTAATACTACTGCTACTACTAATACTACTTTTACTAATACTACTAGTCCTACTGCTACTACTACTACTACTGATACTACTCCTACTACTTCTATTAGTACCCTACTAATACTACAAACAAAAAGAACATTCAAATATTAAAATGTTCAGCTCTTTAAGGACATTTCAACGTGTCTTCAACATTTTTTTCCCTTTCATATTCTTTTCAAATATTCAGGTTTTTCATATTTGTTCAGCTATTTAGCTTATTTCATACATTTGCAGATATTAAGCTTTCTTAATATTATTTTCAAATATTTAGCTTTTTTCATAATTTTGCACATGTTCAGCTTTTTCAAAATTCTCTTCAACTATTCAGCTTTTTTAATATTCTCTTGAAATATTCAGCTTTTTCAGCTCCTTTATGCTCACCTTCAACCTTTTTTCTACCTTTCATACTTTTTAATATATTCAGCCTTTTCCATATTTTTTTTTCAATCCATTCCTATGGAGATCAGCCTGAAAACCTCTTTAACATCCTCCTCTTTGAACTCCGACTTCTTTCACATACTTCCACCTACAGACTCCATTTAAACTTTAAACAACCTACAAGATTCTGAACTATTCAATTCATATTCAGTTTTTTGATATCTTTTACAGTTTTTCTATAATCACAGTTTATGTTTTATGTTTTTTTCAGACCTCATCAGAGTTTATAATGGGTGTGTATTGCGCCTGCTAGAGTGCGTGACATCATCGTTAGAGTGTGAGAGCAGCCCAACACACTTCAGCTTTTTTTTCTTTCCAAACTCCTCCCGGCCACAATTTTCACGTTACAGATGTGATATTTTCCAATTTTGTAGACAAACTTGTCCTGTCTCTAACAATGTGCTCAAAAACTCTGTGAGATTTACAGAATTTGAACTAGCAACCTCTAAGCGCGGCCACGTCGGTTTTTTCTCCCCATTGACTTACAATACAAATTGAGAAACAGATTTTCAAAGAAACCTGAAATGAGCTTCATTTCTAACTCGCCCTAGCGTCCACATTTCTGAGACTAGGAAAAAATAAAAGTGATCAGTGTCTTCAGCAGAGTCTTGTAGCGCTAACGGTGCGAACATTTTGGCAATACGACTTTCGGTGTGAGCGTGAGAAGCTTTTGTTCGGACCCTCCGAAATGGAGGAATAGAGACAGGCTCTAGACAGTTACACAGGCGCGTAGATGGCTTTGATCTCTGTGGCTTTGATCTTTAGAAGTGACAGCAGGTGTGCTCTGATTGGCGGACAGGAGCGGCAGACAGGAGCAGTCAGTGGGATTTGTAGTTTTTTTTGTCAAACTTCTTCTGCTCAGGTATACTTTCACCTAGAAACTCCATTTAAACTTTAAAATGTATACACAAGTCTGTCTATCTCTCTCTGTTTCACTCTCTGTCTGTCTGACTACTACTACTACTACTTCTACTACTAGCCTACTACTGATACTACGTCCACTGCTCATACTTGTACTAGTACTACTACTACTGCTACTACTAGCCTACTACTGATACTATGTCCACTACTTGTAATAGTACTACTACTAATACTACTAGTACTAGCCTACTACTGATACTACCTCCACTACTTGTAGTAGTACTAGTACTACTACTACTACTACTACTTCTTCTACTAGCCTACTACTGATACTACTTCTTATACTTCTACTACTAGCCTACTACTGATACTTCCTCCACTACTTGTAGTAGTACTACTACTACTACTACTTCTTCTACTACTGATACTACGTCCACTACTTGAACTTGTACTAGTACTACTACTGATACTATGTCCACTACTTGTAATAGTACTACTACTACTAATACTAGCCTACTACTGATACTACCTCCACTACTTGTAGTAGTACTAGTACTACTACTACGTCTACTACTGATACTACGTCCACTACTTGAACTTTTACTCGTACTACTACTCTTTTTGCTACTAGCCTACTACTGATACTATGTCCACTACTTGTAATAGTACTACTACTAATACTACTACTACTAGCCTACTACTGATACTACCTCCACTACTTGTAGTAGTACTAGTACTACAACTACTACTACTACTTCTACTACTAGCCTACTACTGATACTACGTCCACTACTTGTACTTGTACTAGTACTACAACTGCTTCTACTACTAGCCTACTAGTGATACTACGTCCACTGCTCGTACTTGTACTAGTACTACTACTACTGCTACTACTAGCCTACTACTGATACTATGTCCACTACTTGTAATAGTACTACTACTAATACTACTAGTACTAGCCTACTACTGATACTACCTCCACTACTTGTAGTAGTACTAGTACTACTACTACGTCTACTACTGATACTACGTCCACTACTTGAACTTTTACTCGTACTACTACTCCTTTTGCTACTAGCCTACTACTGATACCATGTCCATTACTTGTACTTGTACTAGTACTAGTACTACTTCTAGTTTACTACTGATACTACCTCCACTACTTGTAGTAGTACTAGGACTACTACTACTAGTACTTCTACTTCTACTACTACTAATACTACTAATACTTGTACTAATATTACTAGTACTAGTAGTACTTCTACTTCTACTACTAATAATAATAATAATACTTGTACTAATATTACTAGTGCTACTGCTAATACTACTGCTACTACTAATACTACTTTTACTAATAATACTAGTATTACTGCTACTACTACTACTACTGATACTACTCCTACTACTTCTATTAGTACCCTACTAATACTAAAAACAAAAAGAACATTCAAATATTAAAATGTTCAGCTCTTTATGGACATTTCAACATGTCTTCAACATTTTTTTGCCTTTCATATTCTTTTCAAATATTCAGGTTTTTCATATTTGTTCAGCTATTTAGCTTATTTCATACATTTGCAGATATTAAGCTTTCTTAATATTATTTTCAAATATTTAGCTTTTTTCATAATTTTGCACATGTTCAGCTTTTTCAAAATTCTCTTCAACTATTCAGCTTTTTGAATATTCTCTTCAACTATTCAGCTTTTTCAAAATTCTCTTCAACTATTCAGCTTTTTGAATATTCTCTTCAACTATTCAGCTTTTTCAAACTTTTGCACATATTCAGCTTTTTTAATATTCTCTTCAACTATTCAGCTTTTTCAAACTTTTGCACATATTCAGCTTTTTTAATATTCTCTTCAGCTATTCAGCTTTTTCAAACTTTTGCACATATTCAGCTTTTTGAATATTCTCTTCAACTATTCAGCTTTTTCAAACTTTTGCACATATTCAGCTTTTTTGAATATTCTCTTGAAATATTCAGCTTTTTTAATATTTTCTTCAAATACTCTGCTTTTTTAATATTTTCTTCAAATATTCAGCTTTTTTTCAGTGTTGCTTCAGCATTAAAGCATTTCCACGTATTTCCGCAGGAAATGCATTTTCTAGTTGGTGGAAATGCTTTCAAGCATTTCCAACCTATGTTATCCTAATCTTTATTTTTCATATTATTATTCTTCTTCCGTACCTTTTTCGGTCGCCTCTAACTTCTACATACTTTCAGGTACAAAAACCATTCAACTATCAAAATGTTCAGCTCTTTCAGCTCTTTTATGCTCACCTTCAACCTTTTTTCTACCTTTCATACTTTTTCATATATTCAGTTTTTTCCTTATTTTTTTTTCAATGCATTCCTATGGAGATCAGCCTAAAAACCTCTTTAACATCCTCCTCTTTGAACTCCGACTAGTTTCACATACTTCCACCTACAGACTCCATTTAAACTTTAAACAATCTACAAGACTTTGAACTATAAAACTCTTTATCAGTTTTTTGATATCTTTTACAGTTTTTCTATAATCACAGTTTATGTTTTATGGTTTTTTCAGACCTCACCAGAGTTTACAATGGGTGTGTATTGCGCCTGCTAGAGTGCGTGACATCATCGTTAGAGTGTGAGGGCTCCTCGACATACTTCAGATTTTTTTCCTTTCCAAACTCCTCCCGGCCACAATTTTCACTCTACACACGTGATCTTTTCCAATTTTGTAGAGAAACTTGTCCTGTCTCTCACAATGTGATCAAAAACTCTGTGAGATTTACAGAATTTGAACTAGCAACCTCTAAGTGCGGCCAAGTCTCTTTTTCTTCTCATTCGATCTAAGGCAAATCGAGAAGCAGATTTTCAAAGAAATGCTGAAAATCACACATTTCTAACTCGCCCTAGCGTCCACATTTCTGACACTAGGAAAAAATAAAAGTGATCAGTGTCTTCAGCAGAGTCTTGTGGCGCTAACAGTGCGAACATTTTTGCAATACGACTTTCGGTGTGAGCGTGAGAAGCTTTTGTTCGGACCCTCCGAAATGGAGGAATAGAGACAGGCTCTAGACAGTTACACAAGCGCGTAGATGGCTTTGATCTCTGTGGCTTTGATCTTTAGAAGTGACAGCAGGTGTGCTCTGATTGGTGGACAGGAATGTACTAAAAACTACATTTAGTAGTGGGATATGTAGTTTTTTTAGTCAAACGTCTTCTGCTCGGTCATACTTTCACCTAGAAACTCCATTTAAACTTTAAAATAGAGACACGAGTGGTGTGCTCTGATTGGTGGACAGGAATGTACTAAGAACTACATTTAGTAGTGGGAAATGTAGTTTTTTTAGTCAAACGTCTTCTACTCGGGCAGACTTTCACCTAGAAACTCCATTTAAACTTTAAAATGGAGACACGAGTGGTGTGCTCTGATTGGTGGACAGGAATGTACTAAAAACTACATTTTGTAATGGGAAATTTAGTTTTTTTAGTCAAACGTCTTCTGCTCGGTCATACTTTCACCTAGAAACTCCGTTTCAACTTTAAACTTTTACAGACACACCCCCGGGCGGCGGCCCACTGCCTCCCTCTCAAAATTTCCCGGCGGGGGAATTTTCTATATATTTTAAATGAATACATTTTCACATTACCTCAAATAAATTCATACTCATAAGCAATAGCACACAAGAGAGTGAGTGATGTAGTGATCATCTAGCGTGTACAGTAATCAAGTGCAGCCCACACTTACCCCCCCCCCTTTTACCGCTGCAGTTGCTACTGTTGAGTGGCAGGAAGTGGGTCTGACTAAATCAGGGACATCTGGATAATATGTACATTTATCATTTATTGTGCAACCAGTGAAACAAGACTATATTGTTGATTAAAAAAATGTGATGCCAAGTAGTCCTAAAGGTGATGTTACCATGTGAATAGATGATAAGACAAACCTTTTTGACCCCCAGAGGAGAAATGTGTTGCTTACAGCAGCACAAAGAAAGCAACAGTGCACATAATTGAATAAATAATTAAATTACATTTGCAGATATTAAGCTTTCTTAATATTATTTTCAAATATTTAGCTTTTTTCATAATTTTGCACATGTTCAGCTTTTTGAATATTCTCTTCAACTATTCAGCTTTTTCAAAATTCTCTTCAACTATTCAGCTTTTTCAAACTTTTGCACATATTCAGCTTTTTTAATATTCTCTTCAGCTATTCAGCTTTTTAAACTTTTGCACATATTCAGCTTTTTGAATATTCTCTTCAACTATTCAGCTTTTTCAAACTTTTGCACATATTCAGCTTTTTTGAATATTCTCTTGAAATATTCAGCTTTTTTAATATTTTCTTCAAATACTCTGCTTTTTTAATATTTTCTTCAAATATTCAGCTTTTTTTTCAGTGTTGCTTCAGCATTAAAGCATTTCCACGTATTTCCGCAGGAAATGCATTTTCTAGTTTTTTTTATTTTTCTTCTTCCGTACGTTTTTCAGTCGCCTCTAGCTTCTGCATACTTTCAGCTACAAAAACCATTCAACTATCAAAATGTTCAGCTTTTTCAGCTCTTTTATGCTCACCTTCAACCTTTTTTCTACCTTTCATACTTTTTCATATATTCAGCCTTTTCTATATTTTTTTTTCAATGCATTCCTATGGAGATCAGCCTAAAATCCTCTTTAACATCCTCCCTTTTGAACTCCGAATACTTTCACATACTTCCACCTACAGACTCCATTTAAACTTTAAACAACCTACAAGACTTTGAACTATAACACTATTACTCAGTGTTTTGATATCTTTTACAGTTTTTCTATAATCACAGTTTATGTTTTATGGTTTTTTCAGACCTCATCAGAGTTTATAATGGGTGTGTATTGCGCCTGCTAGAGTGCGTGACATCATCGTTAGAGTGTGAGAGCTTCTCGACATACTTCAGCTTTTTTTCCTTTCCAAACTCCTCCCGGCCACAATTTTCACTCTACACACGTGATCTTTTCCAATTTTGTAGAGAAACTTGTCCTGTCTCTCACGATGTGCTCAAAAACTCTGTGAGATTTACAGAATTTGAACTAGCAACCTCTAAGCGCGGCCACGTCGGTTTTTCTCCCCATTGACTTACAATACAAATTGAGAAACAGATTTTCAAAGAAACCTGAAATGAGCTGCATTTCTAACTCGCCCTAGCGTCCACATTTCTGAGACTAGGAAAAAATAAAAGTGATCAGTGTCTTCAGCAGAGTCTTGTAGCGCTAACGGTGCGAACATTTTGGCAATACGACTTTCAGTGTGAGCGTGAGAAGCTTTTGTTCGGACCCTCCGAAATGGAGGAATAGAGACAGGCTCTAGACAGTTACACAGGCGCGTAGATGGCTTTGATCTCTGTGGCTTTGATCTTTAGAAGTGACAGCAGGTGTGCTCTGATTGGCGGACAGGAGCGGCAGACAGGAGCAGTCAGTGGGATTTGTAGTGTTTTTTGTCAAACATCTTCTGCTCAGGTATACTTTCACCTAGAAACTCCATTTAACCTTTAAAATGTATACACAAGTCTGTCTATCTCTCTCTGTCTCACTCTCTGTCTGTCTGACTACTACTACTACTACTTCTACTACTAGCCTACTACTGATACTACGTCCACTGCTCGTACTTGTACTAGTACTACTACTACTGCTACTACTAGCCTACTACTGATAATATGTCCACTACTTGTAATAGTACTACTACTAATACTACTAGTACTAGCCTACTACTGATACTACCTCCACTACTTGTAGTAGTACTAGTACTACTACTACTTCTTCTACTAGCCTACTACTGATACTACTTCTAATACTTCAACTACTAGCCTACTACTGATACTTCCTCCACTACTTGTAGTAGTACTACTACTACTACTACTTCTTCTACTACTGATACTACGTCCACTACTTGAACTTGTACTAGTACTACTACTGATACTATGTCCACTACTTGTAATAGTACTACTACTACTACTACTAGCCTACTACTGATACTACCTCCACTACTTGTAGTAGTACTAGTACTACTACTACGTCTACTACTGATACTACGTCCACTACTTGAACTTTTACTCGTACTACTACTCCTTTTGCTACTAGCCTACTACTGATACTATGTCCACTACTTGTAATAGTACTACTACTAATACTACTACTACTAGCCTACTACTGATACTACCTCCACTACTTGTAGTAGTACTAGTACTACAACTACTACTACTACTAGCCTACTAGTGATACTACGTCCACTACTTGTACTTGTACTAGTACTACAACTGCTTCTACTACTAGCCTACTAGTGATACTACGTCCACTGCTCGTACTTGTACTAGTACTACTACTACTGCTACTACTAGCCTACTACTGATACTATGTCCACTACTTGTAATAGTACTACTACTAATACTACTAGTACTAGCCTACTACTGATACTACCTCCACTACTTGTAGTAGTACTAGTACTACTACTACTACTACTTCTTCTACTAGCCTACTACTGATACTACTTCTAATACTTCTACTACTAGCCTACTACTGATACTTCCTCCACTACTTGTAGTAGTACTACTACTTCTTCTACTACTGATACTACGTCCACTACTTGAACTTATACTAGTACTACTACTGATACTATGTCCACTACTTGTAATAGTACTACTACTACTACTAGCCTACTACTGATACTACCTCCACTACTTGTAGTAGTACTAGTACTACTACTACGTCTACTACTGATACTACGTCCACTACTTGTACTTGTACTAGTACTAGTACTACTTCTAGTTTACTACTGATACTACCTCCACTACTTGTAGTAGTACTAGGACTACTACTACTAGTACTTCTACTTCTACTACTACTAATACTACTAATACTTGTACTAATATTACTAGTACTAGTAGTACTTCTACTTCTACTACTAATAATAATACTAATACTTGTACTAATATTACTAGTACTACTGCTAATACTACTGCTACTACTAATACTACTTTTACTAATAATACTAGTATTACTGCTACTACTACTACTACTGATACTACTCCTACTACTTCTATTTGTACCCTACTAATACTAAAAACAAAAAGAACATTCAAATATTAAAATGTTCAGCTCTTTATGGACATTTCAACATGTCTTCAACATTTTTTTGCCTTTCATATTCTTTTCAAATATTCAGGTTTTTCATATTTGTTCAGCTATTTAGCTTATTTCATACATTTGCAGATATTAAGCTTTCTTAATATTATTTTCAAATATTTAGCTTTTTTCATAATTTTGCACATGTTCAGCTTTTTCAAAATTCTCTTCAACTATTCAGCTTTTTGAATATTCTCTTCAGCTATTCAGATTTTCAAACTTTTTGCATATTCAGCTTTTTAGGGCCACGGGGCAATCGCACCGAGCACTGGCCCCTACAGCTATCCTATGAATCCTATCCAATAGTGCTCGGGGCGAAGCCCCGAGCACTATTGTTATTCATAGGATTTTTTCCTAGTTAGGGCCACGGGGCAATCGCACCGAGCACTGGCCCCTACAGCTATAAGCTGAAGGGACCAGTGCTCGGGGCGAAGCCCCGAGCACTATTGTTATTCATAGGATTTTTTCCTAGTTAGGGAGGCAGTGCTAAGCACAGCCACCTATTGTTATCCTGCGTGTTTCTTCTTATTAGGGAGGCAGTGCTAAGCACAGCCACCTACTGTTTGCAGAGACAAACAGTAGGTGGCTGTGCGAAGCACAGCCACCTATTGAAATCCTACGTGTTTTTAGGGAGGCAGTGCTAAGCACAGCCACCTACTGTTTGCAGAGACAAACAGTAGGTGGCTGTGCGAAGCACAGCCACCTATTGTTATCCTGCGTGTTTTTAGGGAGGCAGTGCTAAGCACAGCCACCTACTGTTTGCAGAGACAAACAGTAGGTGGCTGTGCGAAGCACAGCCACCTATTGTTATCCGACGCGTTTTTTCTTCTTATTCCTCTTCCTCTTTTTTTTTGATTCCCTAAAACTGCCAAACAAAAACGAGCACCTACGCGAATGTTACATCAAAACGTGCGCCTTGATCGGGATCGGTGTGCTATTTAAAAGAAGTCCAGAATATTAATTTTTCGCGACGTAAGTCGCGAAAAACCACTGAAATTTCCCCATTGAAATGAATGGGATTAGTAAAAAATGAGCGAAAAAAGAAAAGCAGAAATTGTAGCTTTTCAAAAGCCTGCTGCTCAGTCATACTTTCACCTAGAAACTCCATTTAAACTCTAAAACGTAGACACAAGTCTCGTGTCCTGGTGTGTCAATCCGCGTTTCAATAGCTCATATAGTTTTTGATCAATCACTGTTCAATGACCATGATCGTTTTGGGAGAAATCCTGAGATTACAATGGGTGTGTATTGCGCGGAACCTTCTTGGCTAGAGTGCGTGACATCATCAGTTAGAGTGTGGGGGCTTCTCAGATCTTTTTCCTTTCCAAACTCCTCCCGGCCACAATCTTCACTCTACAGACGTGATATTTTCCAATTTTGTAGACAAACTTGTCCTGTCTCTCACAATGTGGTCAAAAAGTCTGTGCGATTTACAGAATTTGAACTAGCAACCTCTAAGCGCGGCCAAGTCAGGTTTTCTCGTCATCCGCTCCAATGTTAATTTAGAAGCAGATTTTCAAAGAAACCTGATCTGAACAGCATTTCTAAATCGCCCTAGCGTCCACATTTCTGACACTAGGAAAAAATAAAAGTCATCCGTGTCTTCAGCCGAGTCTCGTGGCGCTAACGGTGCGAAAATTGTGGCGATAGGAGTTTCGGTGTGAGCGTGGCATGCTTTTGTTCGGACCCATGCGCAGAGGGGGAATTGAGCGATAGAGAGAAGCAGAGAGACGCTCCAAAGCAGTCATACACACGCAGCAAGGGCCGTTGCCATGGTGACAGCACTGTGTGGCACTGATCTTCATAACTGACAGCAGGTGTGCTCTGATTGGAGGACAGGAATGTACTAAAACTACATTAGTAGTGGGATATGTAGTTTTTTTAGTCAAACCTCTTCAGCTCAGCCATACTTTCACCTAGACACTCCATTTAAACTTTAAAGTGAGACACAAGTACTGGCATACAGTTGAGTGCGAAGCACTCAACTGTTTGCAAGTACATTGTACCTAGTAGTTCTCAGTACTTGAGTCTCAGTAGTACTCGGTAGTACTCGGTAGTACTCGGTAGTACTCGGTAGTACTTGAGTGACAGCTGAGTTCAGTGACCTGTACAGGGAAACAGTTGAGTGCGAAGCACTCAACTGATTGACAATACATTGTACCTAGTAGTTCTCAGTACTTGAGACTCAGTAGTACTCGGTAGTACTCGGTAGTACTCGGTAGTACTCGCTAGTACTTGAGTGACAGCTGAGTTCAGTGACCTGTACAGGGAAACAGTTGAGTGCGAAGCACTCAACTGTTTGCAAGTACATAGTACCTACTAGTTCTCAGTACTTGAGTCTCAGTAGTACTCGGTAGTACTTGGTAGTACTCGGTAGTACTTGAGTGACAGCTGAGTTCAGGGCATATTTTCACCTAGAAACTCCATTTAAACTTTAAAATGGAGACACGAGTGGTGTGCTCTGATTGGTGGACAGGAATGTACTAAAAACTACATTTAGTAGTGGGAAATGTAGTTTTTTTAGTCAAACGTCTTCTTCTCGTCCATACTTTCACCTAGAAACTCCATTTAAACTTTAAAATGGAGACACGAGTGGTGTGCTCTGACTGGTGGACAGGAATGTACTAAGAACTACATTTAGTAGTGGAAAATGTAGTTTTTTGAGTAAAACGTCGTCTGCTCGGTCATTCTTTCACCTAGAAACTCCGTTTAAACTTTAAACTTTTACAGACACACCCCCGGGCGGCGGCCCACTGCCTCCCTCTCAAAATTTCCCGGCGGGGGAATTTTCTAGTTAGGGAGGCAGTGCTAAGCACAGCCACCTACTGTTTGCAGAGACAAACAGTAGGTGGCTGTGCGAAGCACAGCCACCTATTGAAATCTGACGTGTTTTTTCTTATTCTTCCTCCTCCCGTTTTTTTGATTCCCTAAAACTGCCAAACAAAAACGAGCACCTAGGGGAATGTTACATCAAAACGTGCGGCTTGATCGGGATCGGTGTGCTATTTAAAAGAAGTCCAGAATATTAATTTTTCGCGACGTAAGTCGCGAAAAACCACCGCAAATTAGTCCCATAGGAATGAATGGGACAAGCGACAAAAAAAAAGCAGAAATTGTAGCTTTTCAAACGCCTGCTGCGCAGGCATATTTTCACCTAGAAACTCCATTTAAACTCTAAAACGTAGACACAAGTCTTGTGTCCTGGTGTGTCAATCCGCGTTTCAATAGCTCATATAGTTTTTGATCAATCACTGTTCAATGACCATGATCGTTTTGGGAGAAATCATGAGATTATAATGGGTGTGTATTGCGCGGAACCTTCTGGGCTAGAGTGCGTGACATCATCAGTTAGAGTGTGGGGGCTTCTCAGTAGATTTTTCTTTCCAAACTCCTCCCGGCCACAGTCTTCACTCTACAGACGTGATATTTTCCAATTTTGTAGACAAACTTGTCCTGTCTCTCACAATGTGCTCAAAAAGTCTGTGCGATTTACAGAATTTGAACTAGCAACCTCTAAGCGCGGCCAAGTCAGGTTTTCTCGTCATCCGCTCCAATGTTAATTTAGAAGCAGATTTTCAAAGAAACCTGATCTGAACAGCATTTCTAACTCGCCCTAGCGTCCACATTTCTGACACTAGGAAAAAATAAAAGTCATCAGTGTCTTCAGCCGAGTCTTGTGGCGCTAACGGTGCGAAAATTTTGGCGATAGGAGTTTCGGTGTGAGCGTGGCATGCTTTTGTTCGGACCCATGTGCAGAGGGGGAATTGAGCGATAGAGAGAAGCAGAGAGACGCTCCAAAGCAGTCATACACACGCAGCAAGGGCCGTTGCCATGGTGACAGCACTGTGTGGCACTGATCTTCATAACTGACAGCAGGTGTGCTCTGATTGGAGGACAGGAATGTACTAAAACTACATTAGTAGTGGGATATGTAGTTTTTTTAGTCAAACCTCTTCAGCTCAGCCATACTTTCAACTAGACACTCCATTTAAACTTTAAAATGAGACACAAGTACTGGCATACAGTTGAGTGCGAAGCACTCAACTGTTTAACAATACATTGTACCTAGTAGTTCTCAGTACTTGACACTCAGTAGTACTCGGTAGTACTTGGTAGTACTCGGTAGTACTTGAGTGACAGCTGAGTTCAGTGACATGTACTGGGAAACAGTTGAGTGCGAAGCACTCAACTGTTTAACAATACATTGTACCTAGTAGTTCTCAGTACTTGAGACTCAGTAGTACTCGGTAGTACTTGGTAGTACTCGGTAGTACTCGCTAGTACTCGGTAGTATTTGAGTGACAGCTGAGTTCAGTGACATGTACTGGGAAACAGTTGAGTGCGAAGCACTCAACTGTTTGACAATACATTGTACCTAGTAGTTCTCAGTACTTGAGACTCAGTAGTACTCGGTAGTACTTGGTAGTACTCGGTAGTACTTGAGTGACAGCTGAGTTCAGTGACATGTACTGGGAAACAGTTGAGTGCGAAGCACTCAACTGTTTGACAATACATTGATCCTAGTAGTTCTCAGTACTTGAGACTCAGTAGTACTCGGTAGTACTTGGTAGTACTCGCTAGTACTCGCTAGTACTCGGTAGTACTTGAGTGACAGCTGAGTTCAGGGCATATTTTCACCTAGAAACTCCATTTAAACTTTAAAATGGAGACACGAGTGGTGTGCTCTGATTGGTGGACAGGAATGTACTAAAAACTACATTTAGTATTGGGAAATGTAGTTTTTTTAGTCAAACGTCTTCTGCTCGGTCATACTTTCACCTAGAAACTCCATTTAAACTTTAAAATGGAGACACGAGTGGTGTGCTCTGATTGGTGGACAGGAATGTACTTAAAACTACATTTAGTATTGGGAAATGTAGTTTTTTTAGTCAAACGTCTTCTGCTCGGTCATACTTTCACCTAGAAACTCCGTTTAAACTTTAAAATGGAGACACGAGTGGTGTGCTCTGATTGGTGGACAGGAATGTACTAAGAACTACATTTAGTAGTGGGAAATGTAGTTTTTTTAGTCAAACGTCTTTTGCTCGGTCATACTTTCACCTAGAAACTCCATTTAAACTTTAAAATGGAGACACGAGTGGTGTGCTTTGATTGGTGGACAGGAATGTACTAAGAACTACATTTAGTAGTGGGAAATGTAGTTTTTTTAGTCAAACGTCTTCTGCTCGGTCATTCTTTCACCTAGAAACTCCGTTTGAACTTTAAACTTTTACAGACACACCCCCGGGCGGCGGCCCACTGCCTCCCTCTCAAAATTTCCCGGCGGGGGAATTTTCTAGTTAGGGAGGCAGTGCTAAGCACAGCCACCTACTGTTTGTAGGTACAAACAGTAGGTGGCTGTGCGAAGCACAGCCACCTATTGTTCTCCTGCGCGTTTTTTCTTATTATTCCTCCTCCCGTTTTTTTGATTCGCTACTCCTACCGAACAAAAACGAGCACCTAGGCGAATGTAACATCAAAACGTGCGGCTTGATCGGGATCGGTGTGCTACTTAAAAGAAGTCCAGAATATTAATTTTTCGCGACGTAAGTCGCGAAAAACCACCTCAAAAAATCCCATAGGAATGAATGGGACGAGCGAAAAAAAAAGAAAAAAAAAAAGCAGAAAAGGTAGCTTTTCAAACGCCTGCTGCTCAGTCATACTTTCACCTAGAAACTCCATTTAAACTCTAAAACGTAGACACAAGTCTTGTGTCCGGGTGTGCCAATCCGCGTTTCAATAGCTCATATAGTTTTTGATCAATCACTGTTCAATGACCATGATCGTTTTGGGAGAAATCCTGAGATTACAATGGGTGTGTATTGCGCGGAACCTTCTGGGCTAGAGTGCGTGACATCATCGCTTAGAGTGTGGGGGCTTCTCAGTGTTTTTTTCTTTCCAAACTCCTCCCGGCCACAATCTTCACTCTACAGACGTGATATTTTCCAATTTTGTAGACAAACTTGTCCTGTCGCTCACAATGTGCTCAAAAAGTCTGTGCGATTTACAGAATTTGAACTAGCAACCTCTAAGCGCGGCCAAGTCAGGTTTTCTCGTCATCCGCTCCAATGTTAATTTAGAAGCAGATTTTCAAAGAAACCTGATATGAACAGCATTTCTAACTCGCCCTAGCGTCCACATTTCTGACACTAGGAAAAAATAAAAGTCATCAGTGTCTTCAGCCGAGTCTCGTGGCGCTAACGGTGCGAAAATTTTGGCGATAGGAGTTTCGGTGTGAGCGTGGCAAGCTTTTGTTCGGACCCATGCGCAGAGGGGGAATTGAGCGTTAGAGAGAAGCAGAGAGACGCTCCAAAGCAGTCATACACACGCAGCAAGGGCCGTTGCCATGGTGACAGCACTGTGTGGCACTGATTTTCATAACTGACAGCAGGTGTGCTCTGATTGGAGGACAGGAATGCACTAAAACTACATTAGTAGTGGGATATGTAGTTTTTTTAGTCAAACCTCTTCTGCTCGTCCATACTTTCACCTAGACACTCCATTTAAACTTTAAAATGAGACACAAGTACTGGCATACAGTTGAGTGCGAAGCACTCAACTGTTTGCAAGTACATTGTACCTAGTAGTTCTCAGTACTTGAGTCTCAGTAGTACTCGGTAGTACTCGGTAGTACTCGCTAGTACTCGCTAGTACTTGAGTGACAGCTGAGTTCAATGACATGTACTGGGAAACAGTTGAGTGCGAAGCACTCAACTGTTTGACAATACATTGTACCTAGTAGTTCTCAGTACTTGAGACTCAGTAGTACTCGGTAGTACTCGGTAGTACTCGCTAGTACTCGCTAGTACTTGAGTGACAGCTGAGTTCAGTGACCTGTACAGGGAAACAGTTGAGTGCGAAGCACTCAACTGTTTGACAATACATTGTACCTAGTAGTTCTCAGTACTTGAGACTCAGTAGTACTCGGTAGTACTTGGTAGTACTCGGTAGTACTCGCTAGTACTCGGTAGTACTTGAGTGACAGCTGAGTTCAGGACATATTTTCACCTAGAAACTCCATTTAAACTTTAAAATGGAGACACGAGTGGTGTGCTCTGATTGGTGGACAGGAATGTACTAAAAACTACATTTAGTAGTGGGAAATGTAGTTTTTTTAGTCAAACGTCTTTTGCTCGGTCATACTTTCACCTAGAAACTCCATTTAAACTTTAAAATGGAGACACGAGTGGTGTGCTCTGATTGGTGGACAGGAATGTACTAAGAACTACATTTAGTAGTGGGAAATGTAGTTTTTTTAGTCAAACGTCTTCTTCTCGTCCATACTTTCACCTAGAAACTCCATTTAAACTTTAAAATGGAGACACGAGTGGTGTGCTCTGATTGGTGGACAGGAATGTACTAAAAACTACATTTAATAGTGGGAAATGTAGTTTTTTTAGTCAAACGTCTTCTGCTCGGTCATTCTTTCACCTAGAAACTCCGTTTAAACTTTAAACTTTTACAGACACACCCCCGGGCGGCGGCCCACTGCCTCCCTCTCAAAATTTCCCGGCGGGGGAATTTTCTAGTTAGGGAGGCAGTGCTAAGCACAGCCACCTACTGTTTGCAGAGACAAACAGTAGGTGGCTGTGCGAAGCACAGCCACCTATTGAAATCCTGCGTGTTTTTTCTTCTTATTCTTCCTCTTCCTCTTTTTTTTTGATTCCCTAAAACTGCCAAACAAAAACGAGCACCTACGCGAATGTTACATCAAAACGTGCGCCTTGATCGGGATCGGTGTGCTACTAAAAAGAAGTCCAGAATATTAATTTTTCGCGACGTAAGTCGCGAAAAACCACCGAAATTTCCCCATTGAAATGAATGGGACGAGCGAAAAAAAAAAAGCAGAAAAGGTAGCTTTTCAAACGCCTGCTGCACAGGCATACTTTCACCTAGAAACTCCATTTAAACTCTAAAACGTAGACACAAGTCTTCTGTCTTGGTGTGTCAATCCGCGTTTCAATAGCTCATATAGTTTTTGATCAATCACTGTTCAATGACCATGATCGTTTTGGGAGAAATCCTGAGATTTCAATGGGTGTGTATTGCGCGGAACCTTCTGGGCTAGAGTGCGTGACATCATCAGTTAGAGTGTGGGGGCTTCTCAGTGTTTTTTTCTTTCCAAACTCCTCCCGGCCACAATCTTCACTCTACAGACGTAATATTTTCCAATTTTGTAGACAAACTTGTCCTGTCGCTCACAATGTGCTCAAAAAGTCTGTGCGATTTACAGAATTTGAACTAGCAACCTCTAAGCGCGGCCAAGTCAGGTTTTCTCGTCATCCGCTCCAATGTTAATTTAGAAGCAGATTTTCAAAGAAACCTGATCTGAACAGCATTTCTAACTCGCCCTAGCGTCCACATTTCTGACACTAGGAAAAAATAAAAATCATCCGTGTCTTCAGCCGAGTCTCGTGGCGCTAACGGTGCGAAAATTTTGGCGATAGGAGTTTCGGTGTGAGCGTGGCATGCTTTTGTTCGGACCCATGCGCAGAGGGGGAATTGAGCGATAGAGAGAAGCAGAGAGACGCTCCAAAGCAGTCATACACACGCAGCAAGGGCCGTTGCCATGGTGACAGCACTGTGTGGCACTGATCTTCATAACTGACAGCAGGTGTGCTCTGATTGGAGGACAGGAATGTACTAAAACTACATTAGTAGTGGGATATGTAGTTTTTTTAGTCAAACCTCTTCAGCTCAGCCATACTTTCACCTAGAAACTCCATTTAAACTTTAAAATGGAGTACTCGGTAGTACTTGAGTGACAGCTGAGTTCAGTGACCTGTACCTAGTAGTTCTCAGTACTTGAGTCTCAGTAGTACTCGGTAGTACTCGGTAGTACTCGGTAGTGCTCGGTAGTACTTGAGTGACAGCTGAGTTCAGTGACATGTATTGGCTAACAGTTGAGTGCGAAGCACTCAACTGTTTTACAATACATTGTACCTAGTAGTTCTCAGTACTTGAGTCTCAGTAGTACTCGCTAGTACTCGGTAGTACTTGAGTGACAGCTGAGTTCAGTGACCTGTACAGGGAAACAGTTGAGTGCGAAGCACTCAACTGTTTGACAATACATTGTACCTAGTAGTTCTCAGTACTTGAGACTCAGTAGTACTCGGTAGTACTTGGTAGTACTCGGTAGTACTTGAGTGACAGCTGAGTTCAGTGACATGTACTGGGAAACAGTTGAGTGCGAAGCACTCAACTGTTTGACAATACATTGTACCTAGTAGTTCTCAGTACTTGAGACTCAGTAGTACTCGGTAGTACTTGGTAGTACTCGGTAGTACTCGCTAGTACTCGGTAGTACTTGAGTGACAGCTGAGTTCAGTGACATGTATTGGCTAACAGTTGAGTGCGAAGCACTCAACTGTTTGACAATACATTGTATCTAGTAGTTCTCAGTACTTGAGACTCAGTAGTACTCGGTAGTACTTGGTAGTACTCGGTAGTACTCGCTAGTACTCGCTAGTACTTGAGTGACAGCTGAGTTCAGTGACCTGTACAGGGAAACAGTTGAGTGCGAATCACTCAACTGTTTGACAATACATTGTACCTAGTAGTTCTCAGTACTTGAGTCTCAGTAGTACTCGGTAGTACTCGGTAGTACTCGGTAGTACTTGAGTGACAGCTGAGTTCAGGGCATATTTTCACCTAGAAACTCCATTTAAACTTTAAAATGGAGACACGAGTGGTGTGCTCTGATTGGTGGACAGGAATGTACTAAGAACTACATTTAGTAGTGGGAAATGTAGTTTTTTTAGTCAAACGTCTTCTTCTCGTCCATACTTTCACCCAGAAACTCCATTTAAACTTTAAAATGGAGACACGAGTGGTGTGCTCTGATTGGTGGACAGGAATGTACTAAAAACTACATTTAGTAATGGGAAATGTAGTTTTTTTAGTCAAACGTCTTCTGCTCGGTCATACTTTCACCTAGAAACTCCATTTAAACTTTAAAATGGAGACACGAGTGGTGTGCTCTGATTGGTGGACAGGAATGTACTAAGAACTACATTTAGTAGTGGGAAATGTAGTTTTTTTAGTCAAACGTCTTCTGCTCGGTCATTCTTTCACCTAGAAACTCCGTTTAAACTTTAAACTTTTACCCCCGGGCGGCGGCCCACTGCCTCCCTCTCAAAATTTCCCGGCGGGGGAATTTTCTAGTTAGGGAGGCAGTGCTAAGCACAGCCACCTACTGTTTGCAGAGACAAACAGTAGGTGGCTGTGCGAAGCACAGCCACCTATTGAAATCCGACGTGTTTTTTCTTATTCTTCCTCCTCCCGTTTTTTTGATTCCCTAAAACTGCCAAACAAAAACGAGCACCTAGGGGAATGTTACATCAAAACGTGCGGCTTGATCGGGATCGGTGTGCTATTTAAAAGAAGTCCAGAATATAAATTTTTCGCGACGTAAGTCGCGAAAAACCACCGCAAATTAGTCCCATAGGAATGAATGGGACGAGCGACAAAAAAAAAGCAGAAATTGTAGCTTTTCAAACGCCTGCTGCGCAGGCATACTTTCACCTAGAAACTCCATTTAAACTCTAAAACGTAGACACAAGTCTTGTGTCCTGGTGTGTCAATTCGCGTTTCAATAGCTCATATAGTTTTTGGTCAATCACTGTTCAATGACCATGATCGTTTTGGGAGAAATCCTGAGATTACAATGGGTGTGTATTGCGCGGAACCTTCTGGGCTAGAGTGCGTGACATCATCGCTTAGAGTGTGGGGGCTTCTCAGTGTTTTTTTCTTTCCAAACTCCTCCCGGCCACAATCTTCACTCTACAGACGTGATATTTTCCAATTTTGTAGACAAACTTGTCCTGTCTCTCACAATGTGCTCAAAAAGTCTGTGCGATTTACAGAATTTGAACTAGCAACCTCTAATCGCGGCCAAGTCAGGTTTTCTCGTCATCCGCTCCAATGTTAATTTAGAAGCAGATTTTCAAAGAAACCTGATCTGAACAGCATTTCTAACTCGCCCTAGCGTCCACATTTCTGACACTAGGAAAAAATAAAAATCATCCGTGTCTTCAGCCGAGTCTCGTGGCGCTAACGGTGCGAAAATTTTGGCGATAGGAGTTTCGGTGTGAGCGTGGCATGCTTTTGTTCGGACCCATGCGCAGAGGGGGATTTGAGCGATAGAGAGAAGCAGAGAGACGCTCCAAAGCAGTCATACACACGCAGCAAGGGCCGTTGCCATGGTGACAGCACTGTGTGGCACTGATCTTCATAACTGACAGCAGGTGTGCTCTGATTGGAGGACAGGAATGTACTAAAACTACATTAGTAGTGGGATATGTCGTTTTTTTAGTCAAACCTCTTCAGCTCAGCCATACTTTCACCTAGAAACTCCATTTAAACTTTAAAATGGAGTACTCGGTAGTACTTGAGTGACAGCTGAGTTCAGTGACCTGTACCTAGTAGTTCTCAGTACTTGAGACTCAGTAGTACTCGGTAGTACTTGGTAGTACTTGAGTGACAGCTGAGTTCAGTGACCTGTAAGGGAAACAGTTGAGTGCGAAGCACTCAACTGTTTGACAATACATTGTACCTAGTAGTTCTCAGTACTTGAGACTCAGTAGTACTCGGTAGTACTCGCTAGTACTCGCTAGTACTTGAGTGACAGCTGAGTTCAGTGACCTGTACAGGGAAACAGTTGAGTGCGAAGCACTCAACTGTTTGACAATACATTGTACCTATTAGTTCTCAGTACTTGAGACTCAGTAGTACTCGGTAGTACTCGCTAGTACTCGCTAGTACTCGGTAGTACTTGAGTGACAGCTGAGTTCAGTGACCTGTACAGGGAAACAGTTGAGTGCGAAGCACTCAACTGTTTGACAATACATTGAACCTAGTAGTTCTCAGTACTTGAGACTCAGTAGTACTCGGGAGTACTCGGTAGTACTCGGTAGTACTCGCTAGTACTTGAGTGACAGCTGAGTTCAGTGACCTGTACAGGGAAACAGTTGAGTGCGAAGCACTCAACTGTTTGACAATACATTGTACCTAGTAGTTCTCAGTACTTGAGACTCAGTAGTACTCGGTAGTACTCGGTAGTACTCGGTAGTACTTGAGTGACAGCTGAGTTCAGTGACATGTACTGGGAAACAGTTGAGTGCGTAGCACTCAACTGTTTGACAATACATTGTACCTAGTAGTTCTCAGTACTTGAGACTCAGTAGTACTCGGTAGTACTCGGTAGTACTCGGTAGTACTCGCTAGTACTTGAGTGACAGCTGAGTTCAGTGACCTGTACAGGGAAACAGTTGAGTGCAAAGCACTCAACTGTTTGACAATACATTGTACCTAGTAGTTCTCAGTACTTGAGACTCAGTAGTACTCGGTAGTACTCGGTAGTACTCGCTAGTACTTGAGTGACAGCTGAGTTCAGTGACCTGTACAGGGAAACAGTTGAGTGCGAAGCACTCAACTGTTTGACAATACATTGTACCTAGTAGTTCTCAGTACTTGAGACTCGGTAGTACTCGGTAGTACTCGGTAGTACTCGGTAGTACTTGAGTGACAGCTGAGTTCAGTGACATGTACTGGGAAACAGTTGAGTGCGTAGCACTCAACTGTTTGACAATACATTGTACCTAGTAGTTCTCAGTACTTGAGACTCAGTAGTACTCGGTAGTACTCGGTAGTACTCGGTAGTACTCGCTAGTACTTGAGTGACAGCTGAGTTCAGTGACCTGTACAGGGAAACAGTTGAGTGCAAAGCACTCAACTGTTTGACAATACATTGTACCTAGTAGTTCTCAGTACTTGAGACTCAGTAGTACTCGGTAGTACTCGGTAGTACTCGCTAGTACTTGAGTGACAGCTGAGTTCAGTGACCTGTACAGGGAAACAGTTGAGTGCGAAGCACTCAACTGTTTGACAATACATTGTACCTAGTAGTTCTCAGTACTTGAGACTCAGTAGTACTCGGTAGTACTCGGTAGTACTCGCTAGTACTCGCTAGTACTTGAGTGACAGCTGAGTTCAGTGACCTGTACAGGGAAACAGTTGAGTGCGAAGCACTCAACTGTTTGACAATACATTGTACCTAGTAGTTCTCAGTACTTGAGACTCAGTAGTACTCGGTTGTACTTGGTAGTACTCGGTAGTACTCGCTAGTACTCGCTAGTACTCGCTAGTACTCGGTAATACTTGAGTGACAGCTGAGTTCAGGGCATATTTTCACCTAGAAACTCCATTTAAACTTTAAAATGGAGAGACGAGTGGTGTGCTCTGATTGGTGGACAGGAATGTACTAAGAACTACATTTAGTAGTGGGAAATGTAGTTTTTTTAGTCAAACGTCTTCTTCTCGTCCATACTTTCACCCAGAAACTCCATTTAAACTTTAAAATGGAGACACGAGTGGTGTGCTCTGATTGGTGGACAGGAATGTACTAAGAACTACATTTAGTAGTGGGAAATGTAGTTTTTTTAGTCAAACGTCTTCTTCTCGTCCATACTTTCACCTAGAAACTCCATTTAAACTTTAAAATGGAGACACGAGTGGTGTGCTCTGATTGGTGGACAGGAATGTACTAAGAACTACATTTAGTAGTGGGAAATGTAGTTTTTTTAGTCAAACGTCTTCTTCTCGTCCATACTTTCACCTAGAAACTCCATTTAAACTTTAAAATGGAGACACGAGTGGTGTGCTCTGATTGGTGGACAGGAATGTACTAAAAACTACATTTAGTAATGGGAAATGTAGTTTTTTTAGTCAAACGTCTTCAACTCAGCCATACTTTCACCTAGAAACTCCGTTTAAACTTTAAACTTTTACCCCCGGGCGTCGGCCCACTGCCTCCCTCTCAAAATTTCCCGGCGGGGGAATTTTCTAGTTTCTTATTATTATTCCTCTTCTTACTTTTTTTGATTTCCTACTCGTACCGAAAAAAAACGAGCACCTACGCAAATGTAACATCAAAACGTGCGCCTTGATCGACATCGGTGTGCTACTTAAAAAATGTCCAGAATATTAATTTTTCGCGACGCTAGTCGCGAAAAACCAACGAAATTTTCCCATTGACTTAAATGGGATGAGCGAAAAAAAAAAAGCAGAAAATGTAGCTTTTCAAACGCCTGCTGCTCAGTCATACTTTCACCTAGAAACTCCATTTAAACTCTAAAACGTAGACACAAGTCTTCTGTCTTGGTGTGTCAATTCGCGTTTCAATAGCTCATATAGTTTTTGATCAATCACTGTTCAATGACCATGATCGTTTTGGGAGAAATCGTGAGATTATAATGGGTGTGTATTGCGCGGAACCTTCTGGGCTAGAGTGCGTGACATCATCAGTTAGAGTGTGGGGGCTTCTCAGTAGATTTTTCTTTCCAAACTCCTCCCGGCCACAGTCTTCACTCTACAGACGTGATATTTTCCAATTTTGTAGACAAACTTGTCCTGTCTCTCACAATGTGCTCAAAAAGTCTGTGCGATTTACAGAATTTGAACTAGCAACCTCTAAGCGCGGCCAAGTCAGGTTTTCTCGTCATCCGCTCTAATGTTAATTTAGAAGCAGATTTTCAAAGAAACCTGATCTGAACAGCATTTCTAACTCGCCCTAGCGTCCACATTTCTGACACTAGGAAAAAATAAAAGTCATCAGTGTCTTCAGCCGAGTCTCGTGGCGCTAACGGTGCGAAAATTTTGGCGATAGGAGTTTCGGTGTGAGCGTGGCATGCTTTTGTTCGGACCCATGCGCAGAGGGGGAATTGAGCGATAGAGAGAAGCAGAGAGACGCTCCAAAGCAGTCATACACACGCAGCAAGGGCCGTTGCCATGGTGACAGCACTGTGTGGCACTGATCTTCATAACTGACAGCAGGTGTGCTCTGATTGGAGGACAGGAATGTACTAAAACTACATTAGTAGTGGGATATGTAGTTTTTTTAGTCAAACCTCTTCAGCTCAGCCATACTTTCACCTAGAAACTCCATTTAAACTTTAAAATGGAGTACTCGGTAGTACTTGGGTGACAGCTGAGTTCAGTGACCTGTACCTAGTAGTTCTCAGTACTTGAGTCTCAGTAGTACTCGCTAGTACTCGGTAGTACTCGGTAGTACTTGAGTGACAGCTGAGTTCAGTGACCTGTACAGGGAAACAGTTGAGTGCGAAGCACTCAACTGTTTTACAATACATTGTACCTAGTAGTTCTCAGTACTTGAGTCTCAGTAGTACTCGGGAGTACTCGGTAGTACTCGGTAGTACTCGCTAGTACTTGAGTGACAGCTGAGTTCAGTGACCTGTACAGGGAAACAGTTGAGTGCTTCGCACTCAACTGTTTGACAATACATTGTACCTAGTAGTTCTCAGTACTTGAGACTCAGTAGTACTCGGTAGTACTCGCTAGTACTCGGTAGTACTTGAGTGACAGCTGAGTTCAGGGCATATTTTCACCTAGAAACTCCATTTAAACTTTAAAATGGAGACACGAGTGGTGTGCTCTGATTGGTGGACAGGAATGTACTAAAAACTACATTTAGTAGTGGGAAATGTAGTTTTTTTAGTCAAACGTCTTCTGCTCGGTCATACTTTCACCTAGAAACTCCATTTAAACTTTAAAATGGAGACACGAGTGGTGTGCTCTGATTGGTGGACAGGAATGTATTAAAAACTACATTTAGTAATGGGAAATGTAGTTTTTTTAGTCAAACGTCTTTTGCTCGGTCATACTTTCACCTAGAAACTCCATTTAAACTTTAAAATGGAGACACGAGTGGTGTGCTCTTATTGGTGGACAGGAATGTACTAAGAACTACATTTAGTAGTGGGAAATGTAGTTTTTTTAGTCAAACGTCTTCTGCTCGGTCATTCTTTCACCTAGAAACTCCGTTTAAACTTTAAACTTTTACAGACACACCCCCGGGCGGCGGCCCACTGCCTCCCTCTCAAAATTTCCCGGCGGGGGAATTTTCTAGTTAGGGAGGCAGTGCTAAGCACAGCCACCTACTGTTTGCAGAGACAAACAGTAGGTCAGCCACCTATTGAAATCCGACGTGTTTTTAGGGAGGCAGTGCTAAGCACAGCCACCTACTGTTTGCAGAGACAAACAGTAGGTGGCTGTGCGAAGCACAGCCACCTATTAAAATCCTGCGTGTTTTTTCTTATTAGGGAGGCAGTGCTAAGCACAGCCACCTACTGTTTGCAGAGACAAACAGTAGGTGGCTGTGCGAAGCACAGCCACCTATTGAAATCCGACGTGTTTTTTCTTCTTATTATTCCTCTTCCTCTTTTTTTTTGATTCCCTAAAACTGCCAAACAAAAACGAGCACCTACGCGAATGTAACATCAAAACGTGCGCCTTGATCGGGATCGGTGTGCTACTTCAAAAATGTCCAGAATATTAATTTTTCGCGACGTCAGTCGCGAAAAACCAACGAAATTTTCCCATTGAAATGAATGGGACGAGCGAAAAAAAAAAAGCAGAAAAGGTAGCTTTTCAAACGCCTGCTGCGCAGTCATACTTTCACCTAGAAGCTCCATTTAAACTCTAAAACGTAGACACAAGTCTTGTGTCCTGGTGTGCCAATCCGCGTTTCAATAGCTCATATAGTTTTTGATCAATGACTGTTCAATGACCATGATCGTTTTGGGAGAAATCCTGAGATTTCAATGGGTGTGTATTGCGCGGAACCTTCTGGGCTAGAGTGCGTGACATCATCAGTTAGAGTGTGGGGGCTTCTCAGATCTTTTTCCTTTCCAAACTCCTCCCGGCCACAATCTTCACTCTACAGACGTGATATTTTCCAATTTTGTAGACAAACTTGTCCTGTCGCTCACAATGTGCTCAAAAAGTCTGTGCGATTTACAGAATTTGAACTAGCAACCTCTAAGCGCGGCCAAGTCAGGTTTTCTCGTCATCCGCTCCAATGTTAATTTAGAAGCAGATTTTCAAAGAAACCTGATATGAACAGCATTTCTAACTCGCCCTAGCGTCCACATTTCTGACACTAGGAAAAAATAAAAGTCATCAGTGTCTTCAGCCGAGTCTTGTGGCGCTAACGGTGCGAAAATTTTGGCGATAGGAGTTTCGGTGTGAGCGTGGCATGCTTTTGTTCGGACCCATGCGCAGAGGGGGAATTGAGCGATAGAGAGAAGCAGTGAGACGCTCCAAAGCAGTCATACACACGCAGCAAGGGCCGTTGCCATGGTGACAGCACTCTCTGGCACTGATCTTCATAACTGACAGCAGGTGTGCTCTGATTGGTGGACAAGAATGTACTTAAAACTACATTAGTAGTGGGATATGTAGTTTTTTTATTCAAACCTCTTCAGCTCAGCCATACTTTCACCTAGACACTCCATTTAAACTTTAAAATGAGACACAAGTACTGGCATACAGTTGAGTGCGAAGCACTCAACTGTTTGCAAGTACATTGTACCTAGTAGTTCTCAGTACTTGAGACTCAGTAGTACTCGGTAGTACTCGGTAGTACTCGGTAGTACTCGGTAGTACTCGCTAGTACTTGAGTGACAGCTGAGTTCAGTGACCTGTACAGGGAAACAGTTGAGTGCGAAGCACTCAACTGTTTGACAATACATTGTACCTAGTAGTTCTCAGTACTTGAGACTCAGTAGTACTCGGTAGTACTTGGTAGTACTCGGTAGTACTCGCTAGTACTCGCTAGTACTCGCTAGTACTCGGTAGTGCTCGGTAGTACTTGAGTGACAGCTGAGTTCAGTGACATGTATTGGCACTCAACTGTTTTACAATACATTGTACCTAGTAGTTCTCAGTACTTGAGTCTCAGTAGTACTCGGTAGTACTCGGTAGTACTTGAGTGGCAGCTGAGTTCAGTGACATGTATTGGGAAACAGTTGAGTGCGAAGCACTCAACTGTTTGACAATACATTGTACCTAGTAGTTCTCAGTACTTGAGACTCAGTAGTACTCGGTAGTACTTGGTAGTACTCGGTAGTACTCGCTAGTACTCGCTAGTACTCGGTAATACTTGAGTGACAGCTGAGTTCAGGGCATATTTTCACCTAGAAACTCCATTTAAACTTTAAAATGGAGAGACGAGTGGTGTGCTCTGATTGGTGGACAGGAATGTACTAAAAACTACATTTAGTATTGGGAAATGTAGTTTTTTTAGTCAAACGTCTTCTGCTCGGTCATACTTTCACCTAGAAACTCCATTTAAACTTTAAAATGGAGACACGAGTGGTGTGCTCTGATTGGTGGACAGGAATGTACTAAGAACTACATTTAGTAGTGGGAAATGTAGTTTTTTTAGTCAAACGTCTTCAGCTCGACCATACTTTCACCTAGAAACTCCATTTAAACTTTAAAATGAGACACAAGTACTGGCATACAGTTGAGTGCGAAGCACTCAACTGTTTGCAAGTACATTGTACCTAGTAGTTCTCAGTACTTGAGTCTCAGTAGTACTCGGTAGTACTTGGTAGTACTCGGTAGTACTCGGTAGTACTTGAGTGACAGCTGAGTTCAGTGACCTGTACAGGGAAACAGTTGAGTGCGAAGCACTCAACTGTTTGACAATACATTGTACCTAGTAGTTCTCAGTACTTGAGACTCAGTAGTACTCGGTAGTACTCGGTAGTACTCGCTAGTACTTGAGTGACAGCTGAGTTCAGTGACCTGTACAGGGAAACAGTTGAGTGCGAAGCACTCAACTGTTTGACAATACATTGTACCTAGTAGTTCTCAGTACTTGAGACTCAGTAGTACTCGGTAGTACTTGGTAGTACTCGGTAGTACTCGCTAGTACTCGCTAGTACTCGGTAATACTTGAGTGACAGCTGAGTTCAGGGCATATTTTCACCTAGAAACTCCATTTAAACTTTAAAATGGAGAGACGAGTGGTGTGCTCTGATTGGTGGACAGGAATGTACTAAAAACTACATTTAGTATTGGGAAATGTAGTTTTTTTAGTCAAACGTCTTCTGCTCGGTCATACTTTCACCTAGAAACTCCATTTAAACTTTAAAATGGAGACACGAGTGGTGTGCTCTGATTGGTGGACAGGAATGTACTAAGAACTACATTTAGTAGTGGGAAATGTAGTTTTTTTAGTCAAACGTCTTCAGCTCGACCATACTTTCACCTAGAAACTCCATTTAAACTTTAAAATGAGACACAAGTACTGGCATACAGTTGAGTGCGAAGCACTCAACTGTTTGCAAGTACATTGTACCTAGTAGTTCTCAGTACTTGAGTCTCAGTAGTACTCGGTAGTACTTGGTAGTACTCGGTAGTACTCGGTAGTACTTGAGTGACAGCTGAGTTCAGTGACCTGTACAGGGAAACAGTTGAGTGCGAAGCACTCAACTGTTTGACAATACATTGTACCTAGTAGTTCTCAGTACTTGAGACTCAGTAGTACTCGGTAGTACTCGGTAGTACTCGCTAGTACTTGAGTGACAGCTGAGTTCAGTGACCTGTACAGGGAAACAGTTGAGTGCGAAGCACTCAACTGTTTGACAATACATTGTACCTAGTAGTTCTCAGTACTTGAGACTCAGTAGTACTCGGTAGTACTTGGTAGTACTCGGTAGTACTCGCTAGTACTCGCTAGTACTCGGTAATACTTGAGTGACAGCTGAGTTCAGGGCATATTTTCACCTAGAAACTCCATTTAAACTTTAAAATGGAGAGACGAGTGGTGTGCTCTGATTGGTGGACAGGAATGTACTAAAAACTACATTTAGTATTGGGAAATGTAGTTTTTTTTAGTCAAACGTCTTCTGCTCGGTCATACTTTCACCTAGAAACTCCATTTAAACTTTAAAATGGAGACACGAGTGGTGTGCTCTGATTGGTGGACAGGAATGTACTAAGAACTACATTTAGTAGTGGGAAATGTAGTTTTTTTAGTCAAACGTCTTCAGCTCGACCATACTTTCACCTAGAAACTCCATTTAAACTTTAAAATGGAGACACGAGTGGTGTGCTCTGATTGGTGGACAGGAATGTACTAAGAACTACATTTAGTAGTGGGAAATGTAGTCTTTTTAGTCAAACGTCTTCAGCTCGGCCATACTTTCACCTAGAAACTCCATTTAAACTTTAAAATGGAGACATGAGTGGTGTGCTCTGATTATGGACAGGAATGTACTAAAAACTACATTTAGTAATGGGAAATGTAGTTTTTTTAGTCAAACGTCTTCTGCTCGGTCATTCTTTCACCTAGAAACTCCGTTTAAACTTTAAACTTTTACCCCCGGGCGGCGGCCCACTGCCTCCCTCTCAAAATTTCCCGGCGGGGGAATTTTCTAGTTAGGGAGGCAGTGCTAAGCACAGCCACCTACTGTTTGCAGAGACAAACAGTAGGTGGCTGTGCGAAGCACAGCCACCTATTGAAATCCGACGTGTTTTTAGGGAGGCAGTGCTAAGCACAGCCACCTACTGTTTGTACCTACAAACAGTAGGTGGCTGTGCGAAGCACAGCCACCTATTGTTCTCCTGCGCGTTTTTTCTTATTCCTCTTCTTACCTTTTTTTGATTCCCTAAAACTGCCTAACAAAAACTAGCACCTACGCGAATGTTACATCAAAACGTGCGCCTTGATCGGGATCGGTGTGCTACTTCAAAAATGTCCAGAATATTAATTTTTCGCGACGCTAGTCGCGAAAAACCAACGAAATTTTCCCATTGAAATGAATGGGACGAGCGAAAAAAAAAAAGCAGAAAAGGTAACTTTTCAAACGGCTGCTGCTCAGTCATACTTTCACCTAGAAACTCCATTTAAACTCTAAAACGTAGACACAAGTCTTGTGTGCTGGTGTGCCAATCCGCGTTTCAATAGCTCATATAGTTTTTGATCAATCACTGTTCAATGACCATGATCGTTTTGGGAGAAATCCTGAGATTTCAATGGGTGTGTATTGCGCGGAACCTTCTGGGCTAGAGTGCGTGACATCATCAGTTAGAGTGTGGGGGCTTCTCAGTAGATTTTTCTTTCCAAACTCCTCCCGGCCACAATCTTCACTCTACAGACGTGATATTTTCCAATTTTGTAGACAAACTTGTCCTGTCGCTCACAATGTGCTCAAAAAGTCTGTGCGATTTACAGAATTTGAACTAGCAACCTCTAAGCGCGGCCAAGTCAGGTTTTCTCGTCATCCGCTCTAATGTTAATTGAGAAGCAGATTTTCAAAGAAACCTGATCTGAACAGCATTTCTAACTCGCCCTAGCGTCCACATTTCTGACACTAGGAAAAAATAAAAGTCATCAGTGTCTTCAGCCGAGTCTCGTGGCGCTAACGGTGCGAAAATTTTGGCGATAGGAGTTTTGGTGTGAGCGTGGCATGCTTTTGTTCGGACCCATGCGCAGAGGGGGAATTGAGCGATAGAGAGAAGCAGAGAGACGCTCCAAAGCAGTCATACACACGCAGCAAGGGCCGTTGCCATGGTGACAGCACTGTGTGGCACTGATCTTCATAACTGACAGCAGGTGTGCTCTGATTGGAGGACAGGAATGTACTAAAACTACATTAGTAGTGGGATATGTAGTTTTTTTAGTCAAACCTCTTCAGCTCAGCCATACTTTCACCTAGAAACTCCATTTAAACTTTAAAATGGAGTACTCGGTAGTACTTGAGTGACAGCTGAGTTCAGTGACCTGTACCTAGTAGTTCTCAGTACTTGAGTCTCAGTAGTACTCGCTAGTACTCGGTAGTACTCGGTAGTACTCGGTAGTGCTCGGTAGTACTTGAGTGACAGCTGAGTTCAGTGACATGTATTGGCTAACAGTTGAGTGCGAAGCACTCAACTGTTTTACAATACATTGTACCTAGTAGTTCTCATTACTTGAGTCTCAGTAGTACTCGGTAGTACTCGGTAGTACTTGAGTGGCAGCTGAGTTCAGTGACATGTACTGGGAAACAGTTGAGTGCGAAGCACTCAACTGTTTGACAATACATTGTACCTAGTAGTTCTCAGTACTTGAGACTCAGTAGTACTCGGTGGTACTTGGTAGTACTCGGTAGTACTTGAGTGACAGCTGAGTTCAGTGACATGTACTGGGAAACAGTTGAGTGCGAAGCACTCAACTGTTTGACAATACATTGTACCTAGTAGTTCTCAGTACTTGAGACTCAGTAGTACTCGGTAGTACTTGGTAGTACTCGGTAGTACTTGAGTGACAGCTGAGTTCAATGACATGTACTGGGAAACAGTTGAGTGCGAAGCACTCAACTGTTTGCAAGTACATTGTACCTAGTAGTTCTCAGTACTTGAGACTCAGTAGTACTCGGTAGTACTTGGTAGTACTCGGTAGTACTCGGTAGTACTTGAGTGACAGCTGAGTTCAGTGACATGTACTGGGAAACAGTTGAGTGCGAAGCACTCAACTGTTTGACAATACATTGTACCTAGTAGTTCTCAGTACTTGAGACTCAGTAGTACTCGGTAGTACTCGCTAGTACTTGAGTGACAGCTGAGTTCAGTGACCTGTACAGGGAAACAGTTGAGTGCGAAGCACTCAACTGTTTGACAATACATTGTACCTAGTAGTTCTCAGTACTTGAGACTCAGTAGTACTCGGTAGTACTTGGTAGTACTCGGTAGTACTCGCTAGTACTCGGTAGTACTTGAGTGACAGCTGAGTTCAGGGCATATTTTCACCTAGAAACTCCATTTAAACTTTAAAATGGAGACACGAGTGGTGTCCTCTGATTGGTGGACAGGAATGTACTAAGAACTACATTTAATAGTGGGAAATGTAGTTTTTTTAGTCAAACGTCTTCTTCTCGTCCATACTTTCACCTAGAAACTCCATTTAAACTTTAAAATGGAGACACGAGTGGTGTGCTCTGATTGGTGGACAGGAATGTACTAAGAACTACATTTAGTAGTGGGAAATGTAGTTTTTTTAGTCAAACGTCTTCTTCTCGTCCATACTTTCACCCAGAAACTCCATTTAAACTTTAAAATGGAGACACGAGTGGTGTGCTCTGATTGGTGGACAGGAATGTACTAAGAACTACATTTAGTAGTGGGAAATGTAGTTTTTTTAGTCAAACGTCTTCTTCTCGTCCATACTTTCACCTAGAAACTCCATTTGAACTTTAAAATGGAGACACGAGTGGTGTGCTCTGATTGGTGGACAGGAATGTACTAAAAACTACATTTAATAGTGGGAAATGTAGTTTTTTTAGTCAAACGTCTTCTGCTCGGTCATTCTTTCACCTAGAAACTCCGTTTAAACTTTAAACTTTTACAGACACACCCCCGGGCGGCGGCCCACTGCCTCCCTCTCAAAATTTCCCGGCGGGGGAATTTTCTAGTTAGGGAGGCAGTGCTAAGCACAGCCACCTACTGTTTGCAGAGACAAACAGTAGGTGGCTGTGCGAAGCACAGCCACCTATTGAAATCCTGCGTGTTTTTTCTTCTTATTCTTCCTCTTCCTCTTTTTTTTTGATTCCCTAAAACTGCCAAACAAAAACGAGCACCTACGCGAATGTTACATCAAAACGTGCGCCTTGATCGGGATCGGTGTGCTATTTAAAAGAAGTCCAGAATATTAATTTTTCGCGACGTAAGTAGCTTTTCAAACGCCTGCTGCTCAGTCATACTTTCACCTAGAAACTCCATTTAAACTCTAAAACGTAGACACAAGTCTTGTGTGCTGGTGTGCCAATCCGCGTTTCAATAGCTCATATCGTTTTTGATCAATCACTGTTCAATGACCATGATCGTTTTGGGAGAAATCATGAGATTATAATGGGTGTGTATTGCGCGGAACCTTCTGGGCTAGAGTGCGTGACATCATCGCTTAGAGTGTGGGGGCTTCTCAGATCTTTTTCCTTTCCAAACTCCTCCCGGCCACAATCTTCACTCTACAGACGTGATATTTTCCAATTTTGTAGACAAACTTGTCCTGTCGCTCACAATGTGCTCAAAAAGTCTGTGCGATTTACAGAATTTGAACTAGCAACCTCTAAGCGCGGCCAAGTCAGGTTTTCTCGTCATCCGCTCCAATGTTAATTTAGAAGCAGATTTTCAAAGAAACCTGATATGAACAGCATTTCTAACTCGCCCTAGCGTCCACATTTCTGACACTAGGAAAAAATAAAAGTCATCAGTGTCTTCAGCCGAGTCTCGTGGCGCTAACGGTGCGAAAATTTTGGCGATAGGAGTTTCGGTGTGAGCGTGGCAAGCTTTTGTTCGGACCCATGCGCAGAGGGGGAATTGAGCGTTAGAGAGAAGCAGAGAGACGCTCCAAAGCAGTCATACACACGCAGCAAGGGCCGTTGCCATGGTGACAGCACTGTGTGGCACTGATTTTCATAACTGACAGCAGGTGTGCTCTGATTGGAGGACAGGAATGTACTAAAACTACATTAGTAGTGGGATATGTAGTTTTTTTAGTCAAACCTCTTCTGCTCGTCCATACTTTCAACTAGACACTCCATTTAAACTTTAAAATGAGACACAAGTACTGGCATACAGTTGAGTGCGAAGCACTCAACTGTTTGCAAGTACATTGTACCTAGTAGTTCTCAGTACTTGAGTCTCAGTAGTACTCGGTAGTACTTGGTAGTACTCGGTAGTACTCGGTAGTACTTGAGTGACAGCTGAGTTCAGTGACATGTACTGGGAAACAGTTGAGTGCGAAGCACTCAACTGTTTGACAATACATTGTACCTAGTAGTTCTCAGTACTTGAGACTCAGTAGTACTCGGTAGTACTTGGTAGTACTCGGTAGTTTTTGAGTGACAGCTGAGTTCAATGACATGTACTGGGAAACAGTTGAGTGCGAAGCACTCAACTGTTTGACAATACATTGTACCTAGTAGTTCTCAGTACTTGAGACTCAGTAGTACTCGGTAGTACTCGGTAGTACTCGGTAGTACTCGCTAGTACTTGAGTGACAGCTGAGTTCAGTGACCTGTACAGGGAAACAGTTGAGTGCGAAGCACTCAACTGTTTGAGAATACATTGTACCTAGTAGTTCTCAGTACTTGAGACTCAGTAGTACTCGGTAGTACTTGGTAGTACTCGCTAGTACTCGCTAGTACTCGCTAGTACTCGGTAGTACTTGAGTGACAGCTGAGTTCAGGGCATATTTTCACCTAGAAACTCCATTTAAACTTTAAAATGGAGAGACGAGTGGTGTGCTCTGATTGGTGGACAGGAATGTACTAAGAACTACATTTAGTAGTGGGAAATGTAGTTTTTTTAGTCAAACGTCTTCTGCTCGGTCATACTTTCACCTAGAAACTCCATTTAAACTTTAAAATGGAGACACGAGTGGTGTGCTCTGATTGGTGGAGAGGAATGTACTAAGAACTACATTTAGTAGTGGGAAATGTAGTCTTTTTAGTCAAACGTCTACAGCTCGGCCATACTTTCACCTAGAAACTCCATTTAAACTTTACAATGGAGACACGAGTGGTTTGCTCTGATTGGTGGACAGGAATGTACTAAAAACTACATTTAGTAGTGGGAAATGTAGTTTTTTGAGTCAAACGTCGTCTGCTCGGGCATACTTTCACCTAGAAACTCCGTTTAAACTTTAAACGTTTACCCCCGGGCGGCGGCCCACTGCCTCCCTCTCAAAATTTCCCGGCGGGGGAATTTTCTAGTTTCTTATTCTTCCTCCTCCCGTTTTTTTGATTCCCTAAAACTGCCAAACAAAAACGAGCACCTAGGGGAATGTTACATCAAAACGTGCGGCTTGATCGGGATCGGTGTGCTATTTAAAAGAAGTCCAGAATATAAATTTTTCGCGACGTAAGTCGCGAAAAACCACCGCAAATTAGTCCCATAGGAATGAATGGGACGAGCGACAAAAAAAAAGCAGAAATTGTAGCTTTTCAAACGCCTGCTGCGCAGGCATACTTTCACCTAGAAACTCCATTTAAACTCTAAAACGTAGACACAAGTCTTGTGTCCTGGTGTGTCAATTCGCGTTTCAATAGCTCATATAGTTTTTGGTCAATCACTGTTCAATGACCATGATCGTTTTGGGAGAAATCCTGAGATTACAATGGGTGTGTATTGCGCGGAACCTTCTGGGCTAGAGTGCGTGACATCATCGCTTAGAGTGTGGGGGCTTCTCAGTGTTTTTTTCTTTCCAAACTCCTCCCGGCCACAATCTTCACTCTACAGACGTGATATTTTCCAATTTTGTAGACAAACTTGTCCTGTCTCTCACAATGTGCTCAAAAAGTCTGTGCGATTTACAGAATTTGAACTAGCAACCTCTAATCGCGGCCAAGTCAGGTTTTCTCGTCATCCGCTCCAATGTTAATTTAGAAGCAGATTTTCAAAGAAACCTGATCTGAACAGCATTTCTAACTCGCCCTAGCGTCCACATTTCTGACACTAGGAAAAAATAAAAATCATCCGTGTCTTCAGCCGAGTCTCGTGGCGCTAACGGTGCGAAAATTTTGGCGATAGGAGTTTCGGTGTGAGCGTGGCATGCTTTTGTTCGGACCCATGCGCAGAGGGGGATTTGAGCGATAGAGAGAAGCAGAGAGACGCTCCAAAGCAGTCATACACACGCAGCAAGGGCCGTTGCCATGGTGACAGCACTGTGTGGCACTGATCTTCATAACTGACAGCAGGTGTGCTCTGATTGGAGGACAGGAATGTACTAAAACTACATTAGTAGTGGGATATGTCGTTTTTTTAGTCAAACCTCTTCAGCTCAGCCATACTTTCACCTAGAAACTCCATTTAAACTTTAAAATGGAGTACTCGGTAGTACTTGAGTGACAGCTGAGTTCAGTGACCTGTACCTAGTAGTTCTCAGTACTTGAGACTCAGTAGTACTCGGTAGTACTTGGTAGTACTTGAGTGACAGCTGAGTTCAGTGACCTGTAAGGGAAACAGTTGAGTGCGAAGCACTCAACTGTTTGACAATACATTGTACCTAGTAGTTCTCAGTACTTGAGACTCAGTAGTACTCGGTAGTACTCGCTAGTACTCGCTAGTACTTGAGTGACAGCTGAGTTCAGTGACCTGTACAGGGAAACAGTTGAGTGCGAAGCACTCAACTGTTTGACAATACATTGTACCTATTAGTTCTCAGTACTTGAGACTCAGTAGTACTCGGTAGTACTCGCTAGTACTCGCTAGTACTCGGTAGTACTTGAGTGACAGCTGAGTTCAGTGACCTGTACAGGGAAACAGTTGAGTGCGAAGCACTCAACTGTTTGACAATACATTGAACCTAGTAGTTCTCAGTACTTGAGACTCAGTAGTACTCGGGAGTACTCGGTAGTACTCGGTAGTACTCGCTAGTACTTGAGTGACAGCTGAGTTCAGTGACCTGTACAGGGAAACAGTTGAGTGCGAAGCACTCAACTGTTTGACAATACATTGTACCTAGTAGTTCTCAGTACTTGAGACTCAGTAGTACTCGGTAGTACTCGGTAGTACTCGGTAGTACTTGAGTGACAGCTGAGTTCAGTGACATGTACTGGGAAACAGTTGAGTGCGTAGCACTCAACTGTTTGACAATACATTGTACCTAGTAGTTCTCAGTACTTGAGACTCAGTAGTACTCGGTAGTACTCGGTAGTACTCGGTAGTACTCGCTAGTACTTGAGTGACAGCTGAGTTCAGTGACCTGTACAGGGAAACAGTTGAGTGCAAAGCACTCAACTGTTTGACAATACATTGTACCTAGTAGTTCTCAGTACTTGAGACTCAGTAGTACTCGGTAGTACTCGGTAGTACTCGCTAGTACTTGAGTGACAGCTGAGTTCAGTGACCTGTACAGGGAAACAGTTGAGTGCGAAGCACTCAACTGTTTGACAATACATTGTACCTAGTAGTTCTCAGTACTTGAGACTCGGTAGTACTCGGTAGTACTCGGTAGTACTCGGTAGTACTTGAGTGACAGCTGAGTTCAGTGACATGTACTGGGAAACAGTTGAGTGCGTAGCACTCAACTGTTTGACAATACATTGTACCTAGTAGTTCTCAGTACTTGAGACTCAGTAGTACTCGGTAGTACTCGGTAGTACTCGGTAGTACTCGCTAGTACTTGAGTGACAGCTGAGTTCAGTGACCTGTACAGGGAAACAGTTGAGTGCAAAGCACTCAACTGTTTGACAATACATTGTACCTAGTAGTTCTCAGTACTTGAGACTCAGTAGTACTCGGTAGTACTCGGTAGTACTCGCTAGTACTTGAGTGACAGCTGAGTTCAGTGACCTGTACAGGGAAACAGTTGAGTGCGAAGCACTCAACTGTTTGACAATACATTGTACCTAGTAGTTCTCAGTACTTGAGACTCAGTAGTACTCGGTAGTACTCGGTAGTACTCGCTAGTACTCGCTAGTACTTGAGTGACAGCTGAGTTCAGTGACCTGTACAGGGAAACAGTTGAGTGCGAAGCACTCAACTGTTTGACAATACATTGTACCTAGTAGTTCTCAGTACTTGAGACTCAGTAGTACTCGGTTGTACTTGGTAGTACTCGGTAGTACTCGCTAGTACTCGCTAGTACTCGCTAGTACTCGGTAATACTTGAGTGACAGCTGAGTTCAGGGCATATTTTCACCTAGAAACTCCATTTAAACTTTAAAATGGAGAGACGAGTGGTGTGCTCTGATTGGTGGACAGGAATGTACTAAGAACTACATTTAGTAGTGGGAAATGTAGTTTTTTTAGTCAAACGTCTTCTTCTCGTCCATACTTTCACCCAGAAACTCCATTTAAACTTTAAAATGGAGACACGAGTGGTGTGCTCTGATTGGTGGACAGGAATGTACTAAGAACTACATTTAGTAGTGGGAAATGTAGTTTTTTTAGTCAAACGTCTTCTTCTCGTCCATACTTTCACCTAGAAACTCCATTTAAACTTTAAAATGGAGACACGAGTGGTGTGCTCTGATTGGTGGACAGGAATGTACTAAGAACTACATTTAGTAGTGGGAAATGTAGTTTTTTTAGTCAAACGTCTTCTTCTCGTCCATACTTTCACCTAGAAACTCCATTTAAACTTTAAAATGGAGACACGAGTGGTGTGCTCTGATTGGTGGACAGGAATGTACTAAAAACTACATTTAGTAATGGGAAATGTAGTTTTTTTAGTCAAACGTCTTCAACTCAGCCATACTTTCACCTAGAAACTCCGTTTAAACTTTAAACTTTTACCCCCGGGCGTCGGCCCACTGCCTCCCTCTCAAAATTTCCCGGCGGGGGAATTTTCTAGTTATTCTTCCTCTTCTTACCTTTTTTTGATTTCCTACTCCTAAAAAACATAAACGAGCACCTACGCGCATGTAACATCAAAACGTGCGCCTTGATTGGGATCGGTGTGCTACTTAAAAGATGTCCAGAATATTAATTTTTCGCGACGCTAGTCGCGAAAAACCACCGAAATTTTCCCATTGAAATGAATGGGACGAGCGAAAAAAAAGGAACATTCATTGTCGTTTTTCAAACGCCTGCTGCGCAGTCATACTTTCACCTAGAAGCTCCATTTAAACTCTAAAACGTAGACACAAGTCTTGTGTCCTGGTGTGTCAATCCGCGTTTCAATAGCTCATATAGTTTTTGATCAATCACTGTTCAATGACCATGATCGTTTTGGGAGAAATCCTGAGATTACAATGGGTGTGTATTGCGCGGAACCTTCTGGGCTAGAGTGCGTGACATCATCAGTTAGAGTGTGGGGGCTTCTCAGTGTTTTTTTCTTTCCAAACTCCTCCCGGCCACAATCTTCACTCTACAGACGTGATATTTTCCAATTTTGTAGACAAACTTGTCCTGTCGCTCACAATGTGCTCAAAAAGTCTGTGCGATTTACAGAATTTGAACTAGCAACCTCTAAGCGCGGCCAAGTCAGGTTTTCTCGTCATCCGCTCCAATGTTAATTTAGAAGCAGATTTTCAAAGAAACCTGATCTGAACAGCATTTCTAACTCGCCCTAGCGTCCACATTTCTGACACTAGGAAAAAATAAAAGTCATCGGTGTCTTCAGCCGAGTCTTGTGGCGCTAACGGTGCGAAAATTTTGGCGATAGGAGTTTCGGTGTGAGCGTGGCATGCTTTTGTTCGGACCCATGCGCAGAGGGGGAATTGAGCGATAGAGAGAAGCAGAGAGACGCTCCAAAGCAGTCATACACACGCAGCAAGGGCCGTTGCCATGGTGACAGCACTGTGTGGCACTGATCTTCATAACTGACAGCAGGTGTGCTCTGATTGGAGGACAGGAATGTACTAAAACTACATTAGTAGTGGGATATGTAGTTTTTTTAGTCAAACCTCTTCTGCTCGTCCATACTTTCACCTAGACACTCCATTTAAACTTTAAAATGAGACACAAGTACTGGCATACAGTTGAGTGCGAAGCACTCAACTGTTTGCAAGTACATTGTACCTAGTTGTTCTCAGTACTTGAGTCTCAGTAGTACTCGGTAGTACTCGGTAGTACTCGGTAGTACTTGAGTGACAGCTGAGTTCAGTGACATGTACTGGGAAACAGTTGAGTGCGAAGCACTCAACTGTTTGACAATACATTGTACCTAGTAGTTCTCAGTACTTGAGACTCACTAGTACTCGGTAGTACTCGGTAGTACTCGCTAGTACTTGAGTGACAGCTGAGTTCAGTGACCTGTACAGGGAAACAGTTGAGTGCGAAGCACTCAACTGTTTGACAATACATTGTACCTAGTAGTTCTCAGTACTTGAGACTCAGTAGTACTCGGTAGTACTCGGTAGTACTCGGTAGTACTCGGTAGTACTCGCTAGTACTTCAGTGACAGCTGAGTTCAGTGACCTGTACAGGGAAACAGTTGAGTGCGAAGCACTCAACTGTTTGACAATACATTGTACCTAGTAGTTCTCAGTACTTGAGACTCAGTAGTACTCGGTAGTACTTGGTAGTACTCGGTAGTACTCGCTAGTACTCGGTAGTACTTGAGTGACAGCTGAGTTCAGGGCATATTTTCACCTAGAAACTCCATTTAAACTTTAAAATGGAGACACGAGTGGTGTGCTCTGATTGGTGGACAGGAATGTACTAAAAACTACATTTAGTAGTGGGAAATGTAGTTTTTTTAGTCAAACGTCTTCTGCTCGGTCATTCTTTCACCTAGAAACTCCGTTTAAACTTTAAACTTTTACAGACACACCCCCGGGCGGCGGCCCACTGCCTCCCTCTCAAAATTTCCCGGCGGGGGAATTTTCTAGTTAGGGAGGCAGTGCTAAGCACAGCCACCTACTGTTTGCAGAGACAAACAGTAGGTGGCTGTGCGAAGCACAGCCACCTATTGAAATCCGACGTGTTTTTTCTTATTCTTCCTCCTCCCGTTTTTTTGATTCCCTAAAACTGCCAAACAAAAACGAGCACCTAGGGGAATGTTACATCAAAACGTGCGGCTTGATCGGGATCGGTGTGCTATTTAAAAGAAGTCCAGAATATTAATTTTTCGCGACGTAAGTCGCGAAAAACCACCGCAAATTAGTCCCATAGGAATGAATGGGACGAGCGACAAAAAAAAAGCAGAAATTGTAGCTTTTCAAACGCCTGCTGCGCAGGCATACTTTCACCTAGAAACTCCATTTAAACTCTAAAACGTAGACACAAGTCTTCTGTCTTGGTGTGTCAATCCGCGTTTCAATAGCTCTTATAGTTTTTGATCAATCACTGTTCAATGACCATGATCGTTTTGGGAGAAATCGTGAGATTATAATGGGTGTGTATTGCGCGGAACCTTCTGGGCTAGAGTGCGTGACATCATCGCTTAGAGTGTGGGGGCTTCTCAGTAGATTTTTCTTTCCAAACTCCTCCCGGCCACAGTCTTCACTCTACAGACGTGATATTTTCCAATTTTGTAGACAAACTTGTCCTGTCTCTCACAATGTGCTCAAAAAGTCTGTGCGATTTACAGAATTTGAACTAGCAACCTCTAAGCGCGGCCAAGTCAGGTTTTCTCGTCATCCGCTCCAATGTTAATTTAGAAGCAGATTTTCAAAGAAACCTGATTTGAACAGCATTTCTAACTCGCCCTAGCGTCCACATTTCTGACACTAGGAAAAAATAAAAGTCATCAGTGTCTTCAGCCGAGTCTTGTGGCGCTAACGGTGCGAAAATTTTGGCGATAGGAGTTTCGGTGTGAGCGTGGCATGCTTTTGTTCGGACCCATGCGCAGAGGGGGAATTGAGCGATAGAGAGAAGCAGAGAGACGCTCCAAAGCAGTCATACACACGCAGCAAGGGCCGTTGCCATGGTGACAGCACTGTGTGGCACTGATCTTCATAACTGACAGCAGGTGTGCTCTGATTGGAGGACAGGAATGTACTAAAACTACATTAGTAGTGGGATATGTAGTTTTTTTAGTCAAACCTCTTCAGCTCAGCCATACTTTCACCTAGAAACTCCATTTAAACTTTAAAATGGAGTACTCGGTAGTACTTGAGTGACAGCTGAGTTCAGTGACCTGTACCTAGTAGTTCTCAGTACTTGAGTCTCAGTAGTACTCGCTAGTACTCGGTAGTACTTGAGTGACAGCTGAGTTCAGTGACCTGTACAGGGAAACAGTTGAGTGCGAAGCACTCAACTGTTTGACAATACATTGTACCTAGTAGTTCTCAGTACTTGAGTCTCAGTACTACTCGCCAGTACTCGCTAGTACTCGGTAGTACTCGGTAGTACTTGAGTGGCAGCTGAGTTCAGTGACATGTAATGGCTAACAGTTGAGTGCGTAGCACTCAACTGTTTTACAATACATTGTACCTAGTAGTTCTCAGTACTTGAGTCTCAGTAGTACTCGGTAGTACTCGGTAGTGCTCGGTAGTACTTGAGTGACAGCTGAGTTCAGTGACATGTAATGGCTAAAAGTTGAGTGCGAAGCACTCAACTGTTTTACAATACATTGTACCTAGTAGTTTTCAGTACTTGAGTCTCAGTAGTACTCGGTAGTACTTGAGTGACAGCTGAGTTCAGTGACCTGTACAGGGAAACAGTTGAGTGCGAAGCACTCAACTGTTTGACAATACATTGTACCTACTAGTTCTCAGTACTTGAGTCTCAGTAGTACTCGGTGGTACTTGGTAGTACTCGGTAGTACTTGAGTGACAGCTGAGTTCAGTGACATGTACTGGGAAACAGTTGAGTGCGAAGCACTCAACTGTTTGACAATACATTGTACCTAGTAGTTCTCAGTACTTGAGACTCAGTAGTACTCGGTAGTACTTGGTAGTACTCGGTAGTACTTGAGTGACAGCTGAGTTCAGTGATATGTACTGGGAAACAGTTGAGTGCGAAGCACTCAACTGTTTGACAATACATTGTACCTAGTAGTTCTCAGTACTTGAGACTCAGTAGTACTCGGTAGTACTTGGTAGTACTCGGTAGTACTCGCTAGTACTCGGTAGTACTTGAGTGACAGCTGAGTTCAGGGCATATTTTCACCTAGAAACTCCATTTAAACTTTAAAATGGAGACACGAGTGGTGTGCTCTGATTGGTGGACAGGAATGTACTAAAAACTACATTTAGTAGTGGGAAATGTAGTTTTTTTAGTCAAACGTCTTTTGCTCGGTCATACTTTCACCTAGAAACTCCATTTAAACTTTAAAATGGAGACACGAGTGGTGTGCTCTGATTGGTGGACAAGAATGTACTAAGAACTACATTTAGTAGTGGGAAATGTAGTTTTTTTAGTCAAACGTCTTCTTCTCGTCCATACTTTCACCTAGAAACTCCATTTAAACTTTAAAATGGAGACACGAGTGGTGTGCTCTGATTGGTGGACAGGAATGTACTAAAAACTACATTTAGTAGTGGGAAATGTAGTTTTTTTAGTCAAACGTCTTCTGCTCGGTCATTCTTTCACCTAGAAACTCCGTTTAAACTTTAAACTTTTAGCCCCGGGCGGCGGCCCACTGCCTCCCTCTCAAAATTTCCCGGCGGGGGAATTTTCTAGTTTCTTATTCTTCCTCCTCCCGTTTTTTTGATTCCCTAAAACTGCCAAACAAAAACGAGCACCTAGGGGAATGTTACATCAAAACGTGCGGCTTGATCGGGATCGGTGTGCTATTTAAAAGAAGTCCAGAATATTAATTTTTCGCGACGTAAGTCGCGAAAAACCACCGCAAATTAGTCCCATAGGAATGAATGGGACGAGCGACAAAAAAAAAGCAGAAATTGTAGCTTTTCAAACGCCTGCTGCGCAGGCATACTTTCACCTAGAAACTCCATTTAAACTCTAAAACGTAGACACAAGTCTTCTGTCTTGGTGTGTCAATCCGCGTTTCAATAGCTCTTATAGTTTTTGATCAATCACTGTTCAATGACCATGATCGTTTTGGGAGAAATCGTGAGATTATAATGGGTGTGTATTGCGCGGAACCTTCTGGGCTAGAGTGCGTGACATCATCAGTTAGAGTGTGGGGGCTTCTCAGTGTTTTTTTCTTTCCAAACTCCTCCCGGCCACAATCTTCACTCTACAGACGTGATATTTTCCAATTTTGTAGACAAACTTGTCCTGTCGCTCACAATGTGCTCAAAAAGTCTGTGCGATTTACAGAATTTGAACTAGCAACCTCTAAGCGCGGCCAAGTCAGGTTTTCTCGTCATCCGCTCCAATGTTAATTTAGAAGCAGATTTTCAAAGAAACCTGATATGAACAGCATTTCTAACTCGCCCTAGCGTCCACATTTCTGACACTAGGAAAAAATAAAAGTCATCAGTGTCTTCAGCCGAGTCTTGTGGCGCTAACGGTGCGAAAATTTTGGCGATAGGAGTTTCGGTGTGAGCGTGGCATGCTTTTGTTCGGACCCATGCGGAGAGGTGGAATTGAGCGATAGAGAGAAGCAGAGAGACGCTCCAAAGCAGTCATACACACGCAGCAAGGGCCGTTGCCATGGTGACAGCACTGTGTGGCACTGATCTTCATAACTGACAGCAGGTGTGCTCTGATTGGAGGACAGGAATGTACTAAAAACTACATTTAGTAGTGGGAAATGTAGTTTTTTTAGTCAAACGTCTTTTGCTCGGTCATACTTTCACCTAGAAACTCCATTTAAACTTTAAAATGGAGACACGAGTGGTGTGCTCTGATTGGTGGACACGAATGTACTAAGAACTACATTTAGTAGTGGGAAATGTAGTTTTTTTAGTCAAACGTCTTTTGCTCGGTCATACTTTCACCTAGAAACTCCATTTAAACTTTAAAATGGAGACACGAGTGGTGTGCTCTGATTGGTGGACAGGAATGTACTAAGAACTACATTTAGTAGTGGGAAATGTAGTTTTTTTAGTCAAACGTCTTCTGCTCGGTCATTCTCTCACCTAGAAACTCCGTTTGAACTTTAAACTTTTACAGACACACCCCCGGGCGGCGGCCCACTGCCTCCCTCTCAAAATTTCCCGGCGGGGGAATTTTCTAGTTTCTTATTCTTCCTCTTCCTCTTTTTTTTTGATTCCCTAAAACTGCCAAACAAAAACGAGCACCTACGCGAATGTTACATCAAAACGTGCGCCTTGATCGGGATCGGTGTGCTATTTAAAAGAAGTCCAGAATATTAATTTTTCGCAACGTAAGTCGCGAAAAACCACCGAAATTTCCCCATTGAAATGAATGGGATTAGTAAAAAATGAGCGAAAAAAAAAAAGCATAAATTGTAGCTTTTCAAACGCCTGCTGCGCAGTCATACTTTCACCTAGAAACTCCATTTAAACTCTAAAACGTAGACACAAGTCTTGTGTCCTGGTGTGTCAATCCGCGTTTCAATAGCTCATATAGTTTTTGATCAATCACTGTTCAATGACCATGATCGTTTTGGGAGAAATCGTGAGATTATAATGGGTGTGTATTGCGCGGAACCTTCTGGGCTAGAGTGCGTGACATCATCAGTTAGAGTGTGGGGGCTTCTCAGATCTTTTTCCTTTCCAAACTCCTCCCGGCCACAATCTTCACTCTACAGACGTGATATTTTCCAATTTTGTAGACAAACTTGTCCTGTCGCTCACAATGTGCTCAAAAAGTCTGTGCGATTTACAGAATTTGAACTAGCAACCTCTAAGCGCGGCCAAGTCAGGTTTTCTCGTCATCCGCTCCAATGTTAATTTAGAAGCAGATTTTCAAAGAAACCTGATCTGAACAGCATTTCTAACTCGCCCTAGCGTCCACATTTCTGACACTAGGAAAAAATAAAAGTCATCAGTGTCTTCAGCCGAGTCTTGTGGCGCTAACGGTGCGAAAATTTTGGCGATAGGAGTTTCGGTGTGAGCGTGGCATGCTTTTGTTCGGACCCATGCGCAGAGGGGGAATTGAGCGATAGAGAGAAGCAGAGAGACGCTCCAAAGCAGTCATACACACGCAGCAAGGGCCGTTGCCATGGTGACAGCACTGTGTGGCACTGATATTCATACCTGACAGCAGGTGTGCTCTGATTGGAGGACAGGAATGTACTAAAACTACATTAGTAGTGGGATATGTAGTTTTTTTAGTCAAACCTCTTCAGCTCAGCCATACTTTCACCTAGAAACTCCATTTAAACTTTAAAATGGAGTACTCGGTAGTACTTGAGTGACAGCTGAGTTCAGTGACCTGTACCTAGTAGTTCTCAGTACTTGAGTCTCAGTAGTACTCGCTAGTACTCGGTAGTGCTCGGTAGTACTTGAGTGACAGCTGAGTTCAGTGACATGTATTGGCTAACAGTTGAGTGCGAAGCACTCAACTGTTTTACAATACATTGTACCTAGTAGTTCTCAGTACTTGAGTCTCAGTAGTACTCGGTAGTACTCGGTAGTACTCGCTAGTACTTGAGTGACAGCTGAGTTCAGTGACCTGTACAGGGAAACAGTTGAGTGCGAAGCACTCAACTGATTGACAATACATTGTACCTAGTAGTTCTCAGTACTTGAGTCTCAGTACTACTCGCTAGTACTCGCTAGTACTCGGTAGTACTCGGTAGTACTTGAGTGGCAGCTGAGTTCAGTGACATGTACTGGGAAACAGTTGAGTGCGAAGCACTCAACTGTTTGCAAGTACATAGTACCTACTAGTTCTCAGTACTTGAGACTCAGTAGTACTCGGTAGTACTTGGTAGTACTCGGTAATACTCGCTAGTACTCGCTAGTACTCGGTAGTACTTGAGTGACAGCTGAGTTCAGTGACCTGTACAGGGAAACAGTTGAGTGCGAAGCACTCAACTGTTTGACAATACATTGTACCTTGTAGTTCTCAGTACTTGAGTCTCAGTAGTACTCGGTGGTACTTGGTAGTACTCGGTAGTACTTGAGTGACAGCTGAGTTCAGTGACATGTACTGGGAAACAGTTGAGTGCGAAGCACTCAACTGTTTGACAATACATTGTACCTAGTAGTTCTCAGTACTTGAGTCTCAGTACTACTCGCTAGTACTCGCTAGTACTCGCTAGTACTCGGTAGTACTTGAGTGACAGCTGAGTTCAGGGCATATTTTCACCTAGAAACTACATTTAAACTTTAAAATGGAGACACGAGTGGTGTGCTCTGATTGGTGGACAGGAATGTACTAAAAACTACATTTAGTAGTGGGAAATGTAGTTTTTTTAGTCAAACGTCTTCTGCTTGGTCATACTTTCACCTAGAAACTCCATTTAAACTTTAAAATGGAGACACGAGTGGTGTGCTCTGATTGGTGGACAGGAATGTACTAAGAACTACATTTAGTAGTGGGAAATGTAGTTTTTTTAGTCAAACGTCTTCTTCTCGTCCATACTTTCACCCAGAAACTCCATTTAAACTTTAAAATGGAGACACGAGTGGTGTGCTCTGATTGGTGGACAGGAATGTACTAAGAACTACATTTAGTAGTGGGAAATGTAGTTTTTTTAGTCAAACGTCTTCTTCTCGTCCATACTTTCACCTAGAAACTCCATTTAAACTTTAAAATGGAGACACGAGTGGTGTGCTCTGATTGGTGGACAGGAATGTACTAAAAACTACATTTAGTAGTGGGAAATGTAGTTTTTTTAGTCAAACGTCTTCTGCTCGGTCATTCTTTCACCTAGAAACTCCGTTTAAACTTTAAACTTTTACAGACACACCCCCGGGCGGCGGCCCACTGCCTCCCTCTCAAAATTTCCCGGCGGGGGAATTTTCTAGTTATTCCTCTTCTTACCCTTTTTTTGATTCCCTAAAACTGCCAAACAAAAACGAGCACCTACGCGAATGTTACATCAAAACGTGCGCCTTGATCGGGATCGGTGTGCTATTTAAAAGAAGTCCAGAATATTAATTTTTCGCGACGTAAGTCGCGAAAAACCACTGAAATTTCCCCATTGAAATGAATGGGACGAGCGAAAAAAACAAAACAGAAAATGTAGCTTTTCAAACGCCTGCTGCACAGGCATACTTTCACCTAGAAGCTCCATTTAAACTCTAAAACGTAGACACAAGTCTTGTGTGCTGGTGTGCCAATCCGCGTTTCAATAGCTCATATAGTTTTTGATCAATCACTGTTCAATGACCATGATCGTTTTGGGAGAAATCGTGAGATTATAATGGGTGTGTATTGCGCGGAACCTTCTGGGCTAGAGTGCGTGACATCATCAGTTAGAGTGTGGGGGCTTCTCAGATCTTTTTCCTTTCCAAACTCCTCCCGGCCACAATCTTCACTCTACAGACGTGATTTTTTCCAATTTTGTAGACAAACTTGTCCTGTCTCTCAAAATGTGCTCAAAAAGTCTGTGCGATTTACAGAATTTGAACTAGCAACCTCTAAGCGCGGCCAAGTCAGGTTTTCTCGTCATCCGCTCTAATGTTAATTTAGAAGCAGATTTTCAAAGAAACCTGATCTGAACAACATTTCTAACTCGCCCTAGCGTCCACATTTCTGACACTAGGAAAAAATAAAAGTCATCAGTGTCTTCAGCCGAGTCTCGTGGCGCTAACGGTGCGAAAATTTTGGCGATAGGAATTTCGGTGTGAGCGTGGCATGCTTTTGTTCTGACCCATGCGCAGAGGGGGAATTGAGCGATAGAGAGAGGCAGAGAGACGCTCCAAAGCAGTCATACACACGCAGCAAGGGCCGTTGCCATGGTGACAGCACTGTGTGGCACTGATCTTCATAACTGACAGCAGGTGTGCTCTGATTGGAGGACAGGAATGTACTAAAACTACATTAGTAGTGGGATATGTAGTTTTTTTAGTCAAACCTCTTCAGCTCAGCCATACTTTCACCTAGAAACTCCATTTAAACTTTAAAATGGAGTACTCGGTAGTACTTGAGTGACAGCTGAGTTCAGTGACCTGTACCTAGTAGTTCTCAGTACTTGAGTCTCAGTAGTACTCGCTAGTACTCGGTAGTACTCGGTAGTACTCGGTAGTGCTCGGTAGTACTTGAGTGACAGCTGAGTTCAGTGACATGTATTGGCTAACAGTTGAGTGCGAAGCACTCAACTGTTTTACAATACATTGTACCTAGTAGTTCTCAGTACTTGAGTCTCAGTAGTACTCGGTAGTACTCGGTAGTACTTGAGTGACAGCTGAGTTCAGTGACCTGTACAGGGAAACAGTTGAGTGCGAAGCACTCAACTGTTTGACAATACATTGTACCTAGTAGTTCTCAGTACTTGAGTCTCAGTAGTACTTGGTAGTACTTGGTAGTACTCGGTAGTACTCGCTAGAACTTGAGTGACAGCTGAGTTCAGTGACATGTACAGGGAAACAGTTGACTGCGAAGCACTCAACTGTTTGACAATACATTGTACCTAGTAGTTCTCAGTACTTGAGACTCAGTAGTACTCGGTAGTACTCGCTAGTACTCGCTAGTACTCGGTAATACTTGAGTGACAGCTGAGTTCAGGGCATATTTTCACCTAGAAACTCCATTTAAACTTTAAAATGGAGAGACGAGTGGTGTGCTCTGATTGGTGGACAGGAATGTACTCAGAACTACATTTAGTAGTGGGAAATGTAGTGTTTTTAGTCAAACGTCTTCTTCTCGTCCATACTTTCACCCAGAAACTCCATTTAAACTTTAAAATGGAGACACGAGTGGTGTGCTCTGATTGGTTGACAGGAATGTACTAAGAACTACATTTAGTAGTGGGAAATGTAGTTTTTTTAGTCAAACGTCTTCTTCTCGTCCATACTTTCACCTAGAAACTCCATTTAAACTTTAAAATGGAGACACGAGTGGTGTGCTCTGATTGGTGGACAGGAATGTACTAAAAACTACATTTAGTAATGGGAAATGTAGTTTTTTTAGTCAAACGTCTTCTACTCGGACATACTTTCACCTAGAAACTCCATTTAAACTTTAAAATGGAGACACGAGTGGTGTGCTCTGATTGGTGGACAGGAATGTACTAAAACTACATTTAGTAGTGGGAAATGTAGTTTTTTTAGTCAAACGTCTTCAACTCAGCCATACTTTCACCTAGAAACTCCGTTTAAACTTTAAACTTTTACCCCCGGGCGGCGGCCCACTGCCTCCCTCTCAAAATTTCCCGGCGGGGGAATTTTCTAGTTCCTCTTCTTACCTTTTTTTGATTCCCTAAAACTGCCTAACAAAAACGAGCACCTACGCGAATGTTACATCAAAACGTGCGCCTTGATCGGGATCGGTGTGCTATTTAAAAGAAGTCCAGAATATTAATTTTTCGCGACGTAAGTCGCGAAAAACCACTGAAATTTCCCCATTGAAATGAATGGGACGAGCGAAAAAAACAAAACAGAAAATGTAGCTTTTCAAACGCCTGCTGCTCAGTCATACTTTCAGCTAGAAACTCCATTTAAACTCTAAAACGTAGAGACAAGTCTTGTGTGCTGGTGTGCCAATCCACGTTTCAATAGCTCATATAGTTTTTGATCAATCACTGTTCAATGACCATGATCGTTTTGGGAGAAATCATGAGATTATAATGGGTGTGTATTGCGCGGAACCTTCTGGGCTAGAGTGCGTGACATCATCAGTTAGAGTGTGGGGGCTTCTCAGTAGATTTTTCTTTCCAAACTCCTCCCGGCCACAGTCTTCACTCTACAGACGTGATATTTTCCAATTTTGTAGACAAACTTGTCCTGTCTCTCACAATGTGCTCAAAAAGTCTGTGCGATTTACAGAATTTGAACTAGCAACCTCTAAGCGCGGCCAAGTCAGGTTTTCTCGTCATCCGCTCCAATGTTAATTTAGAAGCAGATTTTCAAAGAAACCTGATCTGAACAGCATTTCTAACTCGCCCTAGCGTCCACATTTCTGACACTAGGAAAAAATAAAAGTCATCAGTGTCTTCAGCCGAGTCTTGTGGCGCTAACGGTGCGAAAATTTTGGCGATAGGAGTTTCGGTGTGAGCGTGGCATGCTTTTGTTCGGACCCATGCGCAGAGGGGGAATTGAGCGATAGAGAGAAGCAGAGAGACGCTCCAAAGCAGTCATACACACGCAGCAAGGGCCGTTGCCATGGTGACAGCACTGTGTGGCACTGATCTTCATAACTGACAGCAGGTGTGCTCTGATTGGAGGACAGGAATGTACTAAAACTACATTAGTAGTGGGATATGTAGTTTTTTTAGTCAAACCTCTTCAGCTCAGCCATACTTTCACCTAGAAACTTCATTTAAACTTTAAAATGGAGTACTCGGTAGTACTTGAGTGACAGCTGAGTTCAGTGACCTGTACAGGGAAACAGTTGAGTGCGAAGCACTCAACTGTTTGACAATACATTGTAGCTAGTAGTTCTCAGTACTTGAGTCTCAGTAGTACTTGGTAGTACTTGGTAGTACTCGGTAGTACTCGCTAGTACTTGAGTGACAGCTGAGTTCAGTGACATGTACAGGGAAACAGTTGAGTGCGAAGCACTCAACTGTTTGACAATACATTGTACCTAGTAGTTCTCAGTACTTGAGACTCAGTAGTACTCGGTAGTACTAGGTAGTACTCGCTAGTACTTGAGTGACAGCTGAGTTCAGTGACCTGTACTGAGATTTCAATGGGTGTGTATTGCGCGGAACCTTCTGGGCTAGAGTGCGTGACATCATCAGTTAGAGTGTGGGGGCTTCTCAGATCTTTTTCCTTTCCAAACTCCTCCCGGCCACAATCTTCACTCTACAGACGTGATTTTTTCCAATTTTGTAGACAAACTTGTCCTGTCTCTCACAATGTGCTCAAAAAGTCTGTGCGATTTACAGAATTTGAACTAGCAACCTCTAAGCGCGGCCAAGTCAGGTTTTCTCGTCATCCGCTCTAATGTTAATTTAGAAGCAGATTTTCAAAGAAACCTGATCTGAACAACATTTCTAACTCGCCCTAGCGTCCACATTTCTGACACTAGGAAAAAATAAAAGTCATCAGTGTCTTCAGCCGAGTCTCGTGGCGCTAACGGTGCGAAAATTTTGGCGATAGGAGTTTCGGTGTGAGCGTGGCATGCTTTTGTTCGGACCCATGCGCAGAGGGGGAATTGAGCGATAGAGAGAGGCAGAGAGACGCTCCAAAGCAGTCATACACACGCAGCAAGGGCCGTTGCCATGGTGACAGCACTGTGTGGCACTGATCTTCATAACTGACAGCAGGTGTGCTCTGATTGGAGGACAGGAATGTACTAAAACTACATTAGTAGTGGGATATGTAGTTTTTTTAGTCAAACCTCTTCAGCTCAGCCATACTTTCACCTAGAAACTCCATTTAAACTTTAAAATGGAGTACTCGGTAGTACTTGAGTGACAGCTGAGTTCAGTGACCTGTACCTAGTAGTTCTCAGTACTTGAGTCTCAGTAGTACCTGGTAGTACTCGGTAGTACTCGGTAGTACTTGAGTGACAGCTGAGTTCAGTGACATGTACAGGGAAACAGTTGAGTGCGAAGCACTCAACTGTTTGACAATACATTGTACCTAGTAGTTCTCAGTACTTCAGACTCAGTAGTACTCTGTAGTACTCGGTAGTACTCGGTAGTACTCGCTAGTACTTGAGTGACAGCTGAGTTCAGTGACCTGTACAGGGAAACAGTTGAGTGCGAAGCACTCAACTGTTTGACAATACATTGTACCTAGTAGTTCTCAGTACTTGAGACTCAGTAGTACTCGGTAGTACTTGGTAGTACTCGCTAGTACTCGCTAGTACTCGCTAGTACTTGAGTGACAGCTGAGTTCAGGGCATATTTTCACCTAGAAACTCCATTTAAACTTTAAAATGGAGACACGAGTGGTGTGCTCTGATTGGTGGACAGGAATGTACTAAAAACTACATTTAGTATTGGGAAATGTAGTTTTTTTAGTCAAACCTCTTCAGCTCAGCCATACTTTCACCTAGAAACTCCATTTGAACTTTAAAATGGAGTACTCGCTAATACTTGAGTGACAGCTGAGTTCAGTGACCTGTACCTAGTAGTTCTCAGTACTTGAGTCTCAGTAGTACTCGCTAGTACTCGGTAGTACTCGGTAGTACTCGGTAGTACTTGAGTGACAGCTGAGTTCAGTGACCTGTACAGGGAAACAGTTGAGTGCGTAGCACTCAACTGTTTGACAATACATTGTACCTAGTAGTTCTCAGTACTTGAGACTCAGTAGTACTCGGTAGTACTTGCTAGTACTCGCTAGTACTCGCTAGTACTCACTAGTACTCGCTAGTACTCGGTAGTACTTGAGTGACAGCTGAGTTCAGGGCATATTTTCACCTAGAAACTCCATTTAAACTTTAAAATGGAGACACGAGTGGTGTGCTCTGATTGGTGGACAGGAATGTACTAAGAACTACATTTAGTAGTGGGAAATGTAGTTTTTTTAGTCAAACGTCTTCTTCTCGTCCATACTTTCACCCAGAAACTCCATTTAAACTTTAAAATGGAGACACGAGTGGTGTGCTCTGATTGGTGGACAGGAATGTAGTAAAAACTACATTTAGTAGTGGGATATGTAGTTTTTTTAGTCAAACCTCTTCTGCTCGGGCATACTTTCACCTAGAAACTCCATTTAAACTTTAAAATGGAGACACGAGTGGTGTGCTCTGATTGGTGGACAGGAATGTACTAAAAACTACATTTAGTAGTGGGAAATGTAGTTTTTTTAGTCAAACGTCTTCTGCTCGGTCATTCTTTCACCTAGAAACTCCGTTTAAACTTTAAACTTTTACCCCCGGGCGGCGGCCCACTGCCTCCCTCTCAAAATTTCCCGGCGGGGGAATTTTCTAGTTAGGGAGGCAGTGCTAAGCACAGCCACCTACTGTTTGCAGAGACAAACAGTAGGTGGCTGTGCGAAGCACAGCCACCTATTGAAATCCGACGTGTTTTTTCTTATTCTTCCTCCTCCCGTTTTTTTGATTCCCTAAAACTGCCAAACAAAAACGAGCACCTAGGGGAATGTTACATCAAAACGTGCGGCTTGATCTGGATCGGTGTGCTATTTAAAAGAAGTCCAGAATATTAATTTTTCGCGACGTAAGTCGCGAAAAACCACCGCAAATTAGTCCCATAGGAATGAATGGGACGAGCGACAAAAAAAAAGCAGAAATTGTAGCTTTTCAAACGCCTGCTGCGCAGGCATACTTTCACCTAGAAACTCCATTTAAACTCTAAAACGTAGACACAAGTCTTCTGTCTTGGTGTGTCAATCCGCGTTTCAATAGCTCTTATAGTTTTTGATCAATCACTGTTCAATGACCATGATCGTTTTGGGAGAAATCGTGAGATTATAATGGGTGTGTATTGCGCGGAACCTTCTGGGCTAGAGTGCGTGACATCATCAGTTAGAGTGTGGGGGCTTCTCAGTGTTTTTTTCTTTCCAAACTCCTCCCGGCCACAATCTTCACTCTACAGACGTGATATTTTCCAATTTTGTAGACAAACTTGTCCTGTCGCTCACAATGTGCTCAAAAAGTCTGTGCGATTTACAGAATTTGAACTAGCAACCTCTAAGCGCGGCCAAGTCAGGTTTTCTCGTCATCCGCTCCAATGTTAATTTAGAAGCAGATTTTCAAAGAAACCTGATATGAACAGCATTTCTAACTCGCCCTAGCGTCCACATTTCTGACACTAGGAAAAAATAAAAGTCATCAGTGTCTTCAGCCGAGTCTTGTGGCGCTAACGGTGCGAAAATTTTGGCGATAGGAGTTTCGGTGTGAGCGTGGCATGCTTTTGTTCGGACCCATGCGCAGAGGGGGAATTGAGCGATAGAGAGAAGCAGAGAGACGCTCCAAAGCAGTCATACACACGCAGCAAGGGCCGTTGCCATGGTGACAGCACTGTGAGGCACTGATTTTCATAACTGACAGCAGGTGTGCTCTGATTGGAGGACAGGAATGTACTAAAACTACATTAGTAGTGGGATATGTAGTTTTTTTAGTCAAACCTCTTCTGCTCGTCCATACTTTCACCTAGACACTCCATTTAAACTTTAAAATGAGACACAAGTACTGGCATACAGTTGAGTGCGAAGCACTCAACTGTTTGCAAGTACATTGTACCTAGTAGTTCTCAGTACTTGAGTCTCAGTAGTACTCGGTAGTACTTGGTAGTACTCGGTAGTACTCGGTAGTACTTGAGTGACAGCTGAGTTCAGTGACATGTACTGGGAAACAGTTGAGTGCGAAGCACTCAACTGTTTGACAATACATTGTACCTAGTAGTTCTCAGTACTTGAGACTCAGTAGTACTCGGTAGTACTCGTTAGTACTCGCTAGTACTTGAGTGACAGCTGAGTTCAGTGACCTGTACAGGGAAACAGTTGAGTGCGAAGTGCGAAGCACTCAACTGTTTGACAATACATTGTACCTAGTAGTTCTCAGTACTTGAGACTCGGTAGTACTCGGTAGTACTTGGTAGTACTCGGTAGTACTCGCTAGTACTCGGTAGTACTTGAGTGACAGCTGAGTTCAGTGACCTGTACAGGGAAACAGTTGAGTGCGTAGCACTCAACTGTTTGACAATACATTGTACCTAGTAGTTCTCAGTACTTGAGACTCAGTAGTACTCGGTAGTACTTGGTAGTACTCGCTAGTACTCGCTAGTACTCGGTAGTACTTGAGTGACAGCTGAGTTCAGGGCATATTTTCACCTAGAAACTCCATTTAAACTTTAAAATGGAGACACGAGTGGTGTGCTCTGATTGGTGGACAGGAATGTACTAAGAACTACATTTAGTAGTGGAAAATGTAGTTTTTTTAGTCAAACTTCTTCTTCTCGTCCATACTTTCACCTAGAAACTCCATTTAAACTTTAAAATGGAGACACGAGTGGTGTGCTCTGATTGGTGGACAGGAATGTACTAAGAACTACATTTAGTAGTGGGAAATGTAGTTTTTTTAGTCAAACGTCTTCTTCTCGTCCATACTTTCACCTAGAAACTCCATTTAAACTTTAAAATGGAGACACGAGTGGTGTGCTCTGATTGGTGGACAGGAATGTACTAAGAGCTACATTTAGTATTGGGAAATGTAGTTTTTTTAGTCAAACGTCTTCTTCTCGGGCATACTTTCACCTAGAAACTCCATTTAAACTTTAAAATGGAGACACGAGTGGTGTGCTCTGATTGGTGGACAGGAATGTACTAAGAACTACATTTAGTAGTGGGAAATGTAGTTTTTTTAGTCAAACGTCTTCTGCTCGGTCATTCTTTCACCTAGAAATTCCGTTTAAACTTTAAACTTTTACAGACACACCCCCGGGCGGCGACCCACTGCCTCCCTCTCAAAATTTCCCGGCGGGGGAATTTTCTAGTTTCTTATTATTATTCCTCTTCTTACTTTTTTTGATTTCCTACTCGTACCGAAAAAAAACGAGCACCTACGCAAATGTAACATCAAAACGTGCGCCTTGATCGACATCGGTGTGCTACTTAAAAAATGTCCAGAATATTAATTTTTCGCGACGCTAGTCGCGAAAAACCAACGAAATTTTCCCATTGACTTGAATGGGACGAGCGAAAAAAAAAAAGCAGAAAATGTAGCTTTTCAAACGCCTGCTGCACAGTCATACTTTCACCTAGAAACTCCATTTAAACTCTAAAACGTAGACACAAGTCTTGTGTGCTGGTGTGCCAATCCGCGTTTCAATAGCTCATATAGTTTTTGATCAATCACTGTTCAATGACCATGATCGTTTTGGGAGAAATCATGAGATTATAATGGGTGTGTATTGCGCGGAACCTTCTGGGCTAGAGTGCGTGACATCATCGCTTAGAGTGTGGGGGCTTCTCAGATCTTTTTCCTTTCCAAACTCCTCCCGGCCACAATCTTCACTCTACAGACGTGATATTTTCCAATTTTGTAGACAAACTTGTCCTGTCGCTCACAATGTGCTCAAAAAGTCTGTGCGATTTACAGAATTTGAACTAGCAACCTCTAAGCGCGGCCAAGTCAGGTTTTCTCGTCATCCGCTCTAATGTTAATTTAGAAGCAGATTTTCAAAGAAACCTGATCTGAACAGCATTTCTAACTCGCCCTAGCGTCCACATTTCTGAAACTAGAAAAAAATAAAAGTCATCAGTGTCTTCAGCCGAGTCTCGTGGCGCTAACGGTGCGAAAATTTTGGCGATAGGAGTTTCGGTGTGAGCGTGGCATGCTTTTGTTCGGACCCATGCGCAGAGGGGGAATTGAGTGATAGAGAGAAGCAGAGAGACGCTCCAAAGCAGTCATACACACGCAGCAAGGGCCGTTGCCATGGTGACAGCACTGTGTGGCACTGATCTTCATAACTGACAGCAGGTGTGCTCTGATTGGAGGACAGGAATGTACTAAAACTACATTAGTAGTGGGATATGTAGTTTTTTTAGTCAAACCTCTTCAGCTCAGCCATACTTTCACCTAGAAACTCCATTTAAACTTTAAAATGGAGTACTCGGTAGTACTTGAGTGACAGCTGAGTTCAGTGACCTGTACCTAGTAGTTCTCAGTACTTGAGTCTCAGTAGTACTCGCTAGTACTCGGTAGTACTCGGTAGTGCTCGGTAGTACTTGAGTGACAGCTGAGTTCAGTGACATGTATTGGCTAACAGTTGAGTGCGAAGCACTCAACTGTTTTACAATACATTGTACCTAGTAGTTCTCAGTACTTGAGTCTCAGTAGTACTCGCTAATACTCGCTAGTACTCGCTAGTACTCGGTAGTACTTGAGTGGCAGCTGAGTTCAGTGACATGTACTGGGAAACAGTTGAGTGCGAAGCACTCAACTGTTTGCAAGTACATAGTACCTACTAGTTCTCAGTACTTGAGTCTCAGTAGTACTCGGTGGTACTTGGTAGTACTCGGTAGTACTTGAGTGACAGCTGAGTTCAGTGACATGTACTGGGAAACAGTTGAGTGCGAAGCACTCAACTGTTTGACAATACATTGTACCTAGTAGTTCTCAGTACTTGAGACTCAGTAGTACTCGGTAGTACTTGGTAGTACTCGCTAGTACTCGCTAGTACTCGGTAGTACTTGAGTGACAGCTGAGTTCAGGGCATATTTTCACCTAGAAACTCCATTTAAACTTTAAAATGGAGACACGAGTGGTGTGCTCTGATTGGTGGACAGGAATGTACTAAAAACTACATTTAGTATTGGGAAATGTAGTTTTTTTAGTCAAACGTCTTCTGCTCGGTCATACTTTCACCTAGAAACTCCATTTAAACTTTAAAATGGAGACACGAGTGGTGTGCTCTGATTGGTGGACAGGAATGTACTAAAAACTACATTTAGTATTGGGAAATGTAGTTTTTTTAGTCAAACGTCTTCTTCTCGGTCATACTTTCACCTAGAAACTCCATTTAAACTTTAAAATGGAGACACGAGTGGTGTGCTCTGATTGGTGGACAGGAATGTACTAAAAACTACATTTAGTAGTGGGAAATGTAGTTTTTTTAGTCAAACGTCTTTTGCTCGGTCATACTTTCACCTAGAAACTCCATTTAAACTTTAAAATGGAGACACGAGTGGTGTGCTCTGATTGATGGACAGGAATGCACTAAAACTACATTTAGTAGTGGGAAATGTAGTTTTTTTAGTCAAACGTCTTCAACTCAGCCATACTTTCACCTAGAAACTCCGTTTAAACTTTAAACTTTTACCCCCGGGCGTCGGCCCACTGCCTCCCTCTCAAAATTTCCCGGCGGGGGAATTTTCTAGTTTCTTATTCTTCCTCCTCCCGTTTTTTTGATTCCCTAAAACTGCCAAACAAAAACGAGCACCTAGGGGAATGTTACATCAAAACGTGCGGCTTGATCTGGATCGGTGTGCTATTTAAAAGAAGTCCAGAATATTAATTTTTCGCGACGTAAGTCGCGAAAAACCACCGCAAATTAGTCCCATAGGAATGAATGGGACGAGCGACAAAAAAAAAGCAGAAATTGTAGCTTTTCAAACGCCTGCTGCGCAGGCATACTTTCACCTAGAAACTCCATTTAAACTCTAAAACGTAGACACAAGTCTTCTGTCTTGGTGTGTCAATCCGCGTTTCAATAGCTCTTATAGTTTTTGATCAATCACTGTTCAATGACCATGATCGTTTTGGGAGAAATCGTGAGATTATAATGGGTGTGTATTGCGCGGAACCTTCTGGGCTAGAGTGCGTGACATCATCAGTTAGAGTGTGGGGGCTTCTCAGTGTTTTTTTCTTTCCAAACTCCTCCCGGCCACAATCTTCACTCTACAGACGTGATATTTTCCAATTTTGTAGACAAACTTGTCCTGTCGCTCACAATGTGCTCAAAAAGTCTGTGCGATTTACAGAATTTGAACTAGCAACCTCTAAGCGCGGCCAAGTCAGGTTTTCTCGTCATCCGCTCCAATGTTAATTTAGAAGCAGATTTTCAAAGAAACCTGATATGAACAGCATTTCTAACTCGCCCTAGCGTCCACATTTCTGACACTAGGAAAAAATAAAAGTCATCAGTGTCTTCAGCCGAGTCTTGTGGCGCTAACGGTGCGAAAATTTTGGCGATAGGAGTTTCGGTGTGAGCGTGGCATGCTTTTGTTCGGACCCATGCGCAGAGGGGGAATTGAGCGATAGAGAGAAGCAGAGAGACGCTCCAAAGCAGTCATACACACGCAGCAAGGGCCGTTGCCATGGTGACAGCACTGTGAGGCACTGATTTTCATAACTGACAGCAGGTGTGCTCTGATTGGAGGACAGGAATGTACTAAAACTACATTAGTAGTGGGATATGTAGTTTTTTTAGTCAAACCTCTTCTGCTCGTCCATACTTTCACCTAGACACTCCATTTAAACTTTAAAATGAGACACAAGTACTGGCATACAGTTGAGTGCGAAGCACTCAACTGTTTGCAAGTACATTGTACCTAGTAGTTCTCAGTACTTGAGTCTCAGTAGTACTCGGTAGTACTTGGTAGTACTCGGTAGTACTCGGTAGTACTTGAGTGACAGCTGAGTTCAGTGACATGTACTGGGAAACAGTTGAGTGCGAAGCACTCAACTGTTTGACAATACATTGTACCTAGTAGTTCTCAGTACTTGAGACTCAGTAGTACTCGGTAGTACTCGTTAGTACTCGCTAGTACTTGAGTGACAGCTGAGTTCAGTGACCTGTACAGGGAAACAGTTGAGTGCGAAGTGCGAAGCACTCAACTGTTTGACAATACATTGTACCTAGTAGTTCTCAGTACTTGAGACTCGGTAGTACTCGGTAGTACTTGGTAGTACTCGGTAGTACTCGCTAGTACTCGGTAGTACTTGAGTGACAGCTGAGTTCAGTGACCTGTACAGGGAAACAGTTGAGTGCGTAGCACTCAACTGTTTGACAATACATTGTACCTAGTAGTTCTCAGTACTTGAGACTCAGTAGTACTCGGTAGTACTTGGTAGTACTCGCTAGTACTCGCTAGTACTCGGTAGTACTTGAGTGACAGCTGAGTTCAGGGCATATTTTCACCTAGAAACTCCATTTAAACTTTAAAATGGAGACACGAGTGGTGTGCTCTGATTGGTGGACAGGAATGTACTAAGAACTACATTTAGTAGTGGAAAATGTAGTTTTTTTAGTCAAACTTCTTCTTCTCGTCCATACTTTCACCTAGAAACTCCATTTAAACTTTAAAATGGAGACACGAGTGGTGTGCTCTGATTGGTGGACAGGAATGTACTAAGAACTACATTTAGTAGTGGGAAATGTAGTTTTTTTAGTCAAACGTCTTCTTCTCGTCCATACTTTCACCTAGAAACTCCATTTAAACTTTAAAATGGAGACACGAGTGGTGTGCTCTGATTGGTGGACAGGAATGTACTAAGAGCTACATTTAGTATTGGGAAATGTAGTTTTTTTAGTCAAACGTCTTCTTCTCGGGCATACTTTCACCTAGAAACTCCATTTAAACTTTAAAATGGAGACACGAGTGGTGTGCTCTGATTGGTGGACAGGAATGTACTAAGAACTACATTTAGTAGTGGGAAATGTAGTTTTTTTAGTCAAACGTCTTCTGCTCGGTCATTCTTTCACCTAGAAATTCCGTTTAAACTTTAAACTTTTACAGACACACCCCCGGGCGGCGACCCACTGCCTCCCTCTCAAAATTTCCCGGCGGGGGAATTTTCTAGTTTCTTATTATTATTCCTCTTCTTACTTTTTTTGATTTCCTACTCGTACCGAAAAAAAACGAGCACCTACGCAAATGTAACATCAAAACGTGCGCCTTGATCGACATCGGTGTGCTACTTAAAAAATGTCCAGAATATTAATTTTTCGCGACGCTAGTCGCGAAAAACCAACGAAATTTTCCCATTGACTTGAATGGGACGAGCGAAAAAAAAAAAGCAGAAAATGTAGCTTTTCAAACGCCTGCTGCACAGTCATACTTTCACCTAGAAACTCCATTTAAACTCTAAAACGTAGACACAAGTCTTGTGTGCTGGTGTGCCAATCCGCGTTTCAATAGCTCATATAGTTTTTGATCAATCACTGTTCAATGACCATGATCGTTTTGGGAGAAATCATGAGATTATAATGGGTGTGTATTGCGCGGAACCTTCTGGGCTAGAGTGCGTGACATCATCGCTTAGAGTGTGGGGGCTTCTCAGATCTTTTTCCTTTCCAAACTCCTCCCGGCCACAATCTTCACTCTACAGACGTGATATTTTCCAATTTTGTAGACAAACTTGTCCTGTCGCTCACAATGTGCTCAAAAAGTCTGTGCGATTTACAGAATTTGAACTAGCAACCTCTAAGCGCGGCCAAGTCAGGTTTTCTCGTCATCCGCTCTAATGTTAATTTAGAAGCAGATTTTCAAAGAAACCTGATCTGAACAGCATTTCTAACTCGCCCTAGCGTCCACATTTCTGAAACTAGAAAAAAATAAAAGTCATCAGTGTCTTCAGCCGAGTCTCGTGGCGCTAACGGTGCGAAAATTTTGGCGATAGGAGTTTCGGTGTGAGCGTGGCATGCTTTTGTTCGGACCCATGCGCAGAGGGGGAATTGAGTGATAGAGAGAAGCAGAGAGACGCTCCAAAGCAGTCATACACACGCAGCAAGGGCCGTTGCCATGGTGACAGCACTGTGTGGCACTGATCTTCATAACTGACAGCAGGTGTGCTCTGATTGGAGGACAGGAATGTACTAAAACTACATTAGTAGTGGGATATGTAGTTTTTTTAGTCAAACCTCTTCAGCTCAGCCATACTTTCACCTAGAAACTCCATTTAAACTTTAAAATGGAGTACTCGGTAGTACTTGAGTGACAGCTGAGTTCAGTGACCTGTACCTAGTAGTTCTCAGTACTTGAGTCTCAGTAGTACTCGCTAGTACTCGGTAGTACTCGGTAGTGCTCGGTAGTACTTGAGTGACAGCTGAGTTCAGTGACATGTATTGGCTAACAGTTGAGTGCGAAGCACTCAACTGTTTTACAATACATTGTACCTAGTAGTTCTCAGTACTTGAGTCTCAGTAGTACTCGCTAATACTCGCTAGTACTCGCTAGTACTCGGTAGTACTTGAGTGGCAGCTGAGTTCAGTGACATGTACTGGGAAACAGTTGAGTGCGAAGCACTCAACTGTTTGCAAGTACATAGTACCTACTAGTTCTCAGTACTTGAGTCTCAGTAGTACTCGGTGGTACTTGGTAGTACTCGGTAGTACTTGAGTGACAGCTGAGTTCAGTGACATGTACTGGGAAACAGTTGAGTGCGAAGCACTCAACTGTTTGACAATACATTGTACCTAGTAGTTCTCAGTACTTGAGACTCAGTAGTACTCGGTAGTACTTGGTAGTACTCGCTAGTACTCGCTAGTACTCGGTAGTACTTGAGTGACAGCTGAGTTCAGGGCATATTTTCACCTAGAAACTCCATTTAAACTTTAAAATGGAGACACGAGTGGTGTGCTCTGATTGGTGGACAGGAATGTACTAAAAACTACATTTAGTATTGGGAAATGTAGTTTTTTTAGTCAAACGTCTTCTGCTCGGTCATACTTTCACCTAGAAACTCCATTTAAACTTTAAAATGGAGACACGAGTGGTGTGCTCTGATTGGTGGACAGGAATGTACTAAAAACTACATTTAGTATTGGGAAATGTAGTTTTTTTAGTCAAACGTCTTCTTCTCGGTCATACTTTCACCTAGAAACTCCATTTAAACTTTAAAATGGAGACACGAGTGGTGTGCTCTGATTGGTGGACAGGAATGTACTAAAAACTACATTTAGTAGTGGGAAATGTAGTTTTTTTAGTCAAACGTCTTTTGCTCGGTCATACTTTCACCTAGAAACTCCATTTAAACTTTAAAATGGAGACACGAGTGGTGTGCTCTGATTGATGGACAGGAATGCACTAAAACTACATTTAGTAGTGGGAAATGTAGTTTTTTTAGTCAAACGTCTTCAACTCAGCCATACTTTCACCTAGAAACTCCGTTTAAACTTTAAACTTTTACCCCCGGGCGTCGGCCCACTGCCTCCCTCTCAAAATTTCCCGGCGGGGGAATTTTCTAGTTTCTTATTCTTCCTCCTCCCGTTTTTTTGATTCCCTAAAACTGCCAAACAAAAACGAGCACCTAGGGGAATGTTACATCAAAACGTGCGGCTTGATCGGGATCGGTGTGCTATTTAAAAGAAGTCCAGAATATTAATTTTTCGCGACGTAAGTCGCGAAAAACCACCGCAAATTAGTCCCATAGGAATGAATGGGACGAGCGACAAAAAAAAAGCAGAAATTGTAGCTTTTCAAACGCCTGCTGCGCAGGCATACTTTCACCTAGAAACTCCATTTAAACTCTAAAACGTAGACACAAGTCTTCTGTCTTGGTGTGTCAATCCGCGTTTCAATAGCTCTTATAGTTTTTGATCAATCACTGTTCAATGACCATGATCGTTTTGGGAGAAATCGTGAGATTATAATGGGTGTGTATTGCGCGGAACCTTCTGGGCTAGAGTGCGTGACATCATCAGTTAGAGTGTGGGGGCTTCTCAGTGTTTTTTTCTTTCCAAACTCCTCCCGGCCACAATCTTCACTCTACAGACGTGATATTTTCCAATTTTGTAGACAAACTTGTCCTGTCGCTCACAATGTGCTCAAAAAGTCTGTGCGATTTACAGAATTTGAACTAGCAACCTCTAAGCGCGGCCAAGTCAGGTTTTCTCGTCATCCGCTCCAATGTTAATTTAGAAGCAGATTTTCAAAGAAACCTGATATGAACAGCATTTCTAACTCGCCCTAGCGTCCACATTTCTGACACTAGGAAAAAATAAAAGTCATCAGTGTCTTCAGCCGAGTCTTGTGGCGCTAACGGTGCGAAAATTTTGGCGATAGGAGTTTCGGTGTGAGCGTGGCATGCTTTTGTTCGGACCCATGCGGAGAGGTGGAATTGAGCGATAGAGAGAAGCAGAGAGACGCTCCAAAGCAGTCATACACACGCAGCAAGGGCCGTTGCCATGGTGACAGCACTGTGTGGCACTGATCTTCATAACTGACAGCAGGTGTGCTCTGATTGGAGGACAGGAATGTACTAAAACTACATTAGTAGTGGGATATGTAGTTTTTTTAGTCAAACCTCTTCAGCTCAGCCATACTTTCACCTAGAAACTCCATTTAAACTTTAAAATGGAGTACTCGGTAGTACTTGAGTGACAGCTGAGTTCAGTGACCTGTACCTAGTAGTTCTCAGTACTTGAGTCTCAGTAGTACTCGCTAGTACTCGGTAGTACTCGGTAGTACTCGGTGTTGCTCGGTAGTACTTGAGTGACAGCTGAGTTCAGTGACATGTATTGGCTAACAGTTGAGTGCGAAGCACTCAACTGTTTTACAATACATTGTACCTAGTAGTTCTCAGTACTTGAGACTCAGCAGTACTCGGTAGTACTCGGTAGTACTTGAGTGACAGCTGAGTTCAGTGACATGTACTGGGAATCAGTTGAGTGCGAAGCACTCAACTGTTTGACAATACATTGTACCTAGTAGTTCTCAGTACTTGAGACTCAGTAGTACTCGGTAGTACTTGGTAGTACTCGGTAGTACTCGCTAGTACTCGGTAGTACTTGAGTGACAGCTGAGTTCAGTGACATGTATTGGCTAACAGTTGAGTGCGAAGCACTCAACTGTTTTACAATACATTGTACCTAGTAGTTCTCAGTACTTGAGTCTCAGTAGTACTCGGTAGTACTCGGTAGTACTTGAGTGACAGCTGAGTTCAGTGACCTGTACAGGGAAACAGTTGAGTGCGAAGCACTCAACTGTTTGACAATACATTGTACCTAGTAGTTCTCAGTACTTGAGACTCAGTAGTACTCGGTAGTACTTGGTAGTACTCGGTAGTACTCGCTAGTACTCGCTAGTACTCGGTAGTACTTGAGTGACAGCTGAGTTCAGTGACCTGTACAGGGAAACAGTTGAGTGCGAAGCACTCAACTGTTTGACAATACATTGTACCTAGTAGTTCTCAGTACTTGAGACTCAGTAGTACTCGGTAGTACTTGGTAGTACTCGGTAGTACTCGCTAGTACTCGGTAGTACTTGAGTGACAGCTGAGTTCAGGGCATATTTTCACCTAGAAACTCCATTTAAACTTTAAAATGGAGACACGAGTGGTGTGCTCTGATTGGTGGACAGGAATGTACTAAAAACTACATTTAGTAGTGGGAAATGTAGTTTTTTTAGTCAAACGTCTTTTGCTCGGTCATACTTTCACCTAGAAACTCCATTTAAACTTTAAAATGGAGACACGAGTGGTGTGCTCTGATTGGTGGACAGGAATGTACTAAGAACTACATTTAGTAGTGGGAAATGTAGTTTTTTTAGTCAAACGTCTTCTTCTCGTCCATACTTTCACCTAGAAACTCCATTTAAACTTTAAAATGGAGACACGAGTGGTGTGCTCTGATTGGTGGACAGGAATGTACTAAAAACTACATTTAGTAGTGGGAAATGTAGTTTTTTGAGTCAAACGTCTTCTGCTCGGTCATTCTTTCACCTAGAAACTCCGTTTAAACTTTAAACTTTTACAGACACACCCCCGGGCGGCGGCCCACTGCCTCCCTCTCAAAATTTCCCGGCGGGGGAATTTTCTAGTTAGGGAGGCAGTGCTAAGCACAGCCACCTACTGTTTGCAGAGACAAACAGTAGGTGGCTGTGCGAAGCACAGCCACCTATTGAAATCCGACGTGTTTTTTCTTATTCTTCCTCCTCCCGTTTTTTTGATTCCCTAAAACTGCCAAACAAAAACGAGCACCTAGGGGAATGTTACATCAAAACGTGCGGCTTGATCGGGATCGGTGTGCTATTTAAAAGAAGTCCAGAATATTAATTTTTCGCGACGTAAGTCGCGAAAAACCACCGCAAATTAGTCCCATAGGAATGAATGGGACGAGCGACAAAAAAAAAGCAGAAATTGTAGCTTTTCAAACGCCTGCTGCGCAGGCATACTTTCACCTAGAAACTCCATTTAAACTCTAAAACGTAGACACAAGTCTTCTGTCTTGGTGTGTCAATCCGCGTTTCAATAGCTCTTATAGTTTTTGATCAATCACTGTTCAATGACCATGATCGTTTTGGGAGAAATCGTGAGATTATAATGGGTGTGTATTGCGCGGAACCTTCTGGGCTAGAGTGCGTGACATCATCAGTTAGAGTGTGGGGGCTTCTCAGTGTTTTTTTCTTTCCAAACTCCTCCCGGCCACAATCTTCACTCTACAGACGTGATATTTTCCAATTTTGTAGACAAACTTGTCCTGTCGCTCACAATGTGCTCAAAAAGTCTGTGCGATTTACAGAATTTGAACTAGCAACCTCTAAGCGCGGCCAAGTCAGGTTTTCTCGTCATCCGCTCCAATGTTAATTTAGAAGCAGATTTTCAAAGAAACCTGATATGAACAGCATTTCTAACTCGCCCTAGCGTCCACATTTCTGACACTAGGAAAAAATAAAAGTCATCAGTGTCTTCAGCCGAGTCTTGTGGCGCTAACGGTGCGAAAATTTTGGCGATAGGAGTTTCGGTGTGAGCGTGGCATGCTTTTGTTCGGACCCATGCGGAGAGGTGGAATTGAGCGATAGAGAGAAGCAGAGAGACGCTCCAAAGCAGTCATACACACGCAGCAAGGGCCGTTGCCATGGTGACAGCACTGTGTGGCACTGATCTTCATAACTGACAGCAGGTGTGCTCTGATTGGAGGACAGGAATGTACTAAAACTACATTAGTAGTGGGATATGTAGTTTTTTTAGTCAAACCTCTTCAGCTCAGCCATACTTTCACCTAGAAACTCCATTTAAACTTTAAAATGGAGTACTCGGTAGTACTTGAGTGACAGCTGAGTTCAGTGACCTGTACCTAGTAGTTCTCAGTACTTGAGTCTCAGTAGTACTCGCTAGTACTCGGTAGTACTCGGTAGTACTCGGTGTTGCTCGGTAGTACTTGAGTGACAGCTGAGTTCAGTGACATGTATTGGCTAACAGTTGAGTGCGAAGCACTCAACTGTTTTACAATACATTGTACCTAGTAGTTCTCAGTACTTGAGACTCAGCAGTACTCGGTAGTACTCGGTAGTACTTGAGTGACAGCTGAGTTCAGTGACATGTACTGGGAATCAGTTGAGTGCGAAGCACTCAACTGTTTGACAATACATTGTACCTAGTAGTTCTCAGTACTTGAGACTCAGTAGTACTCGGTAGTACTTGGTAGTACTCGGTAGTACTCGCTAGTACTCGGTAGTACTTGAGTGACAGCTGAGTTCAGTGACATGTATTGGCTAACAGTTGAGTGCGAAGCACTCAACTGTTTTACAATACATTGTACCTAGTAGTTCTCAGTACTTGAGTCTCAGTAGTACTCGGTAGTACTCGGTAGTACTTGAGTGACAGCTGAGTTCAGTGACCTGTACAGGGAAACAGTTGAGTGCGAAGCACTCAACTGTTTGACAATACATTGTACCTAGTAGTTCTCAGTACTTGAGACTCAGTAGTACTCGGTAGTACTTGGTAGTACTCGGTAGTACTCGCTAGTACTCGCTAGTACTCGGTAGTACTTGAGTGACAGCTGAGTTCAGTGACCTGTACAGGGAAACAGTTGAGTGCGAAGCACTCAACTGTTTGACAATACATTGTACCTAGTAGTTCTCAGTACTTGAGACTCAGTAGTACTCGGTAGTACTTGGTAGTACTCGGTAGTACTCGCTAGTACTCGGTAGTACTTGAGTGACAGCTGAGTTCAGGGCATATTTTCACCTAGAAACTCCATTTAAACTTTAAAATGGAGACACGAGTGGTGTGCTCTGATTGGTGGACAGGAATGTACTAAAAACTACATTTAGTAGTGGGAAATGTAGTTTTTTTAGTCAAACGTCTTTTGCTCGGTCATACTTTCACCTAGAAACTCCATTTAAACTTTAAAATGGAGACACGAGTGGTGTGCTCTGATTGGTGGACAGGAATGTACTAAGAACTACATTTAGTAGTGGGAAATGTAGTTTTTTTAGTCAAACGTCTTCTTCTCGTCCATACTTTCACCTAGAAACTCCATTTAAACTTTAAAATGGAGACACGAGTGGTGTGCTCTGATTGGTGGACAGGAATGTACAAAAAACTACATTTAGTAGTGGGAAATGTAGTTTTTTGAGTCAAACGTCTTCTGCTCGGTCATTCTTTCACCTAAAAACTCCGTTTAAACTTTAAACTTTTACAGACACACCCCCGGGCGGCGGCCCACTGCCTCCCTCTCAAAATTTCCCGGCGGGGGAATTTTCTAGTTATTCTTCCTCTTCTTACCTTTTTTTGATTTCCTACTCCTAAAAAACATAAACGAGCACCTACGCGAATGTAACATCAAAACGTGCGCCTTGATTGGGATCGGTGTGCTACTTAAAAGATGTCCAGAATATTAATTTTTCGCGACGCTAGTCGCGAAAAACCACCGAAATTTTCCCATTGAAATGAATGGGACGAGCGAAAAAAAAGGAACATTCATTGTCGTTTTTCAAACGCCTGCTGCGCAGTCATACTTTCACCTAGAAACTCCATTTAAACTCTAAAACGTAGACACAAGTCTTCTGTCTTGGTGTGTCAATTCGCGTTTCAATAGCTCATATAGTTTATGATCAATCACTGTTCAATGACCATGATCGTTTTGGGGGAAATCCTGAGATTTCAATGGGTGTGTATTGCGCGGAACCTTCTGGGCTAGAGTGCGTGACATCATCAGTTAGAGTGTGGGGGCTTCTCAGATCTTTTTCCTTTCCAAACTCCTCCCGGCCACAATCTTCACTCTACAGACGTGATATTTTCCAATTTTGTAGACAAACTTGTCCTGTCGCTCACAATGTGCTCAAAAAGTCTGTGCGATTTACAGAATTTGAACTAGCAACCTCTAAGCGCGGCCAAGTCAGGTTTTCTCGTCATCCGCTCCAATGTTAATTTAGAAGCAGATTTTCAAAGAAACCTGATCTGAACAGCATTTCTAACTCGCCCTAGCGTCCACATTTCTGACACTAGGAAAAAATAAAAGTCATCAGTGTCTTCAGCCGAGTCTTGTGGCGCTAACGGTGCGAAAATTTTGGCGATAGGAGTTTCGGTGTGAGCGTGGCATGCTTTTGTTCGGACCCATGCGCAGAGGGGGAATTGAGCGATAGAGAGAAGCAGAGAGACGCTCCAAAGCAGTCATACACACGCAGCAAGGGCCGTTGCCATGGTGACAGCACTGTGTGGCACTGATCTTCATAACTGACAGCAGGTGTGCTCTGATTGGAGGACAGGAATGTACTAAAACTACATTAGTAGTGGGATATGTAGTTTTTTTAGTCAAACCTCTTCAGCTCAGCCATACTTTCACCTAGACACTCCATTTAAACTTTAAAATGAGACACAAGTACTGGCATACAGTTGAGTGCGAAGCACTCAACTATATGCAAGTACATTGTACCTAGTAGTTCTCAGTACTTGAGTCTCAGTAGTACTCGGTAGTACTCGGTAGTACTCGCTAGTACTTGAGTCACAGCTGAGTTCAGTGACCTGTACAGGGAAACAGTTGAGTGCGAAGCAGTTGAGTGTGAAACAGTTGAGTGCGAAGCACTCAACTGTTTGACAATACATTGTACCTAGTAGTTCTCAGTACTTGAGTCTCAGTAGTACTCGCTAGTACTCGCTAGTACTCGGTAGTACTTGAGTGACAGCTGAGTTCAGGGCATATTTTCACCTAGAAACTCCATTTAAACTTTAAAATGGAGACACGAGTGGTGTGCTCTGATTGGTGGACAGGAATGTACTAAAAACTACATTTAGTATTGGGAAATGTAGTTTTTTTAGTCAAACGTCTTCTGCTCGGTCATACTTTCACCTAGAAACTCCATTTAAACTTTAAAATGGAGACACGAGTGGTGTGCTCTGATTGGTGGACAGGAATGTACTAAGAACTACATTTAGTAGTGGGAAATGTAGTTTTTTTAGTGAAACGTCTTCTTCTCGTCCATACTTTCACCCAGAAACTCCATTTAAACTTTAAAATGGAGACACGAGTGGTGTGCTCTGATTGGTGGACAGGAATGTACTAAAAACTACATTTAATAGTGGGAAATGTAGTTTTTTTAGTCAAACCTCTTCTGCTCGGTCATACTTTCACCTAGAAACTCCGTTTAAACTTTAAAATGGAGACACGAGTGGTGTGCTCTGATTGGTGGACAGGAAGGTACTAAAAACTACATTTAGTAATGGGAAATGTAGTTTTTTTAGTCAAACGTCGTCTGCTCGGGCATACTTTCACCTAGAAACTCCGTTTAAACTTTAAACTTTTACCCCCGGGCGGCGGCCCACTGCCTCCCTCTCAAAATTTCCCGGCGGGGGAATTTTCTAGTTAGGGAGGCAGTGCTAAGCACAGCCACCTACTGTTTGCAGAGACAAACAGTAGGTGGCTGTGCGAAGCACAGCCACCTATTGTTATCCTGCGTGTTTTTTCTTATTAGGGAGGCAGTGCTAAGCACAGCCACCTACTGTTTGCAGAGACAAACAGTAGGTGGCTGTGCGAAGCACAGCCACCTATTGTTATCCTGCGTGTTTTTTCTTCTTATTATTCTTCCTCTTCTTACTTTTTTTGATTCGCTAAAACTACCAAACAAAAACGAGCACCTACGCGAATGTAACATCAAAACGTGCGCCTTGATCGCGATCGGTGTGCTACTTCAAAAATGTCCAGAATATTAATTTTTCGCGACGTGAGTCGCGAAAAACCAACGAAATTTTCCCATTGGAAATGAATGGGACGAGCGAAAAAAACAAAGCAGAAAAGGTAGCTTTTCAAACTCCTGCTGCACAGGCATACTTTCACCTAGAAGCTCCATTTAAACTCTAAAACGTAGACACAAGTCTTGTGTGCTGGTGTGCCAATCCGCGTTTCAATAGCTCATATAGTTTTTGATCAATCACTGTTCAATGACCATGATCGTTTTGGGAGAAATCCTGAGATTTCAATGGGTGTGTATTGCGCGGAACCTTCTGGGCTAGAGTGCGTGACATCATCAGTTAGAGTGTGGGGGCTTCTCAGATCTTTTTCCTTTCCAAACTCCTCCCGGCCACAATCTTCACTCTACAGACGTGATATTTTCCAATTTTGTAGACAAACTTGTCCTGTCTCTCACAATGTGCTCAAAAAGTCTGTGCGATTTACAGAATTTGAACTAGCAACCTCTAAGCGCGGCCAAGTCAGGTTTTCTCGTCATCCGCTCCAATGTTAATTTAGAAGCAGATTTTCAAAGAAACCTGATCTGAACAGCATTTCTAACTCGCCCTAGCGTCCACATTTCTGACACTAGGAAAAAATAAAAGTCATCAGTGTCTTCAGCCGAGTCTTGTGGCGCTAACGGTGCGAAAATTTTAGCGAAAGGAGTTTCGGTGTGAGCGTGGCATGCTTTTGTTCGGACCCATGCGCAGAGGGGGAATTGAGCGATAGAGAGAAGCAGAGAGACGCTCCAAAGCAGTCATACACACGCAGCAAGGGCCGTTGCCATGGTGACAGCACTGTGTGGCACTGATCTTCATAACTGACAGCAGGTGTGCTCTGATTGGAGGACAGGAATGTACTAAAACTACATTAGTAGTGGGATATGTAGTTTTTTTAGTCAAACCTCTTCAGCTCAGCCATACTTTCACCTAGAAACTCCATTTAAACTTTAAAATGGAGTACTCGGTAGTACTTGAGTGACAGCTGAGTTCAGTGACCTGTCCCTAGTAGTTCTCAGTACTTGAGTCTCAGTAGTACTCGCTAGTACTCGGTAGTACTCGGTAGTACTCGGTAGTGCTCGGTAGTACTTGAGTGACAGCTGAGTTCAGTGACATGTATTGGCTAACAGTTGAGTGCGAAGCACTCAACTGATTGACAATACATTGTACCTAGTAGTTCTCAGTACTTGAGTCTCAGTAGTACTCGGTAGTACTCGGTAGTACTCGCTAGTACTTGAGTGACAGCTGAGTTCAGTGACCTGTACAGGGAAACAGTTGAGTGCGAAGCACTCAACTGTTTGACAATACATTGTACCTTGTAGTTCTCAGTACTTGAGACTCAGTAGTACTCGGTAGTACTCGGTAGTACTCGCTAGTACTTGAGTGACAGCTGAGTTCAGTGACCTGTACAGGGAAACAGTTGAGTGCGAAGCACTCAACTGTTTGACAATACATTGTACCTAGTAGTTCTCAGTACTTGAGACTCAGTAGTACTCGGTAGTACTTTGTAGTACTAGCTAGTACTCGCTAGTACTCGCTAGTACTCGGTAGTACTTGAGTGACAGCTGAGTTCAGGGCATATTTTCACCTAGAAACTCCATTTAAACTTTAAAATGGAGACACGAGTGGTGTGCTCTGATTGGTGGACAGGAATGTACTAAAAACTACATTTAGTATTGGGAAATGTAGTTTTTTTAGTCAAACGTCTTCTGCTCGGTCATACTTTCACCTAGAAACTCCATTTAAACTTTAAAATGGAGACACGAGTGGTTTGCTCTGATTGGTGGACAGGAATGTACTAAGAACTACATTTAGTAGTGGGAAATGTAGTTATTTTAGTCAAACGTCTTCTTCTCGTCCATACTTTCACCCAGAAACTCCATTTAAACTTTAAAATGGAGACACGAGTGGTGTGCTCTGATTGGTGGACAGGAATGTACTAAAAACTACATTTAGTAATGGGAAATGTAGTTTTTTTTGTCAAACGTCTTCTTCTCGTCCATACTTTCACCTAGAAACTCCATTTAAACTTTAAAATGGAGACACGAGTGGTGTGCTCTGATTGGTGGACAGGAATGTACTAAAAACTACATTTAGTAGTGGGAAATGTAGTTTTTTTAGTCAAACGTCTTTTGCTCGGTCATACTTTCACCTAGAAACTCCATTTAAACTTTAAAATGGAGACACGAGTGGTGTGCTCTGATTGGTGGACAGGAATGTACTAAGAACTACATTTAGTAGTGGGAAATGTAGTTTTTTTAGTCAAACGTCTTCTTCTCGTCCATACTTTCACCTAGAAACTCCATTTAAACTTTAAAATGGAGACACGAGTGGTGTGCTCTGATTGGTGGACAGGAATGTACTAAAAACTACATTTAGTAGTGGGAAATGTAGTTTTTTTAGTCAAACGTCTTCTGCTCGGTCATTCTTTCACCTAGAAACTCCGTTTAAACTTTAAACTTTTACAGACACACCCCCGGGCGGCGGCCCACTGCCTCCCTCTCAAAATTTCCCGGCGGGGGAATTTTCTAGTTATTCTTCCTCTTCTTACCTTTTTTTGATTTCCTACTCCTAAAAAACATAAACGAGCACCTACGCGAATGTAACATCAAAACGTGCGCCTTGATTGGGATCGGTGTGCTACTTAAAAGATGTCCAGAATATTAATTTTTCGCGACGCTAGTCGCGAAAAACCACCGAAATTTTCCCATTGAAATGAATGGGACGAGCGAAAAAAAAGGAACATTCATTGTCGTTTTTCAAACGCTTGCTGCGCAGTCATACTTTCACCTAGAAGCTCCATTTAAACTCTAAAACGTAGACACAAGTCTTGTGTCCTGGTGTGTCAATCCGCGTTTCAATAGCTCATATAGTTTTTGATCAATCACTGTTCAATGACCATGATCGTTTTGGGAGAAATCGTGAGATTATAATGGGTGTGTATTGCGCGGAACCTTCTGGGCTAGAGTGCGTGACATCATCAGTTAGAGTGTGGGGGCTTCTCAGATCTTTTTCCTTTCCAAACTCCTCCCGGCCACAATCTTCACTCTACAGACGTGATATTTTCCAATTTTGTAGACAAACTTGTCCTGTCGCTCACAATGTGCTCAAAAAGTCTGTGCGATTTACAGAATTTGAACTAGCAACCTCTAAGCGCGGCCAAGTCTCTTTTTTTCCTCATCCGCTCTAATGTTAATTGAGAAGCAGATTTTCAAAGAAACCTGATCTGAACAGCATTTCTAACTCGCCCTAGCGTCCACATTTCTGACACTAGGAAAAAATAAAAGTCATCAGTGTCTTCAGCCGAGTCTCGTGGCGCTAACGGTGCGAAAATTGTGGCGATAGGTGTTTCGGTGTGAGCGTGGCAAGCTTTTGTTCGGACCCATGCGCAGAGGGGGATTTGAGCGATAGAGAGAAGCAGAGAGACGCTCCAAAGCGGTAATACACACGCAGCAAGGGCCGTTGCCATGGTGACAGCACTGTGTGGCACTGATCTTCATAACTGACAGCAGGTGTGCTCTGATTGGAGGACAGGAATGTACTAAAACTACATTAGTAGTGGGATATGTAGTTTTTTTAGTCAAACCTCTTCTGCTCGTCCATACTTTCACCTAGACACTCCATTTAAACTTTAAAATGAGACACAAGTACTGGCATACAGTTGAGTGCGAAGCACTCAACTGTTTGCAAGTACATTGTACCTAGTAGTTCTCAGTACTTGAGTCTCAGTAGTACTCGCTAGTACTCGGTAGTACTCGGTAGTACTCGGTAGTGCTCGGTAGTACTTGCGTGACAGCTGAGTTCAGTGACCTGTACAGGGAAACAGTTGAGTGCTTCGCACTCAACTGTTTGACAATACATTGTACCTAGTAGTTCTCAGTACTTGAGACTCAGTAGTACTCGGTAGTACTTGGTAGTACTAGCTAGTACTCGCTAGTACTCGCTAGTACTCGGTAGTACTTGAGTGACAGCTGAGTTCAGGGCATATTTTCACCTAGAAACTCCATTTAAACTTTAAAATGGAGACACGAGTGGTGTGCTCTGATTGGTGGACAGGAATGTACTAAAAACTACATTTAGTATTGGGAAATGTAGTTTTTTTAGTCAAACGTCTTCTGCTCGGTCATACTTTCACCTAGAAACTCCATTTAAACTTTAAAATGGAGACACGAGTGGTTTGCTCTGATTGGTGGACAGGAATGTACTAAGAACTACATTTAGTAGTGGGAAATGTAGTTATTTTAGTCAAACGTCTTCTTCTCGTCCATACTTTCACCCAGAAACTCCATTTAAACTTTAAAATGGAGACACGAGTGGTGTGCTCTGATTGGTGGACAGGAATGTACTAAAAACTACATTTAGTAATGGGAAATGTAGTTTTTTTAGTCAAACGTCTTCTTCTCGTCCATACTTTCACCTAGAAACTCCATTTAAACTTTAAAATGGAGACACGAGTGGTGTGCTCTGATTGGTGGACAGGAATGTACTAAAAACTACATTTAGTAGTGGGAAATGTAGTTTTTTTAGTCAAACGTCTTCTGCTCGCTCATACTTTCACCTAGAAACTCCATTTAAACTTTAAAATGGAGACACGAGTGGTGTGCTCTGACTGGTGGACAGGAATGTACTAAGAACTACATTTAGTAGTGGGAAATGTAGTTTTTTTAGTCAAACGTCGTCTGCTCGGGCATACTTTCACCTAGAAACTCCGTTTCAACTTTAAACTTTTACAGACACACCCCCGGGCGGCGGCCCACTGCCTCCCTCTCAGAATTTCCCGGCGGGGGAATTTTCTAGTTAGGGAGGCAGTGCTAAGCACAGCCACCTACTGTTTGCAGAGACAAACAGTAGGTACCTATTGAAATCCGACGTGTTTTTTCTTATTCTTCCTCCTCCCGTTTTTTTGATTCCCTAAAACTGCCAAACAAAAACGAGCACCTAGGGGAATGTTACATCAAAACGTGCGGCTTGATCGGGATCGGTGTGCTATTTAAAAGAAGTCCAGAATATTAATTTTTCGCGACGTAAGTCGCGAAAAACCACCGCAAATTAGTCCCATAGGAATGAATGGGACGAGCGACAAAAAAAAAGCAGAAATTGTAGCTTTTCAAACGCCTGCTGCGCAGGCATACTTTCACCTAGAAACTCCCTTTAAACTCTAAAACGTAGACACAAGTCTTGTGTGCTGGTGTGCCAATCCGCGTTTCAATAGCTCATATAGTTTTTGATCAATCACTGTTCAATGACCATGATCGTTTTGGGAGAAATCCTGAGATTACAATGGGTGTGTATTGCGCGGAACCTTCTGGGCTAGAGTGCGTGACATCATCGCTTAGAGTGTGGGGGCTTCTCAGTGTTTTTTTCTTTCCAAACTCCTCCCGGCCACAATCTTCACTCTACAGACGTGATATTTTCCAATTTTGTAGACAAACTTGTCCTGTCGCTCACAATGTGCTCAAAAAGTCTGTGCGATTTACAGAATTTGAACTAGCAACCTCTAAGCGCGGCCAAGTCAGGTTTTCTCGTCATCCGCTCCAATGTTAATTTAGAAGCAGATTTTCAAAGAAACCTGATATGAAGAGCATTTCTAACTCGCCCTAGCGTCCACATTTCTGACACTAGGAAAAAATAAAAGTCATCCGTGTCTTCAGCCGAGTCTTGTGGCGCTAACGGTTCGAAAATTTTGGCGATAGGAGTTTCGGTGTGAGCGTGGCATGCTTTTGTTCGGACCCATGCGCAGAGGGGGAATTGAGCGATAGAGAGAAGCAGAGAGACGCTCCAAAGCAGTCATACACACGCAGCAAGGGCCGTTGCCATGGTGACAGCACTGTGTGGCACTGATCTTCATAACTGACAGCAGGTGTGCTCTGATTGGAGGACAGGAATGTACTAAAACTACATTAGTAGTGGGATATGTAGTTTTTTTAGTCAAACCTCTTCAGCTCAGCCATACTTTCACCTAGAAACTGCATTTAAACTTTAAAATGGAGTACTCGGTAGTACTTGAGTGACAGCTGAGTTCAGTGACCTGTACCTAGTAGTTCTCAGTACTTGAGTCTCAGTAGTACTCGGTAGTACTCGGTAGTACTCGGTAGTACTCGGTAGTGCTCGGTAGTACTTGAGTGACAGCTGAGTTCAGTGACATGTATTGGCATGTATTGGTTTTACAATACATTGTACCTAGTAGTTCTCAGTACTTGAGACTCAGTAGTACTCGGTAGTACTTGGTAGTACTCGGTAGTACTCGCTAGTACTTGAGTGACAGCTGAGTTCAGTGACATGTACAGGGAAACAGTTGAGTGCGAAGCACTCAACTGTTTGACAATACATTGTACCTAGTAGTTCTCAGTACTTGAGTCTCAGTAGTACTCGGTAGTACTTGGTAGTACTCGGTAGTACTCGGTAGTACTTGAGTGACAGCTGAGTTCAGTGACCTGTACAGGGAAACAGTTGAGTGCGAAGCACTCAACTGTTTTACAATACATTGTACCTAGTAGTTCTCAGTACTTGAGTCTCAGTAGTACTCGGTAGTACTCGGTAGTACTTGAGTGACAGCTGAGTTCAGTGACCTGTACAGGGAAACAGTTGAGTGCGAAGCACTCAACTGTTTGACAATACATTGTACCTAGTAGTTCTCAGTACTTGAGACTCAGTAGTACTCGGTAGTACTCGGTAGTACTCGCTAGTACTTGAGTTACAGCTGAGTTCAGGGCATATTTTCACCTAGAAACTCCATTTAAACTTTAAAATGGAGACACAAGTGGTGTGCTCTGATTGGTGGACAGGAATGTACTAAAAACTACATTTAGTAGTGGGAAATGTAGTTTTTTTAGTCAAACGTCTTTTGCTCGGTCATACTTTCACCTAGAAACTCCATTTAAACTTTAAAATGGAGACACGAGTGGTGTGCTCTGATTGGTGGACAGGAATGTACTAAGAACTACATTTAGTAGTGGGAAATGTAGTTTTTTTAGTCAAATGTCTTCTTCTCGTCCATACTTTCACCCAGAAACTCCATTTAAACTTTAAAATGGAGACAGGAGTGGTGTGCTCTGATTGGTGGACAGGAATGTACTAAGAACTACATTTAGTAGTTGGATATGTAGTTTTTTTAGTCAAACCTCTTCTTCTCGTCCATACTTTCACCCAGAAACTCCATTTTAACTTTAAAATGGAGACACGAGTGGTGTGCTCTGATTGGTGGACAGGAATGTACTAAAAACTACATTTAGTAGTGGGAAATGTAGTTTTTTTAGTCAAACGTCTTTTGCTCGGTCATACTTTCACCTAGAAACTCCATTTAAACTTTAAAATGGAGACACGAGTGGTGTGCTCTGATTGGGGGACAGGAATGTACTAAGAACTACATTTAGTAGTGGGAAATGTAGTTTTTTTAGTCAAACGTCTTCTTCTCGTCCATACTTTCACCTAGAAACTCCATTTAAACTTTAAAATGGAGACACGAGTGGTGTGCTCTGATTGGTGGACAGGAATGTACTAAAAACTACATTTAGTAGTGGGAAATGTAGTTTTTTTAGTCAAACGTCTTCTGCTCGGTCATTCTTTCACCTAGAAACTCCGTTTAAACTTTAAACTTTTACCCCCGGGCGGCGGCCCACTGCCTCCCTCTCAAAATTTCCCGGCGGGGGAATTTTCTAGTTTCTTATTATTATTCTTCCTACGGCTTTTTTTGATTCCCTAAAACTGCCAAACAAAAACGAGCACCTACGCGAATGTAACATCAAAACGTGCGCCTTGATCGCGATCGGTGTGCTACTTCAAAAATGTCCAGAATATTAATTTTTCGCGACGTAAGTCGCGAAAAACCACCGAAATTTCCCCATTGAAATGAATGGGATTAGTAAAAAATGAGCGAAAAAAAAAAGCAGAAATTGTAGCTTTTCAAACGCCTGCTGCTCAGTCATACTTTCACCTAGAAACTCCATTTAAACTCTAAAACGTAGACACAAGTCTTGTGTGCTGGTGTGCCAATCCGCGTTTCAATAGCTCATATAGTTTTTGATCAATCACTGTTCAATGACCATGATCGTTTTGGGAGAAATCGTGAGATTTCAATGGGTGTGTATTGCGCGGAACCTTCTGGGCTAGAGTGCGTGACATCATCAGTTAGAGTGTGGGGGCTTCTCAGATCTTTTTCCTTTCCAAACTCCTCCCGGCCACAATCTTCACTCTACAGACGTGATATTTTCCAATTTTGTAGACAAACTTGTCCTGTCTCTCACAATGTGCTCAAAAAGTCTGTGCGATTTACAGAATTTGAACTAGCAACCTCTAAGCGCGGCCAAGTCAGGTTTTCTCGTCATCCGCTCCAATGTTAATTTAGAAGCAGATTTTCAAAGAAACCTGATATGAACAGCATTTCTAACTCGCCCTAGCGTCCACATTTCTGACACTAGGAAAAAATAAAAGTCATCAGTGTCTTCAGCCGAGTCTCGTGGCGCTAACGGTGCGAACATTTTGGCGATAGGAGTTTCGGTGTGAGCGTGGCAAGCTTTTGTTCGGACCCATGCGCAGAGGGGGAATTGAGCGTTAGAGAGAAGCAGAGAGACGCTCCAAAGCAGTCATACACACGCAGCAAGGGCCGTTGCCATGGTGACAGCACTGTGTGGCACTGATTTTCATAACTGACAGCAGGTGTGCTCTGATTGGAGGACAGGAATGTACTAAAACTACATTAGTAGTGGGATATGTAGTTTTTTTAGTCAAACCTCTTCTGCTCGTCCATACTTTCACCTAGACACTCCATTTAAACTTTAAAATGAGACACAAGTACTGGCAAGTACATTGTACCTAGTAGTTCTCAGTACTTGAGACTCAGTAGTACTCGGTAGTACTTGGTAGTACTCGGTAGTACTCGGTAGTACTTGAGTGACAGCTGAGTTCAGTGACATGTACTGGGAAACAGTTGAGTGCGAAGCACTCAACTGTTTGACAATACATTGTACCTAGTAGTTCTCAGTACTTGAGACTCAGTAGTACTCGGTAGTACTCGGTAGTACTCGCTAGTACTTGAGTGACAGCTGAGTTCAGTGACCTGTACAGGGAAACAGTTGAGTGCGAAGCACTCAACTGTTTGACAATACATTGTACCTAGTAGTTCTCAGTACTTGAGACTCAGTAGTACTCGGTAGTACTTGGTAGTACTCGGTAGTACTCGCTAGTACTCGGTAGTACTTGAGTGACAGCTGAGTTCAGGGCATATTTTCACCTAGAAACTCGATTTAAACTTTAAAATGGAGACACGCGTGGTGTGCTCTGATTGGTGGACAGGAATGTACTAAGAACTACATTTAGTAGTGGGAAATGTAGTTTTTTTAGTCAAACGTCTTCTTCTCGTCCATACTTTCACCTAGAAACTCCATTTAAACTTTAAAATGGAGACACGAGTGGTGTGCTCTGATTGGTGGACAGGAATGTACTAAAAACTACATTTAGTAGTGGGAAATGTAGTTTTTTTAGTCAAACGTCTTCTGCTCGGTCATACTTTCACCTAGAAACTCCATTTAAACTTTAAAATGGAGACACGAGTGGTGTGCTCTGATTGGTGGACAGATATGTACTAAAAACTACATTTAGTAATGGGAAATGTAGTTTTTTTAGTCAAACGTCTTCTTCTCGTCCATACTTTCACCTAGAAACTCCATTTAAACTTTAAAATGGAGACACGAGTGGTGTGCTCTGATTGGTGAACAGGAATGTACTAAAAACTACATTTAGTAGTGGGAAATGTAGTTTTTTTAGTCAAACGTCTTTTGCTCGGTCATACTTTCACCTAGAAACTCCATTTAAACTTTAAAATGGAGACACGAGTGGTGTGCTCTGATTGGTGGACAGGAATGTACTAAAAACTACATTTAGTAGTGGGAAATGTAGTTTTTTTTAGTCAAACGTCGACTGCTCGGGCATACTTTTACCTAGAAACTCCGTTTAAACTTTAAACTTTTACCCCCGGGCGGCGGCCCACTGCCTCCCTCTCAAAATTTCCCGGCGGGGGAATTTTCTAGTTAGGGAGGCAGTGCTAAGCACAGCCACCTACTGTTTGCAGAGACAAACAGTAGGTGGCTGTGCGAAGCACAGCCACCTATTGAAATCCTGCGTGTTTTTTCTTCTTATTCTTCCTCTTCCTCTTTTTTTTTGATTCCCTAAAACTGCCAAACAAAAACGAGCACCTACGCGAATGTTACATCAAAACGTGCGCCTTGATCGGGATCGGTGTGCTACTAAAAAAAAGTCCAGAATATTAATTTTTCGCGACGTAAGTCGCGAAAAACCACCGAAATTTCCCCATTGAAATGAATGGGACGAGCGAAAAAAAAAAAGGCAGAAAAGGTAGCTTTTCAAACGCCTGCTGCACAGGCATACTTTCACCTAGAAGCTCCATTTAAACTCTCAAACGTAGACACAAGTCTTGTGTCCTGGTGTGTCAATCCGCGTTTCAATAGCTCATATAGTTTTTGATCAATCACTGTTCAATGACCATGATCGTTTTGGGAGAAATCCTGAGATTACAATGGGTGTGTATTGCGCGGAACCTTCTGGGCTAGAGTGCGTGACATCATCGCTTAGAGTGTGGGGGCTTCTCAGATCTTTTTCCTTTCCAAACTCCTCCCGGCCACAATCTTCACTCTACAGACGTGATATTTTCCAATTTTGTAGACAAACTTGTCCTGTCGCTCACAATGTGCTCAAAAAGTCTGTGCGATTTACAGAATTTGAACTAGCAACCTCTAAGCGCGGCCAAGTCAGGTTTTCTCGTCATCCGCTCCAATGTTAATTTAGAAGCAGATTTTCAAAGAAACCTGATCTGAACAGCATTTCTAACTCGCCCTAGCGTCCACATTTCTGACACTAGGAAAAAATAAAAGTCATCAGTGTCTTCAGCCGAGTCTCGTGGCGCTAACGGTGCGAACATTTTGGCGATAGGAGTTTCGGTGTGAGCGTGGCATGCTTTTGTTCAGACCCATGCGCAGAGGGGGAATTGAGCGATAGAGAGAAGCAGAGAGACGCTCCAAAGCAGTCATACACACGCAGCAAGGGCCGTTGCCATGGTGACAGCACTGTGTGGCACTGATCCTCATAACTGACAGCAGGTGTGCTCTGATTGGAGGACAGGAATGTACTAAAACTACATGAGTAGTGGGATATGTAGTTTTTTTAGTCAAACCTCTTCAGCTCAGCCATACTTTCACCTAGAAACTCCATTTAAACTTTAAAATGGAGTACTCGGTAGTACTTGAGTGACAGCTGAGTTCAGTGACCTGTACCTAGTAGTTCTCAGTACTTGAGTCTCAGTAGTACTCGCTAGTACTCGCTAGTACTCGGTAGTACTCGGTAGTACTCGGTAGTACTTGAGTGACAGCTGAGTTCAGTGACATGTACTGGGAAACAGTTGAGTGCGAAGCACTCAACTGTTTGACAATACATTGTACCTAGTAGTTCTCAGTACTTGAGTCTCAGTACTACTCGGTGGTACTTGGTAGTACTCGGTAGTACTTGAGTGACAGCTGAGTTCAATGACATGTACTGGGAAACAGTTGAGTGCGAAGCACTCAACTGTTTGACAATACATTGTACCTAGTAGTTCTCAGTACTTGAGTCTCAGTACTACTCGGTGGTACTTGGTAGTACTCGGTAGTACTTGAGTGACAGCTGAGTTCAATGACATGTACTGGGAAACAGTTGAGTGCGAAGCACTCAACTGTTTGACAATACATTGTACCTAGTAGTTCTCAGTACTTGAGACTCAGTAGTACTCGGTAGTACTCGGTAGTACTCGGTAGTACTCGCTAGTACTTGAGTGACAGCTGAGTTCAGGGCATATTTTCACCTAGAAACTCCATTTAAACTTTAAAATGGAGACACGAGTGGTGTGCTCTGATTGGTGGACAGGAATGTACTAAAAACTACATTTAGTATTGGGAAATGTAGTTTTTTTAGTCAAACGTCTTCTGCTCGGTCATACTTTCACCTAGAAACTCCATTTAAACTTTAAAATGGAGACACGAGTGGTGTGCTCTGATTGGTGGACAGGAATGTACTAAAAACTACATTTAGTAGTGGGAAATGTAGTTTTTTTAGTCAAACGTCTTTTGCTCGGTCATACTTTCACCTAGAAACTCCATTTAAACTTTAAAATGGAGAGACGAGTGGTGTGCTCTGATTGGTGGACAGGAATGTACTAAAACTACATTTAGTAGTGGGAAATGTAGTTTTTTTAGTCAAACGTCTTCAACTCAGCCATACTTTCACCTAGAAACTCCATTTAAACTTTAAAATGGAGACACGAGTGGTGTGCTCTGATTGGTGGACAGGAAGGTACTAAAAACTACATTTAGTAATGGGAAATGTAGTTTTTTTAGTCAAACGTCGTCTGCCCGGGCATACTTTCACCTAGAAACTCCGTTTAAACTTTAAACTTTTACCCCCGGGCGGCGGCCCACTGCCTCCCTCTCAAAATTTCCCGGCGGGGGAATTTTCTAGTTAGGGAGGCAGTGCTAAGCACAGCCACCTACTGTTTGCAGAGACAAACAGTAGGTGGCTGTGCGAAGCACAGCCACCTATTGAAATCCGACGTGTTTTTTCTTATTCTTCCTCCTCCCGTTTTTTTGATTCCCTAAAACTGCCAAACAAAAACGAGCACCTAGGGGAATGTTACATCAAAACGTGCGGCTTGATCGGGATCGGTGTGCTATTTAAAAGAAGTCCAGAATATTAATTTTTCGCGACGTAAGTCGCGAAAAACCACCGCAAATTAGTCCCATAGGAATGAATGGGACGAGCGACAAAAAAAAAGCAGAAATTGTAGCTTTTCAAACGCCTGCTGCGCAGGCATACTTTCACCTAGAAACTCCATTTAAACTCTAAAACGTAGACACAAGTCTTGTGTCCTGGTGTGTCAATTCGCGTTTCAATAGCTCATATAGTTTTTGGTCAATCACTGTTCAATGACCATGATCGTTTTGGGAGAAATCCTGAGATTACAATGGGTGTGTATTGCGCGGAACCTTCTGGGCTAGAGTGCGTGACATCATCGCTTAGAGTGTGGGGGCTTCTCAGTGTTTTTTTCTTTCCAAACTCCTCCCGGCCACAATCTTCACTCTACAGACGTGATATTTTCCAATTTTGTAGACAAACTTGTCCTGTCTCTCACAATGTGCTCAAAAAGTCTGTGCGATTTACAGAATTTGAACTAGCAACCTCTAATCGCGGCCAAGTCAGGTTTTCTCGTCATCCGCTCCAATGTTAATTTAGAAGCAGATTTTCAAAGAAACCTGATCTGAACAGCATTTCTAACTCGCCCTAGCGTCCACATTTCTGACACTAGGAAAAAATAAAAATCATCCGTGTCTTCAGCCGAGTCTCGTGGCGCTAACGGTGCGAAAATTTTGGCGATAGGAGTTTCGGTGTGAGCGTGGCATGCTTTTGTTCGGACCCATGCGCAGAGGGGGATTTGAGCGATAGAGAGAAGCAGAGAGACGCTCCAAAGCAGTCATACACACGCAGCAAGGGCCGTTGCCATGGTGACAGCACTGTGTGGCACTGATCTTCATAACTGACAGCAGGTGTGCTCTGATTGGAGGACAGGAATGTACTAAAACTACATTAGTAGTGGGATATGTCGTTTTTTTAGTCAAACCTCTTCAGCTCAGCCATACTTTCACCTAGAAACTCCATTTAAACTTTAAAATGGAGTACTCGGTAGTACTTGAGTGACAGCTGAGTTCAGTGACCTGTACCTAGTAGTTCTCAGTACTTGAGACTCAGTAGTACTCGGTAGTACTTGGTAGTACTTGAGTGACAGCTGAGTTCAGTGACCTGTAAGGGAAACAGTTGAGTGCGAAGCACTCAACTGTTTGACAATACATTGTACCTAGTAGTTCTCAGTACTTGAGACTCAGTAGTACTCGGTAGTACTCGCTAGTACTCGCTAGTACTTGAGTGACAGCTGAGTTCAGTGACCTGTACAGGGAAACAGTTGAGTGCGAAGCACTCAACTGTTTGACAATACATTGTACCTATTAGTTCTCAGTACTTGAGACTCAGTAGTACTCGGTAGTACTCGCTAGTACTCGCTAGTACTCGGTAGTACTTGAGTGACAGCTGAGTTCAGTGACCTGTACAGGGAAACAGTTGAGTGCGAAGCACTCAACTGTTTGACAATACATTGAACCTAGTAGTTCTCAGTACTTGAGACTCAGTAGTACTCGGGAGTACTCGGTAGTACTCGGTAGTACTCGCTAGTACTTGAGTGACAGCTGAGTTCAGTGACCTGTACAGGGAAACAGTTGAGTGCGAAGCACTCAACTGTTTGACAATACATTGTACCTAGTAGTTCTCAGTACTTGAGACTCAGTAGTACTCGGTAGTACTCGGTAGTACTCGGTAGTACTTGAGTGACAGCTGAGTTCAGTGACATGTACTGGGAAACAGTTGAGTGCGTAGCACTCAACTGTTTGACAATACATTGTACCTAGTAGTTCTCAGTACTTGAGACTCAGTAGTACTCGGTAGTACTCGGTAGTACTCGGTAGTACTCGCTAGTACTTGAGTGACAGCTGAGTTCAGTGACCTGTACAGGGAAACAGTTGAGTGCAAAGCACTCAACTGTTTGACAATACATTGTACCTAGTAGTTCTCAGTACTTGAGACTCAGTAGTACTCGGTAGTACTCGGTAGTACTCGCTAGTACTTGAGTGACAGCTGAGTTCAGTGACCTGTACAGGGAAACAGTTGAGTGCGAAGCACTCAACTGTTTGACAATACATTGTACCTAGTAGTTCTCAGTACTTGAGACTCAGTAGTACTCGGTAGTACTCGGTAGTACTCGCTAGTACTCGCTAGTACTTGAGTGACAGCTGAGTTCAGTGACCTGTACAGGGAAACAGTTGAGTGCGAAGCACTCAACTGTTTGACAATACATTGTACCTAGTAGTTCTCAGTACTTGAGACTCAGTAGTACTCGGTTGTACTTGGTAGTACTCGGTAGTACTCGGTAGTACTTGAGTGACAGCTGAGTTCAGTGACCTGTACAGGGAAACAGTTGAGTGCAAAGCACTCAACTGTTTGACAATACATTGTACCTAGTAGTTCTCAGTACTTGAGACTCAGTAGTACTCGGTAGTACTCGGTAGTACTCGCTAGTACTTGAGTGACAGCTGAGTTCAGTGACCTGTACAGGGAAACAGTTGAGTGCGAAGCACTCAACTGTTTGACAATACATTGTACCTAGTAGTTCTCAGTCCTTGAGACTCGGTAGTACTCGGTAGTACTCGGTAGTACTCGGTAGTACTTGAGTGACAGCTGAGTTCAGTGACATGTACTGGGAAACAGTTGAGTGCGTAGCACTCAACTGTTTGACAATACATTGTACCTAGTAGTTCTCAGTACTTGAGACTCAGTAGTACTCGGTAGTACTCGGTAGTACTCGGTAGTACTCGCTAGTACTTGAGTGACAGCTGAGTTCAGTGACCTGTACAGGGAAACAGTTGAGTGCAAAGCACTCAACTGTTTGACAATACATTGTACCTAGTAGTTCTCAGTACTTGAGACTCAGTAGTACTCGGTAGTACTCGGTAGTACTCGCTAGTACTTGAGTGACAGCTGAGTTCAGTGACCTGTACAGGGAAACAGTTGAGTGCGAAGCACTCAACTGTTTGACAATACATTGTACCTAGTAGTTCTCAGTACTTGAGACTCAGTAGTACTCGGTAGTACTCGGTAGTACTCGCTAGTACTCGCTAGTACTTGAGTGACAGCTGAGTTCAGTGACCTGTACAGGGAAACAGTTGAGTGCGAAGCACTCAACTGTTTGACAATACATTGTACCTAGTAGTTCTCAGTACTTGAGACTCAGTAGTACTCGGTTGTACTTGGTAGTACTCGGTAGTACTCGCTAGTACTCGCTAGTACTCGCTAGTACTCGGTAATACTTGAGTGACAGCTGAGTTCAGGGCATATTTTCACCTAGAAACTCCATTTAAACTTTAAAATGGAGAGACGAGTGGTGTGCTCTGATTGGTGGACAGGAATGTACTAAGAACTACATTTAGTAGTGGGAAATGTAGTTTTTTTAGTCAAACGTCTTCTTCTCGTCCATACTTTCACCCAGAAACTCCATTTAAACTTTAAAATGGAGACACGAGTGGTGTGCTCTGATTGGTGGACAGGAATGTACTAAGAACTACATTTAGTAGTGGGAAATGTAGTTTTTTTAGTCAAACGTCTTCTTCTCGTCCATACTTTCACCTAGAAACTCCATTTAAACTTTAAAATGGAGACACGAGTGGTGTGCTCTGATTGGTGGACAGGAATGTACTAAGAACTACATTTAGTAGTGGGAAATGTAGTTTTTTTAGTCAAACGTCTTCTTCTCGTCCATACTTTCACCTAGAAACTCCATTTAAACTTTAAAATGGAGACACGAGTGGTGTGCTCTGATTGGTGGACAGGAATGTACTAAAAACTACATTTAGTAATGGGAAATGTAGTTTTTTTAGTCAAACGTCTTCAACTCAGCCATACTTTCACCTAGAAACTCCGTTTAAACTTTAAACTTTTACCCCCGGGCGTCGGCCCACTGCCTCCCTCTCAAAATTTCCCGGCGGGGGAATTTTCTAGTTTCTTATTATTATTCCTCTTCTTACTTTTTTTGATTTCCTACTCGTACCGAAAAAAAACGAGCACCTACGCAAATGTAACATCAAAACGTGCGCCTTGATCGACATCGGTGTGCTACTTAAAAAATGTCCAGAATATTAATTTTTCGCGACGCTAGTCGCGAAAAACCAACGAAATTTTCCCATTGACTTAAATGGGATGAGCGAAAAAAAAAAAGCAGAAAATGTAGCTTTTCAAACGCCTGCTGCTCAGTCATACTTTCACCTAGAAACTCCATTTAAACTCTAAAACGTAGACACAAGTCTTCTGTCTTGGTGTGTCAATTCGCGTTTCAATAGCTCATATAGTTTTTGATCAATCACTGTTCAATGACCATGATCGTTTTGGGAGAAATCGTGAGATTATAATGGGTGTGTATTGCGCGGAACCTTCTGGGCTAGAGTGCGTGACATCATCAGTTAGAGTGTGGGGGCTTCTCAGTAGATTTTTCTTTCCAAACTCCTCCCGGCCACAGTCTTCACTCTACAGACGTGATATTTTCCAATTTTGTAGACAAACTTGTCCTGTCTCTCACAATGTGCTCAAAAAGTCTGTGCGATTTACAGAATTTGAACTAGCAACCTCTAAGCGCGGCCAAGTCAGGTTTTCTCGTCATCCGCTCTAATGTTAATTTAGAAGCAGATTTTCAAAGAAACCTGATCTGAACAGCATTTCTAACTCGCCCTAGCGTCCACATTTCTGACACTAGGAAAAAATAAAAGTCATCAGTGTCTTCAGCCGAGTCTCGTGGCGCTAACGGTGCGAAAATTTTGGCGATAGGAGTTTCGGTGTGAGCGTGGCATGCTTTTGTTCGGACCCATGCGCAGAGGGGGAATTGAGCGATAGAGAGAAGCAGAGAGACGCTCCAAAGCAGTCATACACACGCAGCAAGGGCCGTTGCCATGGTGACAGCACTGTGTGGCACTGATCTTCATAACTGACAGCAGGTGTGCTCTGATTGGAGGACAGGAATGTACTAAAACTACATTAGTAGTGGGATATGTAGTTTTTTTAGTCAAACCTCTTCAGCTCAGCCATACTTTCACCTAGAAACTCCATTTAAACTTTAAAATGGAGTACTCGGTAGTACTTGGGTGACAGCTGAGTTCAGTGACCTGTACCTAGTAGTTCTCAGTACTTGAGTCTCAGTAGTACTCGCTAGTACTCGGTAGTACTCGGTAGTACTTGAGTGACAGCTGAGTTCAGTGACCTGTACAGGGAAACAGTTGAGTGCGAAGCACTCAACTGTTTTACAATACATTGTACCTAGTAGTTCTCAGTACTTGAGTCTCAGTAGTACTCGGGAGTACTCGGTAGTACTCGGTAGTACTCGCTAGTACTTGAGTGACAGCTGAGTTCAGTGACCTGTACAGGGAAACAGTTGAGTGCTTCGCACTCAACTGTTTGACAATACATTGTACCTAGTAGTTCTCAGTACTTGAGACTCAGTAGTACTCGGTAGTACTCGCTAGTACTCGGTAGTACTTGAGTGACAGCTGAGTTCAGGGCATATTTTCACCTAGAAACTCCATTTAAACTTTAAAATGGAGACACGAGTGGTGTGCTCTGATTGGTGGACAGGAATGTACTAAAAACTACATTTAGTAGTGGGAAATGTAGTTTTTTTAGTCAAACGTCTTCTGCTCGGTCATACTTTCACCTAGAAACTCCATTTAAACTTTAAAATGGAGACACGAGTGGTGTGCTCTGATTGGTGGACAGGAATGTATTAAAAACTACATTTAGTAATGGGAAATGTAGTTTTTTTAGTCAAACGTCTTTTGCTCGGTCATACTTTCACCTAGAAACTCCATTTAAACTTTAAAATGGAGACACGAGTGGTGTGCTCTTATTGGTGGACAGGAATGTACTAAGAACTACATTTAGTAGTGGGAAATGTAGTTTTTTTAGTCAAACGTCTTCTGCTCGGTCATTCTTTCACCTAGAAACTCCGTTTAAACTTTAAACTTTTACAGACACACCCCCGGGCGGCGGCCCACTGCCTCCCTCTCAAAATTTCCCGGCGGGGGAATTTTCTAGTTAGGGAGGCAGTGCTAAGCACAGCCACCTACTGTTTGCAGAGACAAACAGTAGGTCAGCCACCTATTGAAATCCGACGTGTTTTTAGGGAGGCAGTGCTAAGCACAGCCACCTACTGTTTGCAGAGACAAACAGTAGGTGGCTGTGCGAAGCACAGCCACCTATTGAAATCCGACGTGTTTTTAGGGAGGCAGTGCTAAGCACAGCCACCTACTGTTTGCAGAGACAAACAGTAGGTGGCTGTGCGAAGCACAGCCACCTATTGTTATCCTGCGTGTTTTTTCTTCATATTATTATTCCTCTTCTTACCTTTTTTTGATTCCCTAAAACTGCCAAACAAAAACGAGCACCTACGCGAATGTTACATCAAAACGTGCGCCTTGATCGGGATCGGTGTGCTACTAAAAAGAAGTCCAGAATATTAATTTTTCGCGACGTAAGTCGCGAAAAACCACCGAAATTTCCCCATTGAAATGAATGGGACGAGCGAAAAAAAAAAAGCAGAAAAGGTAGCTTTTCAAACGCCTGCTGCACAGGCATACTTTCACCTAGAAGCTCCATTTAAACTCTAAAACGTAGACACAAGTCTTGTGTGCTGGTGTGCCAATCCGCGTTTCAATAGCTCCTATAGTTTTTGATCAATCACTGTTCAATGACCATGATCGTTTTGGGTGAAATCATGAGATTACAATGGGTGTGTATTGCGCGGAACCTTCTGGGCTAGAGTGCGTGACATCATCGCTTAGAGTGTGGGGGCTTCTCAGTGTTTTTTTCTTTCCAAACTCCTCCCGGCCACAATCTTCACTCTACAGACGTGATATTTTCCAATTTTGTAGACAAACTTGTCCTGTCTCTCACAATGTGCTCAAAAAGTCTGTGCGATTTACAGAATTTGAACTAGCAACCTCTAAGCGCGGCCAAGTCAGGTTTTCTCGTCATCCGCTCCAATGTTAATTTAGAAGCAGATTTTCAAAGAAACCTGATCTGAACAGCATTTCTAACTCGCCCTAGCGTCCACATTTCTGACACTAGGAAAAAATAAAAGTCATCAGTGTCTTCAGCCGAGTCTCGTGGCGCTAACGGTGCGAAAATTGTGGCGATAGGAGTTTCGGTGTGAGCGTGGCATGCTTTTGTTCGGACCCATGCGCAGAGGGGGAATTGAGCGATAGAGAGAAGCAGACAGACGCTCCAAAGCAGTCATACACACGCAGCAAGGGCCGTTGCCATGGTGACAGCACTGTGTGGCACTGATCTTCATAACTGACAGCAGGTGGGCTCTGATTGGAGGACAGGAATGTACTAAAACTACATTAGTAGTGGGATATGTAGTTTTTTTAAACAAACCTCTTCAGCTCAGCCATACTTTCACCTAGACACTCCATTTAAACTTTAAAATGAGACACAAGTACTGGCATACAGTTGAGTGCGAAGCACTCAACTGTTTGCAAGTACATTGTACCTAGTAGTTCTCAGTACTTGAGTCTCAGTAGTACTCGGTAGTACTTGGTAGTACTCGGTAGTACTCGGTAGTACTTGAGTGACAGCTGAGTTCAGTGACCTGTACAGGGAAACAGTTGAGTGCGAAGCACTCAACTGTTTGACAATACATTGTACCTAGTAGTTCTCAGTACTTGAGTCTCAGTACTACTCGGTGGTACTTGGTAGTACTCGGTAGTACTTGAGTGACAGCTGAGTTCAGTGACATGTACTGGGAAACAGTTGAGTGCGAAGCACTCAACTGTTTGACAATACATTGTACCTAGTAGTTCTCAGTACTTGAGACTCAGTAGTACTCGGTAGTACTTGGTAGTACTCGGTAGTACTCGCTAGTACTCGGTAGTACTTGAGTGACAGCTGAGTTCAGTGACATGTACTGGGAAACAGTTGAGTGCGAAGCACTCAACTGTTTGACAATACATTGTACCTAGTAGTTCTCAGTACTTGAGACTCAGTAGTACTCGGTAGTACTTGGTAGTACTCGGTAGTACTCGGTAGTGCTCGGTAGTACTTGAGTGACAGCTGAGTTCAGTGACCTGTACAGGGAAACAGTGAGTGCGAAGTAGTAGGTTTTCAAAGAAAATACATTGTACCTAGTAGTTCTCAGTACTTGAGACTCAGTAGTACTCGGTAGTACTTGGTAGTACTCGGTAGTACTTGAGTAACAGATGAGTTCAGTGACATGTACTGGGAAACAGTTGAGTGCGAAGCACTCAACTGTTTGACAATACATTGTACCTAGTAGTTCTCAGTACTTGAGACTCAGTAGTACTCGGTAGTACTTGGTAGTACTCGGTAGTACTCGCTAGTACTCGGTAGTACTTGAGTGACAGCTGAGTTCAGGGCATATTTTCACCTAGAAACTCCATTTAAACTTTAAAATGGAGACACGAGTGGTGTGCTCTGATTGGTGGACAGGAATGTACTAAAAACTACATTTAGTAGTGGGAAATGTAGTTTTTTTAGTCAAACGTCTTTTGCTCGGTCATACTTTCACCTAGAAACTCCATTTAAACTTTAAAATGGAGACACGAGTGGTGTGCTCTGATTGGTGGACAGGAATGTACTAAGAACTACATTTAGTAGTGGGAAATGTAGTTTTTTTAGTCAAACGTCTTCTTCTCGTCCATACTTTCACCTAGAAACTCCATTTAAACTTTAAAATGGAGACACGAGTGGTGTGCTCTGATTGGTGGACAGGAATGTACTAAAAACTACATTTAGTAGTGGGAAATGTAGTTTTTTTAGTCAAACGTCTTCTGCTCGGTCATACTTTCACCTAGAAACTCCGTTTAAACTTTAAACTTTTACAGACACACCCCCGGGCGGCGGCCCACTGCCTCCCTCTCAAAATTTCCCGGCGGGGGAATTTTCTAGTTTCTTCTTATTATTCCTCTTCCTCTTTTTTTTTGATTCCCTAAAACTGCCAAACAAAAACGAGCACCTACGCGAATGTAACATCAAAACGTGCGCCTTGATCGGGATCGGTGTGCTACTTCAAAAATGTCCAGAATATTAATTTTTCGCGACGTCAGTCGCGAAAAACCAACGAAATTTTCCCATTGAAATGAATGGGACGAGCGAAAAAAAAAAAGCAGAAAAGGTAGCTTTTCAAACGCCTGCTGCGCAGTCATACTTTCACCTAGAAGCTCCATTTAAACTCTAAAACCTAGACACAAGTCTTGTGTCCTGGTGTGCCAATCCGCGTTTCAATAGCTCATATAGTTTTTGATCAATGACTGTTCAATGACCATGATCGTTTTGGGAGAAATCCTGAGATTTCAATGGGTGTGTATTGCGCGGAACCTTCTGGGCTAGAGTGCGTGACATCATCAGTTAGAGTGTGGGGGCTTCTCAGATCTTTTTCCTTTCCAAACTCCTCCCGGCCACAATCTTCACTCTACAGACGTGATATTTTCCAATTTTGTAGACAAACTTGTCCTGTCGCTCACAATGTGCTCAAAAAGTCTGTGCGATTTACAGAATTTGAACTAGCAACCTCTAAGCGCGGCCAAGTCAGGTTTTCTCGTCATCCGCTCCAATGTTAATTTAGAAGCAGATTTTCAAAGAAACCTGATATGAACAGCATTTCTAACTCGCCCTAGCGTCCACATTTCTGACACTAGGAAAAAATAAAAGTCATCAGTGTCTTCAGCCGAGTCTTGTGGCGCTAACGGTGCGAAAATTTTGGCGATAGGAGTTTCGGTGTGAGCGTGGCATGCTTTTGTTCGGACCCATGCGCAGAGGGGGAATTGAGCGATAGAGAGAAGCAGTGAGACGCTCCAAAGCAGTCATACACACGCAGCAAGGGCCGTTGCCATGGTGACAGCACTCTCTGGCACTGATCTTCATAACTGACAGCAGGTGTGCTCTGATTGGTGGACAAGAATGTACTTAAAACTACATTAGTAGTGGGATATGTAGTTTTTTTATTCAAACCTCTTCAGCTCAGCCATACTTTCACCTAGACACTCCATTTAAACTTTAAAATGAGACACAAGTACTGGCATACAGTTGAGTGCGAAGCACTCAACTGTTTGCAAGTACATTGTACCTAGTAGTTCTCAGTACTTGAGACTCAGTAGTACTCGGTAGTACTCGGTAGTACTCGGTAGTACTCGGTAGTACTCGCTAGTACTTGAGTGACAGCTGAGTTCAGTGACCTGTACAGGGAAACAGTTGAGTGCGAAGCACTCAACTGTTTGACAATACATTGTACCTAGTAGTTCTCAGTACTTGAGACTCAGTAGTACTCGGTAGTACTTGGTAGTACTCGGTAGTACTCGCTAGTACTCGCTAGTACTCGCTAGTACTCGGTAGTGCTCGGTAGTACTTGAGTGACAGCTGAGTTCAGTGACATGTATTGGCACTCAACTGTTTTACAATACATTGTACCTAGTAGTTCTCAGTACTTGAGTCTCAGTAGTACTCGGTAGTACTCGGTAGTACTTGAGTGGCAGCTGAGTTCAGTGACATGTATTGGGAAACAGTTGAGTGCGAAGCACTCAACTGTTTGACAATACATTGTACCTAGTAGTTCTCAGTACTTGAGACTCAGTAGTACTCGGTAGTACTTGGTAGTACTCGGTAGTACTCGCTAGTACTCGCTAGTACTCGGTAATACTTGAGTGACAGCTGAGTTCAGGGCATATTTTCACCTAGAAACTCCATTTAAACTTTAAAATGGAGAGACGAGTGGTGTGCTCTGATTGGTGGACAGGAATGTACTAAAAACTACATTTAGTATTGGGAAATGTAGTTTTTTTAGTCAAACGTCTTCTGCTCGGTCATACTTTCACCTAGAAACTCCATTTAAACTTTAAAATGGAGACACGAGTGGTGTGCTCTGATTGGTGGACAGGAATGTACTAAGAACTACATTTAGTAGTGGGAAATGTAGTTTTTTTAGTCAAACGTCTTCAGCTCGACCATACTTTCACCTAGAAACTCCATTTAAACTTTAAAATGAGACACAAGTACTGGCATACAGTTGAGTGCGAAGCACTCAACTGTTTGCAAGTACATTGTACCTAGTAGTTCTCAGTACTTGAGTCTCAGTAGTACTCGGTAGTACTTGGTAGTACTCGGTAGTACTCGGTAGTACTTGAGTGACAGCTGAGTTCAGTGACCTGTACAGGGAAACAGTTGAGTGCGAAGCACTCAACTGTTTGACAATACATTGTACCTAGTAGTTCTCAGTACTTGAGACTCAGTAGTACTCGGTAGTACTCGGTAGTACTCGCTAGTACTTGAGTGACAGCTGAGTTCAGTGACCTGTACAGGGAAACAGTTGAGTGCGAAGCACTCAACTGTTTGACAATACATTGTACCTAGTAGTTCTCAGTACTTGAGACTCAGTAGTACTCGGTAGTACTTGGTAGTACTCGGTAGTACTCGCTAGTACTCGCTAGTACTCGGTAATACTTGAGTGACAGCTGAGTTCAGGGCATATTTTCACCTAGAAACTCCATTTAAACTTTAAAATGGAGAGACGAGTGGTGTGCTCTGATTGGTGGACAGGAATGTACTAAAAACTACATTTAGTATTGGGAAATGTAGTTTTTTTAGTCAAACGTCTTCTGCTCGGTCATACTTTCACCTAGAAACTCCATTTAAACTTTAAAATGGAGACACGAGTGGTGTGCTCTGATTGGTGGACAGGAATGTACTAAGAACTACATTTAGTAGTGGGAAATGTAGTTTTTTTAGTCAAACGTCTTCAGCTCGACCATACTTTCACCTAGAAACTCCATTTAAACTTTAAAATGAGACACAAGTACTGGCATACAGTTGAGTGCGAAGCACTCAACTGTTTGCAAGTACATTGTACCTAGTAGTTCTCAGTACTTGAGTCTCAGTAGTACTCGGTAGTACTTGGTAGTACTCGGTAGTACTCGGTAGTACTTGAGTGACAGCTGAGTTCAGTGACCTGTACAGGGAAACAGTTGAGTGCGAAGCACTCAACTGTTTGACAATACATTGTACCTAGTAGTTCTCAGTACTTGAGACTCAGTAGTACTCGGTAGTACTCGGTAGTACTCGCTAGTACTTGAGTGACAGCTGAGTTCAGTGACCTGTACAGGGAAACAGTTGAGTGCGAAGCACTCAACTGTTTGACAATACATTGTACCTAGTAGTTCTCAGTACTTGAGACTCAGTAGTACTCGGTAGTACTTGGTAGTACTCGGTAGTACTCGCTAGTACTCGCTAGTACTCGGTAATACTTGAGTGACAGCTGAGTTCAGGGCATATTTTCACCTAGAAACTCCATTTAAACTTTAAAATGGAGAGACGAGTGGTGTGCTCTGATTGGTGGACAGGAATGTACTAAAAACTACATTTAGTATTGGGAAATGTAGTTTTTTTTAGTCAAACGTCTTCTGCTCGGTCATACTTTCACCTAGAAACTCCATTTAAACTTTAAAATGGAGACACGAGTGGTGTGCTCTGATTGGTGGACAGGAATGTACTAAGAACTACATTTAGTAGTGGGAAATGTAGTTTTTTTAGTCAAACGTCTTCAGCTCGACCATACTTTCACCTAGAAACTCCATTTAAACTTTAAAATGGAGACACGAGTGGTGTGCTCTGATTGGTGGACAGGAATGTACTAAGAACTACATTTAGTAGTGGGAAATGTAGTCTTTTTAGTCAAACGTCTTCAGCTCGGCCATACTTTCACCTAGAAACTCCATTTAAACTTTAAAATGGAGACATGAGTGGTGTGCTCTGATTATGGACAGGAATGTACTAAAAACTACATTTAGTAATGGGAAATGTAGTTTTTTTAGTCAAACGTCTTCTGCTCGGTCATTCTTTCACCTAGAAACTCCGTTTAAACTTTAAACTTTTACCCCCGGGCGGCGGCCCACTGCCTCCCTCTCAAAATTTCCCGGCGGGGGAATTTTCTAGTTATTCTTCCTCTTCTTACCTTTTTTTGATTTCCTACTCCTAAAAAACATAAACGAGCACCTACGCGCATGTAACATCAAAACGTGCGCCTTGATTGGGATCGGTGTGCTACTTAAAAGATGTCCAGAATATTAATTTTTCGCGACGCTAGTCGCGAAAAACCACCGAAATTTTCCCATTGAAATGAATGGGACGAGCGAAAAAAAAGGAACATTCATTGTCGTTTTTCAAACGCCTGCTGCGCAGTCATACTTTCACCTAGAAGCTCCATTTAAACTCTAAAACGTAGACACAAGTCTTGTGTCCTGGTGTGTCAATCCGCGTTTCAATAGCTCATATAGTTTTTGATCAATCACTGTTCAATGACCATGATCGTTTTGGGAGAAATCCTGAGATTACAATGGGTGTGTATTGCGCGGAACCTTCTGGGCTAGAGTGCGTGACATCATCAGTTAGAGTGTGGGGGCTTCTCAGTGTTTTTTTCTTTCCAAACTCCTCCCGGCCACAATCTTCACTCTACAGACGTGATATTTTCCAATTTTGTAGACAAACTTGTCCTGTCGCTCACAATGTGCTCAAAAAGTCTGTGCGATTTACAGAATTTGAACTAGCAACCTCTAAGCGCGGCCAAGTCAGGTTTTCTCGTCATCCGCTCCAATGTTAATTTAGAAGCAGATTTTCAAAGAAACCTGATCTGAACAGCATTTCTAACTCGCCCTAGCGTCCACATTTCTGACACTAGGAAAAAATAAAAGTCATCGGTGTCTTCAGCCGAGTCTTGTGGCGCTAACGGTGCGAAAATTTTGGCGATAGGAGTTTCGGTGTGAGCGTGGCATGCTTTTGTTCGGACCCATGCGCAGAGGGGGAATTGAGCGATAGAGAGAAGCAGAGAGACGCTCCAAAGCAGTCATACACACGCAGCAAGGGCCGTTGCCATGGTGACAGCACTGTGTGGCACTGATCTTCATAACTGACAGCAGGTGTGCTCTGATTGGAGGACAGGAATGTACTAAAACTACATTAGTAGTGGGATATGTAGTTTTTTTAGTCAAACCTCTTCTGCTCGTCCATACTTTCACCTAGACACTCCATTTAAACTTTAAAATGAGACACAAGTACTGGCATACAGTTGAGTGCGAAGCACTCAACTGTTTGCAAGTACATTGTACCTAGTTGTTCTCAGTACTTGAGTCTCAGTAGTACTCGGTAGTACTCGGTAGTACTCGGTAGTACTTGAGTGACAGCTGAGTTCAGTGACATGTACTGGGAAACAGTTGAGTGCGAAGCACTCAACTGTTTGACAATACATTGTACCTAGTAGTTCTCAGTACTTGAGACTCACTAGTACTCGGTAGTACTCGGTAGTACTCGCTAGTACTTGAGTGACAGCTGAGTTCAGTGACCTGTACAGGGAAACAGTTGAGTGCGAAGCACTCAACTGTTTGACAATACATTGTACCTAGTAGTTCTCAGTACTTGAGACTCAGTAGTACTCGGTAGTACTCGGTAGTACTCGGTAGTACTCGGTAGTACTCGCTAGTACTTCAGTGACAGCTGAGTTCAGTGACCTGTACAGGGAAACAGTTGAGTGCGAAGCACTCAACTGTTTGACAATACATTGTACCTAGTAGTTCTCAGTACTTGAGACTCAGTAGTACTCGGTAGTACTTGGTAGTACTCGGTAGTACTCGCTAGTACTCGGTAGTACTTGAGTGACAGCTGAGTTCAGGGCATATTTTCACCTAGAAACTCCATTTAAACTTTAAAATGGAGACACGAGTGGTGTGCTCTGATTGGTGGACAGGAATGTACTAAAAACTACATTTAGTAGTGGGAAATGTAGTTTTTTTAGTCAAACGTCTTCTGCTCGGTCATTCTTTCACCTAGAAACTCCGTTTAAACTTTAAACTTTTACAGACACACCCCCGGGCGGCGGCCCACTGCCTCCCTCTCAAAATTTCCCGGCGGGGGAATTTTCTAGTTAGGGAGGCAGTGCTAAGCACAGCCACCTACTGTTTGCAGAGACAAACAGTAGGTGGCTGTGCGAAGCACAGCCACCTATTGAAATCCGACGTGTTTTTTCTTATTCTTCCTCCTCCCGTTTTTTTGATTCCCTAAAACTGCCAAACAAAAACGAGCACCTAGGGGAATGTTACATCAAAACGTGCGGCTTGATCGGGATCGGTGTGCTATTTAAAAGAAGTCCAGAATATTAATTTTTCGCGACGTAAGTCGCGAAAAACCACCGCAAATTAGTCCCATAGGAATGAATGGGACGAGCGACAAAAAAAAAGCAGAAATTGTAGCTTTTCAAACGCCTGCTGCGCAGGCATACTTTCACCTAGAAACTCCATTTAAACTCTAAAACGTAGACACAAGTCTTCTGTCTTGGTGTGTCAATCCGCGTTTCAATAGCTCTTATAGTTTTTGATCAATCACTGTTCAATGACCATGATCGTTTTGGGAGAAATCGTGAGATTATAATGGGTGTGTATTGCGCGGAACCTTCTGGGCTAGAGTGCGTGACATCATCGCTTAGAGTGTGGGGGCTTCTCAGTAGATTTTTCTTTCCAAACTCCTCCCGGCCACAGTCTTCACTCTACAGACGTGATATTTTCCAATTTTGTAGACAAACTTGTCCTGTCTCTCACAATGTGCTCAAAAAGTCTGTGCGATTTACAGAATTTGAACTAGCAACCTCTAAGCGCGGCCAAGTCAGGTTTTCTCGTCATCCGCTCCAATGTTAATTTAGAAGCAGATTTTCAAAGAAACCTGATTTGAACAGCATTTCTAACTCGCCCTAGCGTCCACATTTCTGACACTAGGAAAAAATAAAAGTCATCAGTGTCTTCAGCCGAGTCTTGTGGCGCTAACGGTGCGAAAATTTTGGCGATAGGAGTTTCGGTGTGAGCGTGGCATGCTTTTGTTCGGACCCATGCGCAGAGGGGGAATTGAGCGATAGAGAGAAGCAGAGAGACGCTCCAAAGCAGTCATACACACGCAGCAAGGGCCGTTGCCATGGTGACAGCACTGTGTGGCACTGATCTTCATAACTGACAGCAGGTGTGCTCTGATTGGAGGACAGGAATGTACTAAAACTACATTAGTAGTGGGATATGTAGTTTTTTTAGTCAAACCTCTTCAGCTCAGCCATACTTTCACCTAGAAACTCCATTTAAACTTTAAAATGGAGTACTCGGTAGTACTTGAGTGACAGCTGAGTTCAGTGACCTGTACCTAGTAGTTCTCAGTACTTGAGTCTCAGTAGTACTCGCTAGTACTCGGTAGTACTTGAGTGACAGCTGAGTTCAGTGACCTGTACAGGGAAACAGTTGAGTGCGAAGCACTCAACTGTTTGACAATACATTGTACCTAGTAGTTCTCAGTACTTGAGTCTCAGTACTACTCGCCAGTACTCGCTAGTACTCGGTAGTACTCGGTAGTACTTGAGTGGCAGCTGAGTTCAGTGACATGTAATGGCTAACAGTTGAGTGCGTAGCACTCAACTGTTTTACAATACATTGTACCTAGTAGTTCTCAGTACTTGAGTCTCAGTAGTACTCGGTAGTACTCGGTAGTGCTCGGTAGTACTTGAGTGACAGCTGAGTTCAGTGACATGTAATGGCTAAAAGTTGAGTGCGAAGCACTCAACTGTTTTACAATACATTGTACCTAGTAGTTTTCAGTACTTGAGTCTCAGTAGTACTCGGTAGTACTTGAGTGACAGCTGAGTTCAGTGACCTGTACAGGGAAACAGTTGAGTGCGAAGCACTCAACTGTTTGACAATACATTGTACCTACTAGTTCTCAGTACTTGAGTCTCAGTAGTACTCGGTGGTACTTGGTAGTACTCGGTAGTACTTGAGTGACAGCTGAGTTCAGTGACATGTACTGGGAAACAGTTGAGTGCGAAGCACTCAACTGTTTGACAATACATTGTACCTAGTAGTTCTCAGTACTTGAGACTCAGTAGTACTCGGTAGTACTTGGTAGTACTCGGTAGTACTTGAGTGACAGCTGAGTTCAGTGATATGTACTGGGAAACAGTTGAGTGCGAAGCACTCAACTGTTTGACAATACATTGTACCTAGTAGTTCTCAGTACTTGAGACTCAGTAGTACTCGGTAGTACTTGGTAGTACTCGGTAGTACTCGCTAGTACTCGGTAGTACTTGAGTGACAGCTGAGTTCAGGGCATATTTTCACCTAGAAACTCCATTTAAACTTTAAAATGGAGACACGAGTGGTGTGCTCTGATTGGTGGACAGGAATGTACTAAAAACTACATTTAGTAGTGGGAAATGTAGTTTTTTTAGTCAAACGTCTTTTGCTCGGTCATACTTTCACCTAGAAACTCCATTTAAACTTTAAAATGGAGACACGAGTGGTGTGCTCTGATTGGTGGACAAGAATGTACTAAGAACTACATTTAGTAGTGGGAAATGTAGTTTTTTTAGTCAAACGTCTTCTTCTCGTCCATACTTTCACCTAGAAACTCCATTTAAACTTTAAAATGGAGACACGAGTGGTGTGCTCTGATTGGTGGACAGGAATGTACTAAAAACTACATTTAGTAGTGGGAAATGTAGTTTTTTTAGTCAAACGTCTTCTGCTCGGTCATTCTTTCACCTAGAAACTCCGTTTAAACTTTAAACTTTTAGCCCCGGGCGGCGGCCCACTGCCTCCCTCTCAAAATTTCCCGGCGGGGGAATTTTCTAGTTTCTTATTCTTCCTCCTCCCGTTTTTTTGATTCCCTAAAACTGCCAAACAAAAACGAGCACCTAGGGGAATGTTACATCAAAACGTGCGGCTTGATCGGGATCGGTGTGCTATTTAAAAGAAGTCCAGAATATTAATTTTTCGCGACGTAAGTCGCGAAAAACCACCGCAAATTAGTCCCATAGGAATGAATGGGACGAGCGACAAAAAAAAAGCAGAAATTGTAGCTTTTCAAACGCCTGCTGCGCAGGCATACTTTCACCTAGAAACTCCATTTAAACTCTAAAACGTAGACACAAGTCTTCTGTCTTGGTGTGTCAATCCGCGTTTCAATAGCTCTTATAGTTTTTGATCAATCACTGTTCAATGACCATGATCGTTTTGGGAGAAATCGTGAGATTATAATGGGTGTGTATTGCGCGGAACCTTCTGGGCTAGAGTGCGTGACATCATCAGTTAGAGTGTGGGGGCTTCTCAGTGTTTTTTTCTTTCCAAACTCCTCCCGGCCACAATCTTCACTCTACAGACGTGATATTTTCCAATTTTGTAGACAAACTTGTCCTGTCGCTCACAATGTGCTCAAAAAGTCTGTGCGATTTACAGAATTTGAACTAGCAACCTCTAAGCGCGGCCAAGTCAGGTTTTCTCGTCATCCGCTCCAATGTTAATTTAGAAGCAGATTTTCAAAGAAACCTGATATGAACAGCATTTCTAACTCGCCCTAGCGTCCACATTTCTGACACTAGGAAAAAATAAAAGTCATCAGTGTCTTCAGCCGAGTCTTGTGGCGCTAACGGTGCGAAAATTTTGGCGATAGGAGTTTCGGTGTGAGCGTGGCATGCTTTTGTTCGGACCCATGCGGAGAGGTGGAATTGAGCGATAGAGAGAAGCAGAGAGACGCTCCAAAGCAGTCATACACACGCAGCAAGGGCCGTTGCCATGGTGACAGCACTGTGTGGCACTGATCTTCATAACTGACAGCAGGTGTGCTCTGATTGGAGGACAGGAATGTACTAAAACTACATTAGTAGTGGGATATGTAGTTTTTTTAGTCAAACCTCTTCAGCTCAGCCATACTTTCACCTAGAAACTCCATTTAAACTTTAAAATGGAGTACTCGGTAGTACTTGAGTGACAGCTGAGTTCAGTGACCTGTACCTAGTAGTTCTCAGTACTTGAGTCTCAGTAGTACTCGCTAGTACTCGGTAGTACTCGGTAGTACTCGGTGTTGCTCGGTAGTACTTGAGTGACAGCTGAGTTCAGTGACATGTATTGGCTAACAGTTGAGTGCGAAGCACTCAACTGTTTTACAATACATTGTACCTAGTAGTTCTCAGTACTTGAGACTCAGCAGTACTCGGTAGTACTCGGTAGTACTTGAGTGACAGCTGAGTTCAGTGACATGTACTGGGAATCAGTTGAGTGCGAAGCACTCAACTGTTTGACAATACATTGTACCTAGTAGTTCTCAGTACTTGAGACTCAGTAGTACTCGGTAGTACTTGGTAGTACTCGGTAGTACTCGCTAGTACTCGGTAGTACTTGAGTGACAGCTGAGTTCAGTGACATGTATTGGCTAACAGTTGAGTGCGAAGCACTCAACTGTTTTACAATACATTGTACCTAGTAGTTCTCAGTACTTGAGTCTCAGTAGTACTCGGTAGTACTCGGTAGTACTTGAGTGACAGCTGAGTTCAGTGACCTGTACAGGGAAACAGTTGAGTGCGAAGCACTCAACTGTTTGACAATACATTGTACCTAGTAGTTCTCAGTACTTGAGACTCAGTAGTACTCGGTAGTACTTGGTAGTACTCGGTAGTACTCGCTAGTACTCGCTAGTACTCGGTAGTACTTGAGTGACAGCTGAGTTCAGTGACCTGTACAGGGAAACAGTTGAGTGCGAAGCACTCAACTGTTTGACAATACATTGTACCTAGTAGTTCTCAGTACTTGAGACTCAGTAGTACTCGGTAGTACTTGGTAGTACTCGGTAGTACTCGCTAGTACTCGGTAGTACTTGAGTGACAGCTGAGTTCAGGGCATATTTTCACCTAGAAACTCCATTTAAACTTTAAAATGGAGACACGAGTGGTGTGCTCTGATTGGTGGACAGGAATGTACTAAAAACTACATTTAGTAGTGGGAAATGTAGTTTTTTTAGTCAAACGTCTTTTGCTCGGTCATACTTTCACCTAGAAACTCCATTTAAACTTTAAAATGGAGACACGAGTGGTGTGCTCTGATTGGTGGACAGGAATGTACTAAGAACTACATTTAGTAGTGGGAAATGTAGTTTTTTTAGTCAAACGTCTTCTTCTCGTCCATACTTTCACCTAGAAACTCCATTTAAACTTTAAAATGGAGACACGAGTGGTGTGCTCTGATTGGTGGACAGGAATGTACTAAAAACTACATTTAGTAGTGGGAAATGTAGTTTTTTGAGTCAAACGTCTTCTGCTCGGTCATTCTTTCACCTAGAAACTCCGTTTAAACTTTAAACTTTTACAGACACACCCCCGGGCGGCGGCCCACTGCCTCCCTCTCAAAATTTCCCGGCGGGGGAATTTTCTAGTTAGGGAGGCAGTGCTAAGCACAGCCACCTACTGTTTGCAGAGACAAACAGTAGGTGGCTGTGCGAAGCACAGCCACCTATTGTTATCCTGCGCGTTTTTTCTTCTTATTCCTCTTCTTACCTTTTTTTGATTCCCTAAAACTGCCAAACAAAAACGAGCACCTACGTGAATGTTACATCAAAACGTGCGCCTTGATCGGGATCGGTGTGCTATTTAAAAGAAGTCCAGAATATTAATTTTTCGCGACGTAAGTCGCGAAAAACCACCGAAATTTCCCCATTGAAATGAATGGGATTAGTAAACTAGAAAATTCCCCCGCCGGGAAATTTTGAAAGGGCCACGGGGGCTACTGCCGGAGTGTATATACAATACGATGAGATTCTTCGACATTTCAAACGAGACGGAGTTGTTTTAGAGGCAAATACAGAGACTGCTTGCTGACTGAGCTGTCAGAGTAGTCCGTTTTGAGTATTGTGATGTACTTCAAAAACTGTCCACCAATCAGAGCACACCACTCGTGTTTCCATTTTAAAGTTTAAATGGAGTTTCTAGGTGAAAGTATGCCCGAGCAGACGACGTTTGACTAAAAAAACTACATTTCCCACTACTAAATGTAGTTCTTAGTACATTCCTGTCCACCAATCAGAGCACACCACTCGTGTCTCCATTTTAAAGTTTAAACGGAGTTTCTAGGTGAAAGTATGCCCGAGCAGACGACGTTTGACTAAAAAAACTACATTTCCCACTACTAAATGTAGTTCTTAGTACATTCCTGTCCACCAATCAGAGCACATCACTCGTGTCTCCATTTTAAAGTTTAAATGGAGTTTCTGGGTGAAAGTATGCCCGAGCAGACGACGTTTGACTAAAAAAACTACATTTCCCACTACTAAATGTAGTTCTTAGTACATTCCTGTCCACCAATCAGAGCACACCACTCGTGTCTCCATTTTAAAGTTTAAACGGAGTTTCTAGGTGAAAGTATGCCCGAGCAGAAGAGGTTTGACTAAAAAACTACATATCCCACTACTAAATGTAGTTCTTAGTACATTCCTGTCCACCAATCAGAGCACACCACTCGTGTCTCCATTTTAATGTTTAAATGGAGTTTCTAGGTGAAAGTATGGACGAGAAGGAGACGTTTGACTAAAAAAACTACATATCCCACTACTAAATGTAGTTCTTAGTACATTCCTGTCCACCAATCAGAGCACACCACTCGTGTCTCCATTTTAAAGTTTAAATGGAGTTTCTAGGTGAAAGTATGCCCGAGCAGAAGAGGTTTGACTAAAAAAACTACATATCCCACTACTAAATGTAGTTTTTACTACATTCCTGTCCACCAATCAGAGCACACCACTCCTGTCTCCATTTTAAAGTTTAAATGGAGTTTCTAGGTGAAAGTATGGACGAGAAGGAGACGTTTGACTAAAAAAACTACATATCCCACTATAAATGTAGTTTTTAGTACATTCTTGTCCACCAATCAGAGCACACCTGCTGTCAGTTATGAAGATCAGTGCCCCACAGTGCTGTCACCATGGCAACGGCCCTTGCTGCATGTGTATGACTGCTTTGGAGCCTCTGTCTGCGTCTTTCTATCGCTCCATTCCCCCTCTGCGTTGGGTCCGAACAAAAGCTTGCCACGCTCACACCGAAACTCCTATCGCCAAAATTTTCACACCGTTAGCGCCACAAGACTCGGCTGAAGACAGTGATGACTTTTATTTTTTCCTAGTGTCAGAAATGTGGACGCTAGGGCGAGTTAGAAAATGCTGTTCATATCAGGTTTCTTTGAAAATCTGCTTCTCAATTAACATTAGAGCGGATGAGGAAAAAAAGAGACTTGGCCGCGCTTAGAGGTTGCTAGTTCAAATTCTGTAAAACTCACAGAGATTTTGAGCACATCGTGAGAGACAGGACAAGTTTGTCTACAAAATTGGAAAATATCACGTCTGTAGAGTGAAGATCGTGGCCGGGAGGAGTTTGGAAAGGAAAAAACTCTGAGAAGCCCTCACACTCTAACTGATGATGTCACGCACTCTAGCCCAGAAGGTTCCGCGCAATACACACCCATTATAAACTCATGATTTCTCCCAAAACGATCATGGTCGTTGAACAGTGATTGGTCAAAAACTATATGACCTATTGAAACGTGGATTGACACACCAGGACACAAGACTTGTGTCTACGTTTTAAAGTTTAAATGGAGTTTCTAGGTGAAAGTATGCCTGAGTAGCAGGCGTTTGAAAAGCTACAATTTCTGCTTTTTTTTTTTCGCTCGTCCCATTCAAGTCAATGGGAAAAATGCGTTGGTTTTTCGCGACTTACGTCGCGAAAAATTCGTGTTCGGCTAAGAAAAGCAATAGCACGCCGATCCCGATCGAACCGCACGTTTTGATATATCATTTGTCCTACAACTCTTAAAGCTGTAGGATTTTTAGGCACTCGAAATTCGTCCGTAGGAAAAATAATAATAATAATAACTAGGAAAAAATCCTATGAATAACAATAGTGCTCGGGGCTTCGCCCCGAGCACTGGTCCCTTCAGCTTATAGCTGTAGGGGCCAGTGCTCGGTGCGATTGCCCCGTGGCCCTAAAAATGAGCGAAAAAAAGAAAGCAGAAATTGTAGCTTTTCAAACACCTGCTGCGCAGTCATACTTTCACCTAGAAACTCCATTTAAACTCTAAAACGTAGACACAAGTCTTCTGTCTTGGTGTGTCAATCCGCGTTTCAATAGCTCTTATAGTTTTTGATCAATCACTGTTCAATGACCATGATCGTTTTGGGAGAAATCGTGAGATTATAATGGGTGTGTATTGCGCGGAACCTTCTGGGCTAGAGTGCGTGACATCATCAGTTAGAGTGTGGGGGCTTCTCAGATCTTTTTCCTTTCCAAACTCCTCCCGGCCACAATCTTCACTCTACAGACGTGATATTTTCCAATTTTGTAGACAAACTTGTCCTGTCGCTCACAATGTGCTCAAAAAGTCTGTGCGATTTACAGAATTTGAACTAGCAACCTCTAAGCGCGGCCAAGTCAGGTTTTCTCGTCATCCGCTCTAATGTTAATTTAGAAGCAGATTTTCAAAGAAACCTGATCTGAACAGCATTTCTAACTCGCCCTAGCGTCCACATTTCTGACACTAGGAAAAAATAAAAGTCATCAGTGTCTTCAGCCGAGTCTCATGGCGCTAACGGTGCGAAAATTTTGGCGATAGGAGTTTCGGTGTGAGCGTGGCAAGCTTTTGTTCGGACCCAAACATAGAGGGGGAATTGAGCGATAGAGAGAAGCAGAGAGACGCTCCAAAGCAGTCATACACACGCAGCAAGGGCCGTTGCCATGGTGACAGCACTGTGTGGCACTGATCTTCATAACTGACAGCAGGTGTGCTCTGATTGGAGGACAGGAATGTACTAAAACTACATTAGTAGTGGGATATGTAGTTTTTTTAGTCAAACCTCTTCAGCTCAGCCATACTTTCACCTAGAAACTCCATTTAAACTTTAAAATGGAGTACTCGGTAGTACTTGAGTGACAGCTGAGTTCAGTGACCTGTACCTAGTAGTTCTCAGTACTTGAGTCTCAGTAGTACTCGGTAGTACTCGCTAGTACTCGGTAGTACTTGAGTGGCAGCTGAGTTCAGTGACCTGTACAGGGAAACAGTTGAGTGCGAAGCACTCAACTGTTTGACAATACATTGTAGCTAGTAGTTCTCAGTACTTGAGTCTCAGTAGTACTTGGTAGTACTTGGTAGTACTCGGTAGTACTCGCTAGTACTTGAGTGACAGCTGAGTTCAGTGACATGTACAGGGAAACAGTTGAGTGCGAAGCACTCAACTGCTTGCAAGTACATTGTACCTAGTAGTTCTCAGTACTTGAGACTCAGTAGTACTCGGTAGTACTTGGTAGTACTCGGTAGTACTCGCTAGTACTCGGTAGTACTTGAGTGACAGCTGAGTTCAGGGCATATTTTCACCTAGAAACTCCATTTAAACTTTAAAATGGAGACACGAGTGGTGTGCTCTGATTGGTGGACAGGAATGTACTAAAAACTACATTTAGTAGTGGGAAATGTAGTTTTTTTAGTCAAACGTCTTTTGCTCGGTCATACTTTCACCTAGAAACTCCATTTAAACTTTAAAATGGAGACACGAGTGGTGTGCTCTGATTGGTGGACACGAATGTACTAAGAACTACATTTAGTAGTGGGAAATGTAGTTTTTTTAGTCAAACGTCTTTTGCTCGGTCATACTTTCACCTAGAAACTCCATTTAAACTTTAAAATGGAGACACGAGTGGTGTGCTCTGATTGGTGGACAGGAATGTACTAAGAACTACATTTAGTAGTGGGAAATGTAGTTTTTTTAGTCAAACGTCTTCTGCTCGGTCATTCTCTCACCTAGAAACTCCGTTTGAACTTTAAACTTTTACAGACACACCCCCGGGCGGCGGCCCACTGCCTCCCTCTCAAAATTTCCCGGCGGGGGAATTTTCTAGTTAGGGAGGCAGTGCTAAGCACAGCCACCTACTGTTTGCAGAGACAAACAGTAGGTGGCTGTGCGAAGCACAGCCACCTATTAAAATCCTGCGTGTTTTTTCTTATTATTCTTCCTCTTCTTACCTTTTTTTGATTTCCTACTCCTAAAAAACATAAACGAGCACCTACGCGAATGTAACATCAAAACGTGCGCCTTGATTGGGATCGGTGTGCTACTTAAAAGATGTCCAGAATATTAATTTTTCGCGACGCTAGTCGCGAAAAACCACCGAAATTTTCCCATTGAAATGAATGGGACGAGCGAAAAAAAAGGAACATTCATTGTCGTTTTTCAAACGCCTGCTGCGCAGTCATACTTTCACCTAGAAGCTCCATTTAAACTCTAAAACGTAGACACAAGTCTTGTGTCCTGGTGTGCCAATCCGCGTTTCAATAGCTCATATAGTTTTTGATCAATGACTGTTCAATGACCATGATCGTTTTGGGAGAAATCCTGAGATTTCAATGGGTGTGTATTGCGCGGAACCTTCTGGGCTAGAGTGCGTGACATCATCAGTTAGAGTGTGGGGGCTTCTCAGATCTTTTTCCTTTCCAAACTCCTCCCGGCCACAATCTTCACTCTACAGACTTGATATTTTCCAATTTTGTAGACAAACTTGTCCTGTCTCTCACAATGTGCTCAAAAAGTCTGTGCGATTTACAGAATTTGAACTAGCAACCTCTAAGCGCGGCCAAGTCAGGTTTTCTCGTCATCCGCTCCAATGTTAATTTAGAAGCAGATTTTCAAAGAAACCTGATTTGAACAGCATTTCTAACTCGCCCTAGCGTCCACATTTCTGACACTAGGAAAAAATAAAAGTCATCAGTGTCTTCAGCCGAGTCTCGTGGCGCTAACGGTGCAAAAATTTTGGCGATAGGAGTTTCGGTGTGAGCGTGGCATGCTTTTGTTCGGACCCATGCGCAGAGGGGGAATTGAGCGATAGAGAGAAACAGAGAGACGCTCCAAAGCAGTCATACAGACGCAGCAAGGGCCGTTGCCATGGTGACAGCACTGTGTGGCACTGATCTTCATAACTGACAGCAGGTGTGCTCTGATTGGAGGACAGGAATGTACTAAAACTACATTAGTAGTGGGATATGTAGTTTTTTTAGTCAAACCTCTTCAGCTCAGCCATACTTTCACCTAGAAACTCCATTTAAACTTTAAAATGGAGTACTCGGTAGTACTTGAGTGACAGCTGAGTTCAGTGACCTGTACCTAGTAGTTCTCAGTACTTGAGTCTCAGTAGTACTCGGTAGTACTCGGTAGTACTCGGTAGTGCTCGGTAGTACTTGAGTGACAGCTGAGTTCAGTGACATGTACTGGCTAACAGTTGAGTGCGAAGCACTCAACTGTTTTACAATACATTGTACCTAGTAGTTCTCAGTACTTGAGTCTCAGTAGTACTCGGTAGTACTCGATAGTACTTGAGTGACAGCTGAGTTCAGTGACATGTATTGGCTAACAGTTGAGTGCGAAGCACTCAACTGTTTTACAATACATTGTACCTAGTAGTTCTCAGTACTTGAGTCTCAGTAGTACTCGGTAGTACTCGGTAGTACTTGAGTGACAGCTGAGTTCAGTGACCTGTACAGGGAAACAGTTGAGTGCGAAGCACTCAACTGTTTGACAATACATTGTAGCTAGTAGTTCTCAGTACTTGAGTCTCAGTAGTACTTGGTAGTACTTGGTAGTACTCGGTAGTACTCGCTAGTACTTGAGTGACAGCTGAGTTCAGTGACATGTACAGGGAAACAGTTGAGTGCGAAGCACTCAACTGTTTGACAATACATTGTACCTAGTAGTTCTCAGTACTTGAGACTCAGTAGTACTCGGTAGTACTCGGTAGTACTCGCTAGTACTCGCTAGTACTCGGTAGTACTTGAGTGACAGCTGAGTTCAGGGCATATTTTCACCTAGAAACTCCATTTAAACTTTAAAATGGAGACATGAGTGGTGTGCTCTGATTGGTGGACAGGAATGTACTAAGAACTACATTTAGTAGTGGGAAATGTAGTTTTTTTAGTCAAACGTCTTCTTCTCGTCCATACTTTCACCCAGAAACTCCATTTAAACTTTAAAATGGAGACACGAGTGGTGTGCTCTGATTGGTGGACAGGAATGTACTAAGAACTACATTTAGTAGTGGGAAATGTAGTTTTTTTAGTCAAACGTCTTCTTCTCGTCCATACTTTCACCCAGAAACTCCATTTAAACTTTAAAATGGAGACACGAGTGGTGTGCTCTGATTGGTGGACAGGAATGTACTAAAAACTACATTTAGTAGTGGGAAATGTAGTTTTTTGAGTCAAACGTCTTCTTCTCGTCCATACTTTCACCTAGAAACTCCATTTAAACTTTAAAATGGAGACACGAGTGGTGTGCTCTGATTGGTGGACAGGAATGTACTAAGAACTACATTTAGTAGTGGGAAATGTAGTTTTTTTAGTCAAACGTCTTCTTCTCGTCCATACTTTCACCTAGAAACTCCATTTAAACTTTAAAATGGAGACACGAGTGGTGTGCTCTGATTGGTGGACAGGAATGTACTAAGAACTACATTTAGTAGTGGGAAATGTAGTTTTTTTAGTCAAACGTCTTCTTCTCGTCCATACTTTCACCTAGAAACTCCATTTAAACTTTAAAATGGAGACACGAGTGGTGTGCTCTGATTGGTGGACAGGAATGTACTAAAAACTACATTTAGTAGTGGGAAATGTAGTTTTTTTAGTCAAACGTCTTCTGCTCGGTCATACTTTCACCTAGAAACTCCGTTTAAACTTTAAAATTTTACAGACACACCCCCGGGCGGCGGCCCACTGCCTCCCTCTCAAAATTTCCCGGCGGGGGAATTTTCTAGTTCTTATTCTTCCTCCTCCCGTTTTTTTGATTCCCTAAAACTGCCAAACAAAAACGAGCACCTAGGGGAATGTTACATCAAAACGTGCGGCTTGATCGGGATCGGTGTGCTATTTAAAAGAAGTCCAGAATATTAATTTTTCGCGACGTAAGTCGCGAAAAACCACCGCAATTTAGTCCCATAGGAATGAATGGGACAAGCGACAAAAAAAAAGCAGAAATTGTAGCTTTTCAAACGCCTGCTGCGCAGGCATACTTTCACCTAGAAACTCCATTTAAACTCTAAAACGTAGACACAAGTCTTGTGTCCTGGTGTGTCAATCCGCGTTTCAATAGCTCATATAGTTTTTGATCAATCACTGTTCAATGACCATGATCGTTTTGGGAGAAATCCTGAGATTACAATGGGTGTGTATTGCGCGGAACCTTCTGGGCTAGAGTGCGTGACATCATCGCTTAGAGTGTGGGGGCTTCTCAGTGTTTTTTTCTTTCCAAACTCCTCCCGGCCACAATCTTCACTCTACAGACGTGATATTTTCCAATTTTGTAGACAAACTTGTCCTGTCTCTCACAATGTGCTCAAAAAGTCTGTGCGATTTACAGAATTTGAACTAGCAACCTCTAAGCGCGGCCAAGTCAGGTTTTCTTGTCATCCGCTCCAATGTTAATTTAGAAGCAGATTTTCAAAGAAACCTGATCTGAACAGCATTTCTAACTCGCCCTAGCGTCCACATTTCTGACACTAGGAAAAAATAAAAGTCATCCGTGTCTTCAGCCGAGTCTCGTGGCGCTAACGGTGCGAACATTTTGGCGATAGGAGTTTCGGTGTGAGCGTGGCATGCTTTTGTTCGGACCCATGCGCAGAGGGGGAATTGAGCGATAGAGAGAAGCAAAGAGACGCTCCAAAGCAGTCATACACACGCAGCAAGGGCCGTTGCCATGGTGACAGCACTGTGTGGCACTGATCTTCATAACTGACAGCAGGTGTGCTCTGATTGGAGGACAGGAATGTACTAAAACTACATTAGTAGTGGGATATGTAGTTTTTTTAGTCAAACCTCTTCAGCTCAGCCATACTTTCACCTAGAAACTCCATTTAAACTTTAAAATGGAGTACTCGGTAGTACTTGAGTGACAGCTGAGTTCAGTGACCTGTACCTAGTAGTTCTCAGTACTTGAGTCTCAGTAGTACTCGCTAGTACTCGGTAGTACTCGGTAGTACTCGGTAGTACTTGAGTGACAGCTGAGTTCAGTGACCTGTACAGGGAAACAGTTGAGTGCGAAGCACTCAACTGTTTGACAATACATTGTACCTAGTAGTTCTCAGTACTTGAGTCTCAGTACTACTCGGTGGTACTTGGTAGTACTCGGTAGTACTTGAGTGACAGCTGAGTTCAGTGACATGTACTGGGAAACAGTTGAGTGCGAAGCACTCAACTGTTTGACAATACATTGTACCTAGTAGTTCTCAGTACTTGAGACTCAGTAGTACTCGGTAGTACTTGGTAGTATTCGGTAGTACTTGAGTGACAGCTGAGTTCAGTGACATGTACTGGGAAACAGTTGAGTGCGAAGCACTCAACTGTTTGACAATACATTGTACCTAGTAGTTCTCAGTACTTGAGACTCAGTAGTACTCGGTAGTACTTGGTAGTACTCGGTAGTACTCGCTAGTACTCGGTAGTACTTGAGTGACAGCTGAGTTCAGTGACATGTACTGGGAAACAGTTGAGTGCGAAGCACTCAACTGTTTGACAATACATTGTACCTAGTAGTTCTCAGTACTTGAGACTCAGTAGTACTCGGTAGTACTTGGTAGTACTCGGTAGTACTCGCTAGTACTCGGTAGTACTTGAGTGACAGCTGAGTTCAGGGCATATTTTCACCTAGAAACTCCATTTAAACTTTAAAATGGAGACACGAGTGTTGTGCTCTGATTGGTGGACAGGAATGTACTAAGAACTACATTTAGTAGTGGGAAATGTAGTTTTTTTAGTCAAACGTCTTCTTCTCGTCCATACTTTCACCCAGAAACTCCATTTAAACTTTAAAATGGAGACACGAGTGGTGTGCTCTGATTGGTGGACAGGAATGTACTAAGAACTACATTTAGTAGTGGGAAATGTAGTTTTTTTAGTCAAACGTCTTCTTCTCGTCCATACTTTCACCCAGAAACTCCATTTAAACTTTAAAATGGAGACACGAGTAGTGTGCTCTGATTGGTGGACAGGAATGTACTAAGAACTACATTTAGTAGTGGGAAATGTAGTTTTTTTTGTCAAACGTCTTCTTCTCGTCCATACTTTCACCCAGAAACTCCATTTAAACTTTAAAATGGAGACACGAGTGGTGTGCTCTGATTGGTGGATAGGAATGTACTAAGAACTACATTTAGTAGTGGGAAATGTAGTTTTTTTAGTCAAACGTCTTCTTCTCGTCCATACTTTCACCTAGAAACTCCATTTAAACTTTAAAATGGAGACACGAGTGGTGTGCTCTGATTGGTGGACAGGAATGTACTAAAAACTACATTTAGTAATGGGAAATGTAGTTTTTTTAGTCAAACGTCTTCTACTCGGACATACTTTCACCTAGAAACTCCATTTAAACTTTAAAATGGAGACACGAGTGGTGTGCTCTGATTGGTGGACAGGAATGTACTAAAACTACATTTAGTAGTGGGAAATGTAGTTTTTTTAGTCAAACGTCTTCAACTCAGCCATACTTTCACCTAGAAACTCCGTTTAAACTTTAAACTTTTACCCCCGGGCGGCGGCCCACTGCCTCCCTCTCAAAATTTCCCGGCGGGGGAATTTTCTAGTTCTTCCTCTTCTTACTTTTTTTGATTCGCTAAAACTACCAAACAAAAACGAGCACCTACGCGAATGTAACATCAAAACGTGCGCCTTGATCGCGATCGGTGTGCTACTTCAAAAATGTCCAGAATATTAATTTTTCGCGACGTGAGTCGCGAAAAACCAACGAAATTTTCCCATTGGAAATGAATGGGACGAGCGACAAAAAAAAAGCAGAAAAGGTAGCTTTTCAAACGCCTGCTGCACAGGCATACTTTCACCTAGAAGCTCCATTTAAACTCTAAAACGTAGACACAAGTCTTGTGTGCTGGTGTGCCAATCCGCGTTTCAATAGCTCATATAGTTTTTGATCAATCACTGTTCAATGACCATGATCGTTTTGGGAGAAATCGTGAGATTATAATGGGTGTGTATTGCGCGGAACCTTCTGGGCTAGAGTGCGTGACATCATCAGTTAGAGTGTGGGGGCTTCTCAGATCTTTTTCCTTTCCAAACTCCTCCCGGCCACAATCTTCACTCTACAGACGTGATATTTTCCAATTTTGTAGACAAACTTGTCCTGTCGCTCACAATGTGCTCAAAAAGTCTGTGCGATTTACAGAATTTGAACTAGCAACCTCTAAGCGCGGCCAAGTCAGGTTTTCTCGTCATCCGCTCCAATGTTAATTTAGAAGCAGATTTTCAAAGAAACCTGATATGAACAGCATTTCTAACTCGCCCTAGCGTCCACATTTCTGAGACTAGGAAAAAATAAAAGTCATCAGTGTCTTCAGCCGAGTCTCGTGGCGCTAACGGTGCGAAAATTTTGGCGATAGGAGTTTCGGTGTGAGTGTGGCATGCTTTTGTTCGGACCCATGCGCAGAGGGGGAATTGAGCGATAGAGAGAAGCAGAGAGACGCTCCGAAGCAGTCGTACACACGCAGCAAGGGCCGTTGCCATGGTGACAGCACTGTGTGGCACTGATCTTCATAACTGACAGCAGGTGTGCTCTGATTGGAGGACAGGAATGTACTAAAACTACATTAGTAGTGGGATATGTAGTTTTTTTTAGTCAAACCTCTTCAGCTCAGCCATACTTTCACCTAGAAACTCCATTTAAACTTTAAAATGAGACACAAGTACTGGCATACACTTGAGTGCGGAGCACTCAACTGTTTGCAAGTACATTGTACCTAGTAGTTCTCAGTACTTGAGTCTCAGTAGTACTCGGTAGTACTCGGTAGTACTCGGTAGTACTTGAGTGACAGCTGAGTTCAGTGACCTGTACAGGGAAACAGTTGAGTGCGAAGCACTCAACTGTTTGACAATACATTGTACCTAGTAGTTCTCAGTACTTGAGACTCAGTAGTACTCGGTAGTACTTGGTAGTACTCGGTAGTACTTGCTAGTACTCGCTAGTACTCGGTAGTACTTGAGTGACAGCTGAGTTCAGTGACCTGTACAGGGAAACAGTTGAGTGCGAAGCACTCAACTGTTTGACAATACATTGTACCTAGTAGTTCTCAGTACTTGAGACTCAGTAGTACTCGGTAGTACTTGGTAGTACTCGGTAGTACTTGAGTGACAGCTGAGTTCAGTGACCTGTACAGGGAAACAGTTGAGTGCGAAGCACTCAACTGTTTGACAATACATTGTACCTAGTAGTTCTCAGTACTTGAGACTCAGTAGTACTCGGTAGTACTTGGTAGTACTCGGTAGTACTCGGTAGTACTTGAGTGACAGCTGAGTTCAGTGACATGTACCGGGAAACAGTTGATTTTATAATTAAAAAATATAATGAATTAATAATAAGTAATCTCAATATTTAGTCAAAGCCTTTTTTGCTCAGGCAATAACTGTACCATCAAGCTCTATGATCATTGTCTCTCTTATGCATCTGTTCATGTCATGCATCAACATATTTTTGTAAGGTAACAGACATCAGAGAGGCTGGAGGAGATGGAGGAGGAGAGGCCTCCTTGTCTTTCATTAGTTGCTTTTATCTATAACATCTTCATGACGTGAAATGATGATTGCTAATGCAAATATTACTTTTCTCTAAAAAATACCTATTTTTGAGATGAAAGCAAGTCATTCACACAATGACTTAAAAAAATAAAATAAGATAAAAATAAAAGCATGGTAAAAGTAAAGTGTGGGCCTCTAAGCAGGGCTTTTTCCAGGTGAAAATCACAATATTTCTGGTATTTTGGCCTGTCTCTAGGGCTGCGGGCATGCCATCACTGGTATCCTCTTACCTCAGGGTCACAGACACACAGCTAAGAGAAACGGGTGACTTAGGTAGTCTGATCTCTGATGTCTATGCATGCTATGAAGAATTTCACAGATAACACAATGAACTAAGTTTTTGTCCTGTTTAAATCCTTAAATAGTTGGCGGTTCCTTTGTCTAAATCATTATTATTATTTTTTTTAAATAAAATGTTCAATAATGTCTTTGCTTTCATTGATAGCAACAGTGAATACGCCATATTTCCGCCACTATCCGGTGGCCTTGAACGCCACTTGGGAACGCGTGTGTGTGTGCGGGCATTCAAATCCTTTGTGTGCTCTCGTAGCCCGCGAAACTTTTTTTGCCCAGGAACAATGTCGTACAGTGATATCTATTATCTGATTCGACAATAAATATGGGGTGACGGATCAGGAGGATTTTGATTGGACACTGATGGATATGAAGCTGGTTGTCTGTCTTTGCTCGCCCCCTTTGATCCCGTCATAGGTAAGTGTGCGGTTCTCCTTTCTTCAATTGTGTTATAATATGTGCATAAGCCATTATTTACATTTTTACATTCTGTCTGTTTCGTACAAGAATACTAAGCCGAGCTAAAAGCTAATGGCTGTGACCGAGTACTTTGTCGTTAGCCGAGTAGATCGTGTTACTAACTGTGATGGTTTAGTGCTAGCTGGCGCTAACTACCATACATAAGCTATTAACAGAGGTGATATTTTCGAAGCTAAACATTGGTCTGGGGTAAAGATGGATTTAAATATTAACATTTTGTCCGTTTTCAGACAAGAATATTGAGCCGAGCTCAAAGCTAATGGCTGTGACCGAGTTCTTTGTTCTTAGCCGAGTAGATGGTGTTGCTAGCTAGCGCTAGCTTGCGCGCTAGCACGCTAGCACAAGCTAGCGCCACCTACCATGCATGAGCTGTTAACAGAAGGTGACATTTTCGAAGCTAAACATTGCTCTGGGGTAAAGATGGATTTAAATATTAACATTTTGTCCGTTTTCGGACAAGAATATTGAGCCGAGCTCAAAGCTAATGGCTGTGACCGAGTTCTTTGTTCTTAGCCGAGTAGATGGTGTTGCTAGCTAGCGCTAGCTTGCGCGCTAGCACGCTAGCGCAAGCTAGCGCCACCTACCACGCATGAGCTGTTAACAGAAGGTGACATTTTCGAAGCTAAACATTGCTCTGGGGTAAAGATTGATTGATTGTGATGTGGTTTGATTTGTGATAAGCTCTTAAAACGCATATTACTGAAGCTAGATATTGCTCTCATGTTATGGGCTAAATATGGATTTTAATATTTACGTTCTGTTTGTTTTCATCGAAGAATATTGAGCTGAGTTAAAAGCTAGTGGCTGTAATTGTGTCCTGTTTACACTTGATGCATAGCTCTCAGGTTTAAGCCAGTTAAAAACTACCCATCTATCTGTCTGCCCACAGTTATGCCTGCATGGTTGCTTGATTGATTGATTGATTGATTGTGATGTGGTTTGATTTGTGATAAGCCGTTAAAACGCATATTACTGAAGCTAGATATTGCTCTCTCATGTTATGGGCTAAATATGGATTTTAATATTTACGTTCTGTTTGTTTTCATCGAAGAATATTGAGCTGAGTTAAAAGCTAGTGGCTGTAATTGTGTCCTGTTTACACTTGATGCATAGCTCTCAGGTTTAAGCCAGTTAAAAACTACCCATCTATCTGTCTGCCCACAGTTATGCCTGCATGGTTGCTTGATTGATTGATTGATTGATTGTGATGTGGTTTGATTTGTGATAAGCTGTTAAAACGCATATTACTGAAGCTAGATATTGCTCTCATGTTATGGGCTAAATATGGATTTTAATATTTACGTTCTGTTTGTTTTCATCGAAGAATATTGAGCTGAGTTAAAAGCTAGTGGCTGTAATTGTGTCCTGTTTACACTTGATGCATAGCTCTCAGGTTTAAGCCAGTTAAAAACTACCCATCTATCTGTCTGCCCACAGTTATGCCTGCATGGTTGCTTGATTGATTGATTGATTGATTGTGATGTGGTTTGATTTGTGATAAGCTGTTAAAACGCATATTACTGAAGCTAGATATTGCTCTCATGTTATGGGCTAAATATGGATTTTAATATTTACGTTCTGTTTGTTTTCATCGAAGAATATTGAGCTGAGTTAAAAGCTAGTGGCTGTAATTGTGTCCTGTTTACACTTGATGCATAGCTCTCAGGTTTAAGCCAGTTAAAAACTACCCATCTATCTGTCTGCCCACAGTTATGCCTGCATGGTTGATTGATTGATTGATTGATTGATTGTGATGTGGTTTGATTTGTGATAAGCCGTTAAAACGCATATTACTGAAGCTAGATATTGCTCTCTCATGTTATGGGCTAAATATGGATTTTAATATTTACGTTCTGTTTGTTTTCATCGAAGAATATTGAGCTGAGTTAAAAGCTAGTGGCTGTAATTGTGTCCTGTTTACACTTGATGCATAGCTCTCAGGTTTAAGCCAGTTAAAAACTACCCATCTATCTGTCTGCCCACAGTTATGCCTGCATGGTTGCTTGATTGATTGATTGATTGATCGTGATGTGGTTTGATTTGTGCTGTGAAACTGTGAATGTTTCTTTATGGAGTTAGAAAGATATCCTACTCAAATTTGACATTCAATTTAAAAATCTACCATGATTAATTATTAGAAAAGGGAGCAAGGGAGTTGTTGACACTGACTGAAATTAAGACAAGGAAATTTCTGTTTTTATTGCAGGTTCACCCTTGATCCAGATCTAAGGATTTTGACTCTTCGAGTTCATTGCCATCTTTTGCAGCTGTTTGCCACCAACACCACATACATCACTACTACACTACATCTCTTATAACTTCACATTTGTTGCTTCACATACAGACACACTCACACACACACTCACACACACACACACAGTGTTGTTTTTCTCTTTGTGTGTTTGTTTCTCAGCAGGATGCCGAGGAAGGGGAGGCGGTCGACGGCGGCGAAGCTCCGTTGGAGGAACTTCGACCTGGAGGAGCTGAGCCCATCCGGTCCCCCCCTGCAGGTACTTGCACAGTACATGAGCTTTTGTGTCACAGTGACAAGTGTCAGCATGCAAATAGCTGTAGAAATGGTCCATCTATTGCTTTATTCTTAGCTGCTGAGTTTGTATGTAACTGCCATGACTGAGATTTCTTTGCTGTTAATGTTTTATTAGACGGTCCCGACGGTGCCCACCTCGCCGGCCAAAGGGTCAAGGACCAAAAAGACCCCCCCCTGCTCCCGAGCTCCAGTTGGCAACGTATGTTCCTAACACAACCCTCTCACCCACACACCGTCTCCATTGTGACACTGTCTGAGGTTTAATGTGTTTTATTTCATCTGTCATCAGTTGGTTGGTTCGTCACCCCCAGCCAGGTCGTTCAGGAGCTTGGATGTGGCGTGTGCCAAGTTTTGTGCACGTGAGTATCCGGATGATTTATCCTTAAATGACTGATGAATTGATTAATCATTGGTAGAAAAGAATGATTGTTGCAAAGACATTTTCTGGTTTGTTTTCCTTCATTATGTTTACCTTTTTATGTGTTTTGTCCCTTTCTAACAGGCCGCGGTACTGGTTTCCGCCACCGGGTGCTTCGATGGCCAACTTCTCCCTTTACGGGGCGTAGCCACAAGTTGGTCATCCCTCCCGAGTCTCCTGACAAGAAGGTATTATTATTATTGTCCAGTTTATGAAGTAATAGATCTTGAGAGGGATTAAAGAGTTTCATGCTGAATCAAATAATTTTTGTCGTTGCAGTTTGTTCTGATTGTCGGAGACTCCCATCTACGAGCCCTCGTAGATGGAGTGGTCGCGATGCCTAAAGGTAACGTCTCCTTTGGCATCATGTCGACCCCAGGAGCCTCTGCTTCTCAGCTGCGGACTGAGGTGTTGCACGCCGTGCTCCCTCGGATCCCTGAAGCAGTGTGCGTCCTGGCTCCGAGCAACAACCTGACGGCCAGCAGGACCATTGACGAGGCTGCCGTCGATTACGCCCAGCTCCTCACGGCTGTGAGGAGCCGCTGGCCTAAGGTATGCTATCTTTCATGTCTTGCTTGTTCTGTATTCTTATTAGTGCATTAACTCCTAATCAGATAAAATGTATGCGCTTTTACAAGATTGTGTTGTAACGTGTGTGATTTTGACTGATTTTGTTTCTTACAGGTTGTAGTCTTGGACTTCCCACCCCGCCTGACTGTCGAAGAGTCTTACCAAGACCTTCTTCGTCAGGAGTACCACCGGGTGGCGGCTCGTATGGGTACGTAAAAAAATAAAGTCCCCCCCAAAAATACATGTTAAGATATAGTAATGACTAAAAAGCCCCAATTCATGTGTGGATGCTATAATGACTTGTGTTTTTGAATATATTTTTCAGGTGTGAAGTACTTCTCTGCTGCGGAGTGCTTCCCCCTTACGCGCTTGGAGCTGTGGAGCAGAGATGGTGTAAGTACAATATGCATGCGTGACATAAAAAGCTATATTGGTTATTCTCATGTGTTGATATGAAATGCTCAGTGGGGCTACCTTTTTAGAGGCTCACTTTGTTTGCAATTGTGTCTGCAGGTCCATCTGAGCGATGGCGAGGGGATGGGCATCCTCGTCCGGTTGCTGTGGTCTTCTGTCCACCAGCAACTGGAGCCATCTCCACCTCCCCGGGTCTCTCCTCCGACGCCTAGGCCAGCTAGGAACCTTTCTCCTACGCTGGTTGTGGAGGAGGACCCTGCTCCACCTACCACTGATCCCTTTCAGTGGAGGCCTGCTGGTCGGGGCAGCAAGGTAATTATTACAGTGTAATGTGTGTGTACATGTTTCTGAAGCTGTTTACAAAAGTGATTTAAAAAGAACCAATTTGTTTAATGCAATGTGATGTTTTCTTACTTCCAGAAGAGCCAGCCTGGTGAACCCTCACAGTCCCAGGGTTCAGGCCAGACCAGGATGGCTCAGCAGCTGGTATGTTATATTGATCGTTTTTTTGGGGGGGGGGGGATATGTGTTAATCGTTTACTATTTAAACTTGTGTATTTGACCAGACAAATTCTCATTGTTTTTTTTGTGTGTTTTTCATTCCCAGGAGAAGGAGAGCTTCCTGCCACTGAATCCAGTTTGGTTCAGTGGCGCTGTCCTCCGGGCTATGGAGGAGGTCTCTCCTTCCCAGCTGTCTTGCCCAGCAGACTGCCAGCCTCCTGTAAGTTGCTGTTATTATAAAGTTTTGCCTGATTCCTGAACAGTCAATCCTGCTTATTTTACTTTACTCATAAAACTAATAACACTTTTCAAATAGACAGTTGTGATATATGATTTATGTTTAATTGGTGTCATGTTTTATGTAATGTTGCAGGTGGCAGGTCGCACTACGGGCCGCTCCCCTCGCAGCCGCCCTGGCAGCCGCCGGTCTCCAGCGAACAACGTATGCTACTTTTCGCCAGAATTGACACACAGACATCACTTGACTGTCCACTCTGTCTGACTTCTAATACATTTGTTCTGATCTGTCAACAGCTGGTTGGCTCACCCACAGCCAGGTTGTCCTGGACGTCCGAGGAGGCCCCCACCGGCCCAGTTTCTCTTCCTCCTCCGCAGCTCAGGGTAAATTGCTATTATTATAAAGTTTTGCCTGATTCCTGAACAGTCAATCCTGCTTATATTTCTATACTAATACTCATAATACTAAAAACACTTTTCAAATAGACAGAAATAATTGTGATATATGATTTATGTTTAATTGGTGTCATGTTTTATGTAATGGTGCAGGTGGCAGGTCGTACTACAGGCCGCCCCCCTCGCAGCCGCCCTGGCAGCCGCCGGTCTCCAGTGAACAACGTATGCTTCTTTTCACCACAATTGACACACAGACATCACTTGACTGTCCACTCTGTCTGACTTTTAATACATTTGTTCTGATCTGTCAACAGCTGGCTGGCCCACCCACAGCCAGGTCGTCCTGGAGTTCCGAGGAGGAGGCCAGCCCAGCTTCTGTGGCTCCGACGGTATGTTTTTGGTTTTTACTTAAATTGTCTGCACAGCTCTTTTTGCTGTAGTAATACTACTGTTAACATTCAGCTCAGTGTCTTGTGTAATTAAAACGATGTTGGGTGTAATTGATCTTGTGCTTTATTTGGTGTATCAGACGGCACCCCCAGCGAGACGGACCAGAACCAAGGACGGACGCCCCCCAGGCACCCAAACTTCAACGAACAACGTACGTTACTTCCTGCTACAATAGAAACAATCACACACACACGTGTACACAGTGTCGTCACCAGGCGTGTGAATCTAATATGTTTCTTATCTTGTGTCAACAGCTGGTTGGTTCACCCCCAGCCAGGTCATCCCTGGGTTTGGGTGATGCAGCGACCCCTTGCTGTTCGCCAGTTGCAAAGGTAAATATTACTCCTCCTGAATACAGTGCATAGTCTCATCAAAGTCTGGATTTTACTACATTTTTTGTCATGTGTTCTCAGATGGCCAGGATTAGGACGCCTTCACCAGCCGGACCATCCTGGACCATAACGGATGCAGCCTTGGATACTCCCCTCCCAGCTAAGGTATTTCATCTCCTCCACTACTGACACACACAGAAAGTACATTCACCTATAGATAAATAAAACTGGTTCAGTTGAAATCTGTAACATTATCTTTTTCTGCATTTCAGAAAAGCCAGTCGATAACTGAAATACATTTGGGAAACTTTAATTGTATGACTGTGGTGCATTGTGTTTTTTCATGTGTAAATATTCATTGGTACCGTGTCTCATCATAGACCCCCCGGACACAGACTCTCCCGACAGTGACACGCAACATGGACCACGCCCCCTCCACCTCTCGTTCCCCAGCTAAAGAGGTAAGGACATTTACACTTGCTATATGGAGGGATTAATAAAGTGTCTTTGTTTGTGGAAGTGAGGTTCACTTCAACTCGATTGCATAAAAAAAAAAGTATTAATTACTTTAAGGACAGAATTAATTTAAAGTAATATAGATGTAATTAACAAGTAGTTTTACATAATTGTATTAATTAAAGATACCAATACTGTATTCTAGACAAGATTAACTTTTCAGCTTTTTAACATGTTAATAGTAATTTAATTAACTACTAGGGCTGTAATTGTTATTAGTAATATTATTAATGTTAACAGTAATAATAATGATACTACTAATAGCATTATAATACTAATAAATAATCCTTTACAACATACTTTCAGGTCAGATTACAGAGTCAGCTTACTGTGAGGGCCAGTCATAGTCAGAGTGACAACAGATACACGACATTCTCTAGAAACCATCAGTGTTCCTGTATGTCCCTGACTTTTCTGGCCTTTGAGAACGAGGGCTGTCAGTTAAACAGGGGTACCCTTGACACTGTGCTAGCATATGGAGACAAACTGTATGTGGGAATCAAACAACAGCTAATACAGGAGAACAAATTCCAACAAAACCACCTTACAGTCGAGGAAATGCCAAAACAGGCACAGACAGGCACAAATATGTATGATGTCCACATGCCCGACATCAGATGTGGCCTCATCAGAGCACCCAGCTCTGGAAGCCAGCAGTGGTATTTGGACCTTGCCACACAGCTGGAGTGTCTGTCAGGTGAAGTGAGGCATGCTATACTCATGGTAACTCCAGAGTGTATTGCAGTTTTCCGAGACAAATTGGGTAGGTACGGCGTGTTTGATTCCCACAGCAGGGACGCAGAAGGCCTACCACACTACTCTGGGACTGCAATAATGAGGACCTTCTCTGAAATCGGTGACTTGGCTGACCACCTGCTCAAACTGTTTGCGAATCGTGGACCCTCTGCTACCTATGAGTTTGTACCGGTTTCATTTGAAAAGCTCTCTTCCGGTAAACATCATGGCCAATCAACAGTGGACATTTCCAACACAACTGTCCCACCAGCAGTGGAGACAGTGTCTGTGGCTGCTGTCCCACCAGCAGTGGAGACAGTGTCTGTGGCTGCTGTCCCACCAGCAGTGGAGACAGTGTCTGTGGCTGCTGTCCCACCAACTGTGGAGACGGTGTCTGTGGCTGCTGTCCCACCAACTGTGGAGACAGTGTCTGTGGCTGCGGTCCCAGCAGCAGCTCATATCTCAAAGCTGAGCAAACACAGACGATTAAAGGCTAGGCGGAGAGCAAGAGAGCAGCATGAACCTGTGTGTCGTCAACCAAATAGCACAGTCAAACATCAAAAACACAAGTACGCTAGAAAAATTCAAGCACAAAGGACTAAATATGCGCAAGAGAGTCATTATCACAAAAAACGGTTATCGTCGTTCAAACATTATTATGCAAATCCCTTAGTTCAGATTAGGAAGAAGGCAATAGTCAAACGTAGATATAGAGTAGATCCCGCTTATCGGAGCAAAAAGAAAAACTACATTAGAGAAAAGTACGAGGCAGTTCCCGCTTTTCGGTGTAGTCAGAAACACTATATGTCGCATAAATACAGCACACATAGTATTTATAGGCAAAACAAAAAGTATAGTGTTCTTTCTAGATATCACAGTGATCCCGAGTTTAGATTACGTTGTATTCAACGTTCTACTCGCAATCGGACAACCAAATTGGCCACAAACGCAGCCTTTTGCATCCGTTACAAGATGCAGAGGGCACTGCGTATCAAAAGGAAATATAGACAGATTGTAGACCCCAAACCTCGCCCGCCCCAGCGCTTGATGGGTCGTGTGATGGAAGCAGCCATAGCCTCATTCCGGGAATTCATTACACACGGCCCCACATACGTTTGTACGGCGTGTAACCGAACACTGTTTCCCAATCAGGTCAAAGTATGCAAGAGGGGCAAATATAGTAAACATAGTAAAATGGCTGCAGCATGCTTGACAGGAAACTATGTTCATTTTTGTGATAATGACTGCACTTGCCCTTGCTCTGTTCCCCAAGAGAGACTCCAGGAGTGGATCTGTCACAATTGTGACAGCCACCTGAGCAGGGGAAACATGCCACCCATTGCAGTAGCAAACAAACTGCAGTTGGCACCCATCCCACCGGAATTGGCTACCCTTAATGTGCTTGAACGGCAGCTCATTGCTAAAATTTTGCCATTTGCCAAAGTTGTTGCTTTGCCGAAGGGCCAACAGAGGGCTGTGCACGGAGCTGTTGTGTGCGTGCCGTCGGAGGTCCAAGCGACCGTGAACAGCCTTCCTAGGTCCAGAGACGAAGCGCAGCTACTTCAGGTTAAATTAAAGCGGCACATTAGATTTAAAGGACACCAACACTTTTACACCGTCAGCATGACGAATGTGTTAGCTTCTCTGGCTAAACTCAAAGAGTGTCATTCAGAGTATGCGGATGTGTCTGTTGATGAGGATGTGAGTTTTGACCTTGTAGATGATGTAGATGAGCAACCCCAAATTTTAGACCTAGACTTAGAAGAGGTGTTCAGCAGCCAAAACGAGCCAGGCCAGTCCACAGCTGGGCAAAGCCAGCAGCCCAAGGAGGCGGTGGAGGAAAAGGAGGAGCTGAGGCCTGGTCTGGCTCTGGACACCTGCATGCAGCCACCGGACATTGCACAGGAAATCCTTTCGTATGGCGATGGAATCTTCAGCGTTGCACCTGCCCAAGGTAACACACCTGTGGGATTCTTCACCATACCGAAACTAGAAGCCATGGCCTTTCCTGTGCAATTTCCAACAGGAGAAAACACGCTGGACGAGGCCAGAGACATTTCTCTGTCTCCCAGCTTGTATTTTAATAGTAGATTATTCGCTGCAGACATAAGATTCGCCAGTGACCAAAGCTACCTTTTCTTTGCGCAGTTTGTAACGGAGACACACATGGCCAGCAACAGCATGTCCATACAAATGCGCAAAGGAAAGTCCAAAACTGCAGACGGGCGTCGAATTAGCAATGTTATGCTCCAGGATAGGGATGAGGTTGAGGGACTAATTATGAACCAAGACGCCACGCGATTTATGCAACCCCTTAGAGGCACACCAGCTTATTGGAACAAAGCCCTTAGAGATGTCCACGCCATGGTGAGACAGATTGGCACACCAACCTTTTTTCTCACGTTCTCCGCTGCTGAGATGAGATGGCCTGAATTCATTGAGGTCATTAAAGCTCAGCAGGGAGAACGAGGAGACTTTTCAGAGCTGGATTGGAATGCCAAATGTGAAATTTTGCGCAGTAACCCCATTACGGTTATGCGCATGTTTGAAAAAAGAGTAGATGCTCTGATGTCGAACCTCATCCTCTCACCAGCACAGCCCATCGGTGAAGTAGAAGATTACTTTTACCGTGTTGAGTTTCAAGCCAGAGGAAGCCCGCACATTCACATGCTGGTTTGGATCAAGAATGCCCCCAAATTTGAAGAAAACCTCGACTCCACCGTCTTCAAATTCATAGATCGTCACGTTTCGTGCAAGATGCCTGACCCCGAGGCAGACCCAGAACTCCACCAAATTGTGTCGGAAGTTCAGATGCACAGCAGGAAACATTCAAAGTCGTGCAAAAAAGGCAACGTTTCCTGTAGATTTGGCTTTCCTAAGCTGCCCATGAGTGAAACTCTCATCACCAGGCCTTCCATTGTTGACACCGCACAGGGCCAATCACAGAATCCCGAAGAAGAGCAGAAGAGAATGAAACGGGAATTCGCCAGGATGCAGAGGGAAGCAAAGGAGAAGCTGAAGCCTGTTAGGGATGCTCTCATGGATCCAAGCGCCTCATTCAGCAGCTTGGCAGACCTGCTCCGCCACTGCAAGCTGACACACGAAGAGTACATCGGCTACGTCGAAGATCTGACGAGCGGCAGTGTAGTCATGCTGAAGCGCGATCCAAACGAGTGCTGGGTCAACGGTTACAATCCGGACCTGCTCCGAGCATGGAACGCCAACATGGACATCCAGTACGTTGTGGACGACTACAGTTGCATAATGTACATGATGTCCTATGTTTCCAAGCCTGAGCACGAGATGACTGAATTCCTCAACGCAGTCATCAAAGACGTCAAGAACTCAAAGGTAAACAAGCGCGACGAGATGAAGCAGATCATGCAGGCCTACGCTAAAAACAGAGAGGTCAGCGCACAAGAAGCTGTGGCTCGTACGTGCAGTTTACCTTTGAAGAAGTGCTCCCGTTCCGTCGTGTTCCTTCAGACCGATGAGGACGGTCTGAAGATGAGTCATCCCATGGGCAGGCTTCGGCAGATGTCACCGGATTCGGAGGAGGTGTGGATGTCAGGGATCCCTGAAAAATACCTCAACAGACCTCTCGGTCGAGAGTTTGAAGGGATGTGCTTGGCCGAGTTTGCGTCTGAGTTTAGGGTAGTTTACGGCCTGCAGGTAGAAGGTAAGAATGCCATTCCCCTGAGAAATGACATGGGTTACATCCAGAAGAGGACTAAAGGCAAGCCAGCCGTCATCAGATACACGCGCTTCTCGGAGAAGAAGACCCCTGAGAAGTTTTTCAGGAGACTTGTAAAACTCTATCTCCCGCACAGATCTGATGGCGACCTGACGGATGTAACATACCCCACATACGAACAGTTTTACAAGTGTGGCAAGAAGTGGGGTATGGACGTCCAACGCATCGTGGATGGCAACCAGAAACGATACGAAGGACGAGGCAAAAAGATTGATGCGGCGCTGGAACGGTATCGCCAGATCGGTCCAGTTGTTAGTGCTTGGAACACCTTTGCACCCGAGGCGGAAGTGGACCGGTTGGAGTGTCTGGACCAGCGCGAACCCATTGACGCAGAGCACGAGGGCGACGAAGACATCCCCGAATTTCAAGTCGAGAAAGGTGGGAGCGGCTTCGTGCCCAGGATCGACGCACCGCAGTTGAGTCCAGACTTTGTAAGAAAGATGTTTCAAAGTCTGAACGCCACTCAGGGTTCCATCTTTTACAGCGTGCGTCGCTGGTGCTTTCAGCGTCTCTGGGGGCACAATCCGGAGCCGTTTTATTTTTATCTGTCGGGTGGAGCTGGCTGCGGCAAGTCCCACGTCATCAAGTGCGTTCACCAGGAAGCGTCGAGGATTCTGCGTCAGCTGCCAATATTCCGGGACCAGGGCGACATGTCCCGGCCTGCTGTGCTGCTGACCGCCTTCACTGGCACAGCGGCGTTCAACATCTCTGGCAGCACGTTGCACTCCATCCTCAAGCTTCCGAGGTCCTTAAAGCCACCGTATCAGGGTCTCGGAAATGCACTCGATGACCTCAGGGTGGCACTGTCCAACGCTGAAATTCTCATCATTGACGAAGTGTCCATGATTTCCAAAGAGCTGTTTGCCTACGTCCACTGGCGTTTGCAGCAGATCAAAGGAAACCGGAGGCCATTTGGAGGAATGTCTGTCCTGGCTGTAGGTGACTTTTACCAGCTGCCGCCCCTCGGTAGAGCCAAGCCACTGTGTGTGTACGAGGAGGATGAGTTTGATCTCTGGAAGGACCACTTCACAATGGTCGACCTGACGGAGATCATGAGACAGAAGGACGATCGAGCTTTTGCCCAACTCCTGAACCGTCTGCGAGTGAAGCAAAAGGACGATCGTCTGAGCGATGAAGACAGAGCGTTGCTCACACAGACGGCGGCTTGTGCTCCAGGTTGTCCAGTGGACAGGCTCCACATCTACGCCACGAACAAAGAAGTGGACCGTCACAATGCCGATACTGTAGCCGCCCTCCACAAGGATGCCATCAACATTGCAGCCGAAGACTTCCGGAAAGACCCCACGAGTGGCTGCATGTTGCTGGCGCCTCGCAACATCAGAGGCCACAAACGAGATCTGCCTGACAGCATAACTGCTGCTCCTGGAGTACGCGTCATGGTGACCAGGAATCTCGACGTGGAGGATGGGCTCGTTAACGGCACGTTTGGTACCATCTCAAACATTGTGATGAGTGATCGTGGGCCAAAGGTTGCCAAGCTGATCGGACTGCGGCTGGACAATCCTACGTCAGGACAGCGATCGCGTAAGAAGGTGCTGGGTCCCTCAGATGACTCTGTCTACATCGAGAGATCTGAGGAGAACCTGAACAGCAAGAGAGGAGTTGTTCGACGTCAGTTTCCCATCAAGTTGGCCTTTGCCTGCACTGCCCACAAAGTGCAAGGCATGACCATGACGTCGGCGGTTGTGAGCCTCAAACGTGTATTCGAATCAGGAATGGCGTATGTCGCTCTCAGCCGCACAACTTCACTCCAGGGTCTCACCGTCACGGACTTTGATGAGAAAAAGATATATGCTGACCCCAAAATCAAGACGGCTCTGGAAAGTATGACTCGCGCATCTTTCCAGACTGTCAGACCCCTTTTGACTCGTTCCGGGTGTTTACAGGAAACTCCAAAGGCTTTGACGATCGTCCATCACAACACGCAAGGGCTTCCAACTCACATCGTGGACCTGAAAGCACATCACGAACTCCAACTAGCAGATGTGTTGTGTCTCACAGAGACACACCTGTCAGGCTCCTCTGTGTCCCCAATTTTCCATCTGGAGGGATACGACATGTTCACACGCAGTAGACAACTGTCTTACAACAGCTGTGTGGACTTGGCGGGGAAAGATGGAGGTGGAGTTGCAGTGTACTGTCGTAGCAATGTTCAGGCAGAGCCTCGAGGGTACATGCAAGATGTCAATGACTTGGAGTTTGTTGTCGTTAAAATTGAGGCTCCAGTCAAAGTACTATTAGCGACTGTCTACAGACCCCCACAATTCAGATTAGAACCCTTTTTACTAAACTTGAAAAACCTCTTGGACTCCTTGGCCATATTGGATCACCAGCCCATTGTTGTTTGCGGGGACTTCAATGAGGATCTGCTTTCTAAAGGAAAGAAAAGTATAAAAGATTTGTTTCAGTCCAGAGGTTACACTCAGTTAATTGCGGACTCCACAACTGAAAACAACACGCTGATTGATCACATTTATATATCACATCCTGATAAATGTGTTCAATCAGGTGTTCTCCAAACATATTACAGTTACCACAGTCCAGTTTATTGTATTTTGACTGACTAATAGCCTCTCCAGCTAACCCATTCTGCTATTTCCAATCCATCTCGTCACATCGTCTCATTGTCTATCTTGTGATTTCTGGGTGCTTTTTCCCATCGCTGCTTCTATGTCGTCTCTCTCGTCCTTATAATTGTTATTTCTCTCTCTTCTGTATTTTTCAGTTTGCTATTCTTTTTTTGTTTTTTTCTTGTAAATATACTACAGTGGTATGTATTGGCTGGAAATGTTGTAATAAAGTTGAATTTCAGTTTGTTTCTTTATTTATTTTGGGGGTCAGCATTATCTCAGAAGGACAGGACAGGGCAGGACAGGGATCTCAAAACATCCACAGGATTGATTGTAGGTGTGGTGTGGTAGGGTAGGCAGCACAGTGTCAGGGAGGAAACTGAACAGCAGTGACTGGGAGTAAGCTGACTTGTAATCAAGAAGACGACGACGACGACCAGATGACAGCGGACCAGATGACAGCGGACCAGATGACAGCGGACCAGACGGACACAGCAAAAAAACACAAAAAAACCAAAAAAACACAAAAACACCAAAAAAAAAAAAAAAAAAAAGGGAAGTATTATTTCATTACATTTTTTGGCAAATTGTAAACATGATGCTTTGAAACATGTAATTGACCCATATCTTTTATATCCTTTCATAAGAGATCCAGAAAGAAGACTCCCTTGAAAGAAGACCACAAAAAAGGGAAGTATTATTTCATTACATTTTTTGGCAGTGTTTACATGATGCTTTGAAACATGTAATTGACCCATATCTTTGATATCTTGTCATTAGAGATCCAGAAAGAAGACTCCCTTCAAAGAAGACCACAAAAAAGGGAAGTATTATTTCATTCCTTTTTTTGGCAAACTGTTTACATGATGCTTTGAAACATGTAATTTACTAACCATGTCTTTAATATCCTGTGATGTGATTAAAGATCCAGAAAGACTCCCAGGAAGAAGACCACAAAAAAGGGAAGTACTATTTCATTACATTTTATGTCCTGGTCAAGTGTTTACATAATGCTTTAACACATGTAAACTTATTTATGTCTTTTAAATCCAGCGGCAGAAAGAAAACTAGAAAGAAGACTCCCAGGAAGAAGACCCTCCCCACCATGAAGAAGACCTGCAGCAGATCTCTGTCCATTGGAGACACGATCCCATGAGAGAACAAGTAAGGGACATTTACCAGTGTATCTTCATTGAATGAGTGAATAAATGCTTACACAAAACTTTTGAAAAATTATTAAAATAATGTTTTTGATGTTCTAGGAAGAGTAACAACAGACCCAGGAAGAAGACCTCCAGAGGAACACCGATGAAGACACTTCAAGCCAGCAGACAAGTAAGGAGTCATTGTGACACCAAACCACTGTAATAATGTCCAATGGAACAATGTGTGCTGCACTAATTTGTACTTTGTTTTTTTTTGTTTACACCACACTTCTCTCTGCCACGTACGCACGTATGAGGGAAACCCACATCGGTGACACAACAGACTCTAGAAACCTCTAAGACAGCCACCCAGCACAAGACATGTAAGGCACATTTACCATTGTGTATTCAATGACTGTATTGTATCTGGATGAGTTTGACTTGACTTCATCCTTGCTGCTGTAATGCCATCAGTCTTACTCCTGTCTGTTTTTGTGTGTTTGCAGACATCATGGAAGATCATCGCAGCCAAACATCCCTCTGACCCCTGAGCATACTCGCATCATGAAAGTGCATAGACTGTTAGATAAATAAACACATGAAAAAGAATGTTTTGTTTGACGAGTGCTTTGTATAAGTATTTGAAATGTGTCAAGAAATGCAATTTAATAACCAATAATGAAGAGAGGAAACATGAAGGGGAAGCATGTAATATTACAGAGGTAAGTGTTCATTGCTTTGCTCCAAACAGCATTGGCAGTCGGGAGGTTTCTTTTGCTGAAGACACGTCCTACTCGGCGGCCATCTTGGATGTCCCCAGAGCTGATGAACGGGAAGGAGTATATCATCGACGCTTTATCCACTCCACATTTGACACGTCCGCTCATGAGCCAACTCTGAAGGCACACCCCACTCGGCATCAGATGTTGGCCACACCCCCGGGCGGCGGCCCACTGCCTCCCTCTCAAAATTTCCCGGCGGGGGAATTTTCTAGTTAGGGAGGCAGTGCTAAGCACAGCCACCTACTGTTTGCAGAGACAAACAGTAGGTGGCTGTGCGAAGCACAGCCACCTATTGAAATCCGACGTGTTTTTTCTTATTCTTCCTCCTCCCGTTTTTTTGATTCCCTAAAACTGCCAAACAAAAACGAGCACCTAGGGGAATGTTACATCAAAACGTGCGGCTTGATCGGGATCGGTGTGCTATTTAAAAGAAGTCCAGAATATTAATTTTTCGCGACGTAAGTCGCGAAAAACCACCGCAATTTAGTCCCATAGGAATGAATGGGACAAGCGACAAAAAAAAAGCAGAAATTGTAGCTTTTCAAACGCCTGCTGCGCAGGCATACTTTCACCTAGAAACTCCATTTAAACTCTAAAACGTAGACACAAGTCTTGTGTCCTGGTGTGTCAATCCGCGTTTCAATAGCTCATATAGTTTTTGATCAATCACTGTTCAATGACCATGATCGTTTTGGGAGAAATCCTGAGATTACAATGGGTGTGTATTGCGCGGAACCTTCTGGGCTAGAGTGCGTGACATCATCGCTTAGAGTGTGGGGGCTTCTCAGTGTTTTTTTCTTTCCAAACTCCTCCCGGCCACAATCTTCACTCTACAGACGTGATATTTTCCAATTTTGTAGACAAACTTGTCCTGTCTCTCACAATGTGCTCAAAAAGTCTGTGCGATTTACAGAATTTGAACTAGCAACCTCTAAGCGCGGCCAAGTCAGGTTTTCTTGTCATCCGCTCCAATGTTAATTTAGAAGCAGATTTTCAAAGAAACCTGATCTGAACAGCATTTCTAACTCGCCCTAGCGTCCACATTTCTGACACTAGGAAAAAATAAAAGTCATCCGTGTCTTCAGCCGAGTCTCGTGGCGCTAACGGTGCGAACATTTTGGCGATAGGATTTTCGGTGTGAGCGTGGCATGCTTTTGTTCGGACCCATGCGCAGAGGGGGAATTGAGCGATAGAGAGAAGCAGAGAGACGCTCCAAAGCAGTCATACACACGCAGCAAGGGCCGTTGCCATGGTGACTGCACTGTGTGGCACTGATCTTCATAACTGACAGCAGGTGTGCTCTGATTGGAGGACAGGAATGTACTAAAACTACATTAGTAGTGGGATATGTAGTTTTTTTAGTCAAACCTCTTCAGCTCAGCCATACTTTCACCTAGAAACTCCATTTAAACTTTAAAATGGAGTACTCGGTAGTACTTGAGTGACAGCTGAGTTCAGTGACCTGTACCTAGTAGTTCTCAGTACTTGAGTCTCAGTAGTACTCGGTAGTACTTGGTAGGACTCGGTAGTACTCGCTAGTACTCGGTAGTACTTGAGTGACAGCTGAGTTCAGGGCATATTTTCACCTAGAAACTCCATTTAAACTTTAAAATGGAGACACGAGTGTTGTGCTCTGATTGGTGGACAGGAATGTACTAAGAACTACATTTAGTAGTGGGAAATGTAGTTTTTTTAGTCAAACGTCTTCTTCTCGTCCATACTTTCACCCAGAAACTCCATTTAAACTTTAAAATGGAGACACGAGTGGTGTGCTCTGATTGGTGGACAGGAATGTACTAAGAACTACATTTAGTAGTGGGAAATGTAGTTTTTTTAGTCAAACGTCTTCTTCTCGTCCATACTTTCACCCAGAAACTCCATTTAAACTTTAAAATGGAGACACGAGTAGTGTGCTCTGATTGGTGGACAGGAATGTACTAAGAACTACATTTAGTAGTGGGAAATGTAGTTTTTTTAGTCAAACGTCTTCTTCTCGTCCATACTTTCACCCAGAAACTCCATTTAAACTTTAAAATGGAGACACGAGTGGTGTGCTCTGATTGGTGGATAGGAATGTACTAAGAACTACATTTAGTAGTGGGAAATGTAGTTTTTTTAGTCAAACGTCTTCTTCTCGTCCATACTTTCACCTAGAAACTCCATTTAAACTTTAAAATGGAGACACGAGTGGTGTGCTCTGATTGGTGGACAAAAATGTACTAAAAACTACATTTAGTAATGGGAAATGTAGTTTTTTTAGTCAAACGTCTTCTACTCGGACATACTTTCACCTAGAAACTCCATTTAAACTTTAAAATGGAGACACGAGTGGTGTGCTCTGATTGGTGGACAGGAATGTACTAAAACTACATTTAGTAGTGGGAAATGTAGTTTTTTTAGTCAAACGTCTTCAACTCAGCCATACTTTCACCTAGAAACTCCGTTTAAACTTTAAACTTTTACCCCCGGGCGGCGGCCCACTGCCTCCCTCTCAAAATTTCCCGGCGGGGGAATTTTCTAGTTATTATTCCTCTTCTTACTTTTTTTGATTTCCTACTCGTACCGAAAAAAAACGAGCACCTACGCAAATGTAACATCAAAACGTGCGCCTTGATCGACATCGGTGTGCTACTTAAAAAATGTCCAGAATATTAATTTTTCGCGACGCTAGTCGCGAAAAACCAACGAAATTTTCCCATTGACTTGAATGGGACGAGCGAAAAAAAAAAAGCAGAAAATGTAGCTTTTCAAACGCCTGCTGCTCAGTCATACTTTCACCTAGAAACTCCATTTAAACTCTAAAACGTAGACACAAGTCTTCTGTCTTGGTGTGTCAATTCGCGTTTCAATAGCTCATATAGTTTTTGATCAATCACTGTTCAATGACCATGATCGTTTTGGGAGAAATCCTGAGATTTCAATGGGTGTGTATTGCGCGGAACCTTCTGGGCTAGAGTGCGTGACATCATCAGTTAGAGTGTGGGGGCTTCTCAGTAGATTTTTCTTTCCAAACTCCTCCCGGCCACAGTCTTCACTCTACAGACGTGATATTTTCCAATTTTGTAGACAAACTTGTCCTGTCTCTCACAATGTGCTCAAAAAGTCTGTGCGATTTACAGAATTTGAACTAGCAACCTCTAAGCGCGGCCAAGTCAGGTTTTCTCGTCATCCGCTCCAATGTTAATTTAGAAGCAGATTTTCAAAGAAACCTGATCTGAACAGCATTTCTAACTCGCCCTAGCGTCCACATTTCTGACACTAGGAAAAAATAAAAGTCATCAGTGTCTTCAGCCGAGTCTTGTGGCGCTAACGGTGCGAAAATTTTGGCGATAGGAGTTTCGGTGTGAGCGTGGCATGCTTTTGTTCGGACCCATGCGCAGAGGGGGAATTGAGCGATAGAGAGAAGCAGAGAGACGCTCCAAAGCAGTCATACACACGCAGCAAGGGCCGTTGCCATGGTGACAGCACTGTGTGGCACTGATCTTCATAACTGACAGCAGGTGGGCTCTGATTGGAGGACAGGAATGTACTAAAACTACATTAGTAGTGGGATATGTAGTTTTTTTAGTCAAACCTCTTCAGCTCAGCCATACTTTCACCTAGACACTCCATTTAAACTTTAAAATGAGACACAAGTACTGGCATACAGTTGAGTGCGAAGCACTCAACTGTTTGCAAGTACATTGTACCTAGTAGTTCTCAGTACTTGAGTCTCAGTAGTACTCGGTAGTACTTGGTAGTACTCGGTAGTACTTGAGTGACAGCTGAGTTCAGTGACATGTACTGGGAAACAGTTGAGTGCGAAGCACTCAACTGTTTGACAATACATTGTACCTAGTAGTTCTCAGTACTTGAGACTCAGTAGTACTCGGTAGTACTTGGTAGTACTCGGTAGTACTTGAGTGACAGCTGAGTTCAGTGACATGTACTGGGAAACAGTTGAGTGCGAAGCACTCAACTGTTTGACAATACATTGTACCTAGTAGTTCTCAGTACTTGAGACTCAGTAGTACTCGGTAGTACTTGGTAGTACTCGCTAGTACTCGCTAGTACTTGAGTGACAACTGAGTTCAGTGACCTGTACAGGGAAACAGTTGAGTGCGAAGCACTCAACTGATTGACAATACAATGTACCTAGTAGTTCTCAGTACTTGAGACTCAGTAGTACTCGGTAGTACTCGCTAGTACTCACTAGTACTCGCTAGTACTCGGTAGTACTTGAGTGACAGCTGAGTTCCGGGCATATTTTCACCTAGAAACTCCATTTAAACTTTAAAATGGAGACACGAGTGGTGTGCTCTGATTGGTGGACAGGAATGTACTAAGAACTACATTTAGTAGTGGGAAATGTAGTTTTTTTAGTCAAACGTCTTTTGCTCGGTCATACTTTCACCTAGAAACTCCATTTAAACTTTAAAATGGAGACACGAGTGGTGTGCTCTGATTGGTGGACAGGAAGGTACTAAAAACTACATTTATTAATGGGAAATGTAGTTTTTTTAGTCAAACGTCGTCTGCTCGGGCATACTTTCACCTAGAAACTCCGTTTAAACTTTAAACTTTTACCCCCGGGCAGCGGCCCACTGCCTCCCTCTCAAAATTTCCCGGCGGGGGAATTTTCTAGTTAGGGAGGCAGTGCTAAGCACAGCCACCTACTGTTTGCAGAGACAAACAGTAGGTGGCTGTGCGAAGCACAGCCACCTATTGAAATCCGACGTGTTTTTAGGGAGGCAGTGCTAAGCACAGCCACCTACTGTTTGCAGAGACAAACAGTAGGTGGCTGTGCGAAGCACAGCCACCTATTGTTATCCTGCGTGTTTCTTCTTATTATTCCTCTTCCTCTTTTTTTTTGATTCCCTAAAACTGCCAAACAAAAACGAGCACCTACGCGAATGTTACATCAAAACGTGCGCCTTGATCGGGATCGGTGTGCTATTTAAAAGAAGTCCAGAATATTAATTTTTCGCGACGTAAGTCGCGAAAAACCACTGAAATTTCCCCATTGAAATGAATGGGATTAGTAAAAAATGAGCGAAAAAAAAAAGGAGAAAATGTAGCTTTTCAAACGCCTGCTGCACAGGCATACTTTCACCTAGAAGCTCCATTTAAACTCTAAAACGTAGACACAAGTCTTGTGTGCTGGTGTGCCAATCCGCGTTTCAATAGCTCATATAGTTTTTGATCAATCACTGTTCAATGACCATGATCGTTTTGGGAGAAATCCTGAGATTTCAATGGGTGTGTATTGCGCGGAACCTTCTGGGCTAGAGTGCGTGACATCATCAGTTAGAGTGTGGGGGCTTCTCAGTAGATTTTTCTTTCCAAACTCCTCCCGGCCACAATCTTCACTCTACAGACGTGATATTTTCCAATTTTGTAGACAAACTTGTCCTGTCGCTCACAATGTGCTCAAAAAGTCTGTGCGATTTACAGAATTTGAACTAGCAACCTCTAAGCGCGGCCAAGTCAGGTTTTCTCGTCATCCGCTCTAATGTTAATTGAGAAGCAGATTTTCAAAGAAACCTGATCTGAACAGCATTTCTAACTCGCCCTAGCGTCCACATTTCTGACACTAGGAAAAAATAAAAGTCATCAGTGTCTTCAGCCGAGTCTCGTGGCGCTAACGGTGCGAAAATTTTGGCGATAGGAGTTTCGGTGTGAGCGTGGCATGCTTTTGTTCGGACCCATGCGCAGAGGGGGAATTGAGCGATAGAGAGAAGCAGAGAGACGCTCCAAAGCAGTCATACACACGCAGCAAGGGCCGTTGCCATGGTGACAGCACTGTGTGGCACTGATCTTCATAACTGACAGCAGGTGTGCTCTGATTGGAGGACAGGAATGTACTAAAACTACATTAGTAGTGGGATATGTAGTTTTTTTAGTCAAACCTCTTCAGCTCAGCCATACTTTCACCTAGAAACTCCATTTAAACTTTAAAATGGAGTACTCGGTAGTACTTGAGTGACAGCTGAGTTCAGTGACCTGTACCTAGTAGTTCTCAGTACTTGAGTCTCAGTAGTACTCGCTAGTACTCGGTAGTACTCGGTAGTACTCGGTAGTGCTCGGTAGTACTTGAGTGACAGCTGAGTTCAGTGACATGTACTGGGAAACAGTTGAGTGCGAAGCACTCAACTGTTTGCAAGTACATAGTACCTACTAGTTCTCAGTACTTGAGTCTCAGTAGTACTCGGTGGTACTTGGTAGTACTCGGTAGTACTTGAGTGACAGCTGAGTTCAGTGACATGTACTGGGAAACAGTTGAGTGCGAAGCACTCAACTGTTTGACAATACATTGTACCTAGTAGTTCTCAGTACTTGAGACTCAGTAGTACTCGGTAGTACTTGGTAGTACTCGGTAGTACTTGAGTGACAGCTGAGTTCAGTGACATGTACTGGGAAACAGTTGAGTGCGAAGCACTCAACTGTTTGACAATACATTGTACCTAGTAGTTCTCAGTACTTGAGACTCAGTAGTACTCGGTAGTACTTGGTAGTACTCGGTAGTACTCGCTAGTACTCGGTAGTACTTGAGTGACAGCTGAGTTCAGGGCATATTTTCACCTAGAAACTCCATTTAAACTTTAAAATGGAGACACGAGTGGTGTGCTCTGATTGGAGGACAGGAATGTACTAAAAACTACATTTAGTATTGGGAAATGTAGTTTTTTTAGTCAAACGTCTTCTGCTCGGTCATACTTTCACCTAGAAACTCCATTTAAACTTTAAAATGGAGACACGAGTGGTGGGCTCTGATTGGTGGACAGGAATGTACTAAAAACTACATTTAGTAGTGGGAAATGTAGTTTTTTTAGTCAAACGTCGTCTGCTCGGGCATACTTTCACCTAGAAACTCCGTTTAAACTTTAAAATGGAGACACGAGTGGTGTGCTCTGATTGGTGGACAGGAATGTACTAAAAACTACATTTAGTAGTGGGAAATGTAGTTTTTTTTAGTCAAACGTCGACTGCTCGGGCATACTTTCACCTAGAAACTCCGTTTAAACTTTAAACTTTTACCCCCGGGCGGCGGCCCACTGCCTCCCTCTCAAAATTTCCCGGCGGGGGAATTTTCTAGTTAGGGAGGCAGTGCTAAGCACAGCCACCTACTGTTTGCAGAGACAAACAGTAGGTGGCTGTGCGAAGCACAGCCACCTATTGAAATCCGACGTGTTTTTTCTTATTCTTCCTCCTCCCGTTTTTTTGATTCCCTAAAACTGCCAAACAAAAACGAGCACCTAGGGGAATGTTACATCAAAACGTGCGGCTTGATCGGGATCGGTGTGCTATTTAAAAGAAGTCCAGAATATTAATTTTTCGCGACGTAAGTCGCGAAAAACCACCGCAATTTAGTCCCATAGGAATGAATGGGACAAGCGACAAAAAAAAAGCAGAAATTGTAGCTTTTCAAACGCCTGCTGCGCAGGCATACTTTCACCTAGAAACTCCATTTAAACTCTAAAACGTAGACACAAGTCTTGTGTCCTGGTGTGTCAATCCGCGTTTCAATAGCTCATATAGTTTTTGATCAATCACTGTTCAATGACCATGATCGTTTTGGGAGAAATCCTGAGATTACAATGGGTGTGTATTGCGCGGAACCTTCTGGGCTAGAGTGCGTGACATCATCGCTTAGAGTGTGGGGGCTTCTCAGTGTTTTTTTCTTTCCAAACTCCTCCCGGCCACAATCTTCACTCTACAGACGTGATATTTTCCAATTTTGTAGACAAACTTGTCCTGTCTCTCACAATGTGCTCAAAAAGTCTGTGCGATTTACAGAATTTGAACTAGCAACCTCTAAGCGCGGCCAAGTCAGGTTTTCTTGTCATCCGCTCCAATGTTAATTTAGAAGCAGATTTTCAAAGAAACCTGATCTGAACAGCATTTCTAACTCGCCCTAGCGTCCACATTTCTGACACTAGGAAAAAATAAAAGTCATCCGTGTCTTCAGCCGAGTCTCGTGGCGCTAACGGTGCGAACATTTTGGCGATAGGATTTTCGGTGTGAGCGTGGCATGCTTTTGTTCGGACCCATGCGCAGAGGGGGAATTGAGCGATAGAGAGAAGCAGAGAGACGCTCCAAAGCAGTCATACACACGCAGCAAGGGCCGTTGCCATGGTGACTGCACTGTGTGGCACTGATCTTCATAACTGACAGCAGGTGTGCTCTGATTGGAGGACAGGAATGTACTAAAACTACATTAGTAGTGGGATATGTAGTTTTTTTAGTCAAACCTCTTCAGCTCAGCCATACTTTCACCTAGAAACTCCATTTAAACTTTAAAATGGAGTACTCGGTAGTACTTGAGTGACAGCTGAGTTCAGTGACCTGTACCTAGTAGTTCTCAGTACTTGAGTCTCAGTAGTACTCGCTAGTACTCGGTAGTACTCGGTAGTACTCGGTAGTACTTGAGTGACAGCTGAGTTCAGTGACCTGTACAGGGAAACAGTTGAGTGCGAAGCACTCAACTGTTTGACAATACATTGTACCTAGTAGTTCTCAGTACTTGAGTCTCAGTACTACTCGGTGGTACTTGGTAGTACTCGGTAGTACTTGAGTGACAGCTGAGTTCAGTGACATGTACTGGGAAACAGTTGAGTGCGAAGCACTCAACTGTTTGACAATACATTGTACCTAGTAGTTCTCAGTACTTGAGACTCAGTAGTACTCGGTAGTACTTGGTAGTATTCGGTAGTACTTGAGTGACAGCTGAGTTCAGTGACATGTACTGGGAAACAGTTGAGTGCGAAGCACTCAACTGTTTGACAATACATTGTACCTAGTAGTTCTCAGTACTTGAGACTCAGTAGTACTCGGTAGTACTTGGTAGTACTCGGTAGTACTCGCTAGTACTCGGTAGTACTTGAGTGACAGCTGAGTTCAGTGACATGTACTGGGAAACAGTTGAGTGCGAAGCACTCAACTGTTTGACAATACATTGTACCTAGTAGTTCTCAGTACTTGAGACTCAGTAGTACTCGGTAGTACTTGGTAGTACTCGGTAGTACTCGCTAGTACTCGGTAGTACTTGAGTGACAGCTGAGTTCAGGGCATATTTTCACCTAGAAACTCCATTTAAACTTTAAAATGGAGACACGAGTGTTGTGCTCTGATTGGTGGACAGGAATGTACTAAGAACTACATTTAGTAGTGGGAAATGTAGTTTTTTTAGTCAAACGTCTTCTTCTCGTCCATACTTTCACCCAGAAACTCCATTTAAACTTTAAAATGGAGACACGAGTGGTGTGCTCTGATTGGTGGACAGGAATGTACTAAGAACTACATTTAGTAGTGGGAAATGTAGTTTTTTTAGTCAAACGTCTTCTTCTCGTCCATACTTTCACCCAGAAACTCCATTTAAACTTTAAAATGGAGACACGAGTAGTGTGCTCTGATTGGTGGACAGGAATGTACTAAGAACTACATTTAGTAGTGGGAAATGTAGTTTTTTTAGTCAAACGTCTTCTTCTCGTCCATACTTTCACCCAGAAACTCCATTTAAACTTTAAAATGGAGACACGAGTGGTGTGCTCTGATTGGTGGATAGGAATGTACTAAGAACTACATTTAGTAGTGGGAAATGTAGTTTTTTTAGTCAAACGTCTTCTTCTCGTCCATACTTTCACCTAGAAACTCCATTTAAACTTTAAAATGGAGACACGAGTGGTGTGCTCTGATTGGTGGACAGGAATGTACTAAAAACTACATTTAGTAATGGGAAATGTAGTTTTTTTAGTCAAACGTCTTCTACTCGGACATACTTTCACCTAGAAACTCCATTTAAACTTTAAAATGGAGACACGAGTGGTGTGCTCTGATTGGTGGACAGGAATGTACTAAAACTACATTTAGTAGTGGGAAATGTAGTTTTTTTAGTCAAACGTCTTCAACTCAGCCATACTTTCACCTAGAAACTCCGTTTAAACTTTAAACTTTTACCCCCGGGCGGCGGCCCACTGCCTCCCTCTCAAAATTTCCCGGCGGGGGAATTTTCTAGTTAGGGAGGCAGTGCTAAGCACAGCCACCTACTGTTTGCAGAGACAAACAGTAGGTGGCTGTGCGAAGCACAGCCACCTATTGTTATCCTGCGCGTTTTTTCTTCTTATTCCTCTTCTTACCTTTTTTTGATTCCCTAAAACTGCCAAACAAAAACGAGCACCTACGTGAATGTTACATCAAAACGTGCGCCTTGATCGGGATCGGTGTGCTATTTAAAAGAAGTCCAGAATATTAATTTTTCGCGACGTAAGTCGCGAAAAACCACCGAAATTTCCCCATTGAAATGAATGGGATTAGTAAAAAATGAGCGAAAAAAAGAAAGCAGAAATTGTAGCTTTTCAAACGCCTGCTGCGCAGTCATACTTTCACCTAGAAACTCCATTTAAACTCTAAAACGTAGACACAAGTCTTCTGTCTTGGTGTGTCAATCCGCGTTTCAATAGCTATTATAGTTTTTGATCAATCACTGTTCAATGACCATGATCGTTTTGGGAGAAATCGTGAGATTATAATGGGTGTGTATTGCGCGGAACCTTCTGGGCTAGAGTGCGTGACATCATCGCTTAGAGTGTGGGGGCTTCTCAGATCTTTTTCCTTTCCAAACTCCTCCCGGCCACAATCTTCACTCTACAGACGTGATATTTTCCAATTTTGTAGACAAACTTGTCCTGTCGCTCACAATGTGCTCAAAAAGTCTGTGCGATTTACAGAATTTGAACTAGCAACCTCTAAGCGCGGCCAAGTCAGGTTTTCTCGTCATCCGCTCCAATGTTAATTTAGAAGCAGATTTTCAAAGAAACCTGATCTGAACAGCATTTCTAACTCGCCCTAGCGTCCACATTTCTGACACTAGGAAAAAATAAAAGTCATCAGTGTCTTCAGCCGAGTCTCGTGGCGCTAACGGTGCGAAAATTTTGGCGATAGGAGTTTCGGTGTGAGCGTGGCATGCTTTTGTTCAGACCCATGCGCAGAGGGGGAATTGAGCGATAGAGAGAAGCAGAGAGACGCTCCAAAGCAGTCATACACACGCAGCAAGGGCCGTTGCCATGGTGACAGCACTGTGTGGCACTGATCTTCATAACTGACAGCAGGTGTGCTCTGATTGGAGGACAGGAATGTACTAAAACTACATGAGTAGTGGGATATGTAGTTTTTTTAGTCAAACCTCTTCAGCTCAGCCATACTTTCACCTAGAAACTCCATTTAAACTTTAAAATGGAGTACTCGGTAGTACTTGAGTGACAGCTGAGTTCAGTGACCTGTACCTAGTAGTTCTCAGTACTTGAGTCTCAGTAGTACTCGCTAGTACTCGGTAGTACTCGGTAGTACTCGGTAGTACTCGGTAGTACTCGGTAGTACTTGAGTGACAGCTGAGTTCAGTGACCTGTACAGGGAAACAGTTGAGTGCGAAGCACTCAACTGTTTGACAATACATTGTAGCTAGTAGTTCTCAGTACTTGAGACTCAGTAGTACTTGGTAGTACTTGGTAGTACTTGGTAGTACTCGGTAGTACTTGAGTGACAGCTGAGTTCAGTGACCTGTACAGGGAAACAGTTGAGTGCGAAGCACTCAACTGTTTGACAATACATTGTAGCTAGTAGTTCTCAGTACTTGAGTCTCAGTAGTACTCGGTAGTACTCGGTAGTACTTGAGTGACAGCTGAGTTCAGTGACCTGTACAGGGAAACAGTTGAGTGCGAAGCACTCAACTGTTTGACAATACATTGTACCTAGTAGTTCTCAGTACTTGAGACTCAGTAGTACTCGGTAGTACTCGGTAGTACTCGCTAGTACTCGCTAGTACTTGAGTGACAGCTGAGTTCAGTGACCTGTACAGGGAAACAGTTGAGTGCGAAGCACTCAACTGTTTGACAATACATTGTACCTAGTAGTTCTCAGTACTTGAGACTCAGTAGTACTCGGTAGTACTCGGTAGTACTTGGTAGTACTTGAGTGACAGCTGAGTTCAGTGACCTGTACAGGGAAACAGTTGAGTGCGAAGCACTCAACTGTTTGACAATACATTGTACCTAGTAGTTCTCAGTACTTGAGACTCAGTAGTACTCGGTAGTACTCGGTAGTACTTGGTAGTACTTGAGTGACAGCTGAGTTCAGTGACCTGTAAGGGAAACAGTTGAGTGCGAAGCACTCAACTGTTTGACAATACATTGTACCTAGTAGTTCTCAGTACTTGAGACTCAGTAGTACTCGGTAGTACTTGGTAGTACTCGGTAGTACTCGCTAGTACTCGCTAGTACTCGCTAGTACTCGGTAGTACTTGAGTGACAGCTGAGTTCAGGGCATATTTTCACCTAGAAACTCCGTTTAAACTTTTAAATGGAGACACGAGTGGTGTGCTCTGATTGGTGGACAGGAATGTACCAAAAACTACATTTAGTATTGGGAAATGTAGTTTTTTTAGTCAAACGTCTTCTGCTCGGTCATACTTTCACCTAGACACTCCATTTAAACTTTAAAATGGAGACACGAGTGGTGTGCTCTGATTGGTGGACAGGAATGTACTAAGAACTACATTTAGTAGTGGGAAATGTAGTTTTTTTAGTCAAACGTCTTCTTCTCGTCCATACTTTCACCCAGAAACTCCATTTAAACTTTAAAATGGAGACACGAGTGGTTTGCTCTGATTGGTGGACAGGAATGTACTAAAAACTACATTTAGTAGTGGGAAATGTAGTTTTTTTAGTCAAACGTCTTTTGCTCGGTCATACTTTCACCTAGAAACTCCATTTCTAGGTGAGTGGAGTCGCGAAAAACCACCGAAATTTCCCCATTGAAATGAATGGGACGAGCGAAAAAAAAAAGGCAGAAAAGGTAGCTTTTCAAACGCCTGCTGCACAGGCATACTTTCACCTAGAAGCTCCATTTAAACTCTCAAACGTAGACACAAGTCTTGTGTCCTGGTGTGTCAATCCGCGTTTCAATAGCTCATATAGTTTTTGATCAATCACTGTTCAATGACCATGATCGTTTTGGGAGAAATCCTGAGATTTCAATGGGTGTGTATTGCGCGGAACCTTCTGGGCTAGAGTGCGTGACATCATCGCTTAGAGTGTGGGGGCTTCTCAGATCTTTTTCCTTTCCAAACTCCTCCCGGCCACAATCTTCACTCTACAGACGTGATATTTTCCAATTTTGTAGACAAACTTGTCCTGTCGCTCACAATGTGCTCAAAAAGTCTGTGCGATTTACAGAATTTGAACTAGCAACCTCTAAGCGCGGCCAAGTCAGGTTTTCTCGTCATCCGCTCCAATGTTAATTTAGAAGCAGATTTTCAAAGAAACCTGATATGAACAGCATTTCTAACTCGCCCTAGCGTCCACATTTCTGACACTAGGAAAAAATAAAAGTCATCAGTGTCTTCAGCCGAGTCTTGTGGCGCTAACGGTGCGAACATTTTGGCGATAGGAGTTTCGGTGTGAGCGTGGCATGCTTTTGTTCGGACCCATGCGCAGAGGGGGAATTGAGCGATAGAGAGAAGCAGAGAGACGCTCCAAAGCAGTCATACACACGCAGCAAGGGCCGTTGCCATGGTGACAGCACTGTGTGGCACTGATCTTCAAAACTGACAGCAGGTGTGCTCTGATTGGAGGACAGGAATGTACTAAAACTACATTAGTAGTGGGATATGTAGTTTTTTTAGTCAAACCTCTTCAGCTCAGCCATACTTTCACCTAGAAACTCCATTTAAACTTTAAAATGGAGTACTCGGTAGTACTTGAGTGACAGCTGAGTTCAGTGAACTGTACCTAGTAGTTCTCAGTACTTGAGTCTCAGTAGTACTCGCTAGTACTCGGTAGTACTCGGTAGTACTCGGTAGTACTCGGTAGTACTTGAGTGACAGCTGAGTTCAGTGAACTGTACCTAGTAGTTCTCAGTACTTGAGTCTCAGTAGTACTCGCTAGTACTCGGTAGTACTCGGTAGTACTCGCTAGTACTCGGTAGTACTCGGTAGTACTTGAGTGGCAGCTGAGTTCAGTGACATGTACTGGGAAACAGTTGAGTGCGAAGCACTCAACTGTTTGACAATACATTGTACCTAGTAGTTCTCAGTACTTGAGACTCAGTAGCACTCGGTAGTACTTGGTAGTACTCGGTAGTACTCGCTAGTACTCGGTAGTACTTGAGTGACAGCTGAGTTCAGGGCATATTTTCACCTAGAAACTCCATTTAAACTTTAAAATGGAGACACGAGTGGTGTGCTCTGATTGGTGGACAGGAATGTACTAAAAACTACATTTAGTAGTGGGAAATGTAGTTTTTTTAGTCAAACGTCTTTTGCTCGGTCATACTTTCACCTAGAAACTCCATTTAAACTTTAAAATGGAGACACGAGTGGTGTGCTCTGATTGGTGGACAGGAATGTACTAAAAACTACATTTAGTAGTGGGAAATGTAGTTTTTTTAGTCAAACGTCTTCTGCTCGTCCATACTTTCACCTAGAAACTCCGTTTAAACTTTCAAATGGAGACACGAGTGGTGTGCTCTGATTGGTGGACAGTAATGTACTAAAAACTACATTTAGTAGTGGGAAATGTAGTTTTTTGAGTCAAACGTCGTCTGCTCGTCCATACTTTCACCTAGAAACTCTTCTGGGCTAGAGTGCGTGACATCATCGCTTAGAGTGTGGGGGCTTCTCAGATATTTTACCTTTCCAAACTCCTCCCGGTCACAATCTTCACTCTACAGACGTGATATTTTCCAATTTTGTAGACAAACTTGTCCTGTCTCTCACAATGCGCTCAAAAAGTCTGTGAGATTTAGAGAATTTGAACTAGCAACCTCTAAGCGCGGCCAAGACTGTTTTTCTCCTCATCCGCTCCAATGTAAATTGAGAAGCAGATTTTCAAAGAAACCTGAAAGCCGCTCCATTTCTAACTTGCCCTAGCGTCCACATTTCTGACACTAGGAAAAAATAAAAGTCATCAGTGTCTTCATCAGAGTCTCGTGGCGCTAACGGTGCGAAAATCTTGGCGATAGGAGTTTCGATGTGAGCGTGGCAAGCTTTTGTTCGGAGCGCCCTCAAAGCCGGAATGGAGCGATAGAGAGAGGCAGAGAGAGGCTTAAAGACAGTTACACACATGCACCAAGGGCCGTTGCTATGGTGACAGCACTCTGGAGCTCTGATCTTCATAACTGACAGCAGGTGTGCTCTGATTGGTGGACAGGAATGTACTAAAAACTACATTTAGTAGTGGGAAATGTAGTTTTTTTAGTCAAACGTCTTCAGCTCAGCCATACTTTCACCTAGAAACCCCATTTAAACTTTAAAATGGAGACACGAGTGGTGTGCTCTGATTGGTGGACAGTTTTTGAAGTACATCACAATACTCAAAACGGACTACTCTGACAGCTCAGTCAGCAAGCAGTCTTTGTATTTGCCTCTAAAACAACTCCGTCTCGTTTGAAATCTCGAAGAATCTCATCGTAATGTATATATACTCCGGCAGTAGCCCCCGTGGCCCTTTCAAAATTTCCCGGCGGGGGAATTTTCTAGTTTTTTTTACTATGGATGGGTGGATTTTATTTATGGTTGCTGAAGAGGACCTCGGATTCAAACATTATTGCTCTTTGTATGTGTGTCTGGTGTATTGCAGGTCATAACCATTTTCACCACAGCCATCTTTCCTCCCTCCCATTTAGAAAGACCGATACTACACATCACCTCTTTTGCATGTCTTCATGGCAAGGCGATTATCACATACTCAGGTTACACTCCACTTGCTATTGACTGGATTCACACTTTTTAATCTTTTTTTTTAAATAAATAAATTATTAGTCTTTTTAGACTCTACCTGCTTCATCTAAAGTGATTGATGGTGTTATTGTTGGTAACAATGGTTAACTTGGGCTCTAATCTGTCATCCCAGTATGACCAGCAGGCAGCCACTGCCGCTGCGCAGACTTTTCTCTCAGTGCTCAATCGCACAATAGAAGAACCCAGGCAGGGGAGTCAGGACATGTCTCCTCCTTCAACTGTACAAAATGAGATGTCCAGGTAGTGTAGCCAGCCAGCAGTAGTGCATTTATTTTTCATGTCAGCCATGCGGGTTGTAGGGGATTTATGAGATGTTTTGTGGTGATTTGTGGGATGACATAGCCATCCCATGCAGATTATATTTTTTTACTGACCCTTTTTATAAAATATTACAAACATATTTTACAAACAGGGGTCTCACATGTTTTAACTTTTTTGCAGATCATTCCCTGGATTTTTCAGAAGAAAATCTGCAGACAAACACAGAGGCAAGAAACAAAAACCATGGAAAGGATTTGACATGTCTTTTTTCTTACTGAGTGACAAAGCAGAAACAACCCCGACCACACAAGATGAACTGGAGCTACTACAGGCAGGGCTGGGGAAGAGGACTCTCTCGATCACTAAAGACTTAAGCCATGAAGAGGTGACGAGTAGTATCTTTCTTTATCTCCCCCTACCTCCTCTATCATTGCCTTCTCCATGATCGATTTTTACAGATATCCCTTCCTGAAATATTCTGTCTTTATTAATGTAGTTGTCCACTTTACTGATGAGCACCTACCCGAAAATGGCAAGTCTTGAAGGAGGATGGCTTCTATACAAAGCAGCTGGTATGTTAAACAAGACATTACATTAACATAAGGCTATTTGAATAGAATATTTAAATAGTGTGGAGCCCTGCACTACACAAGGCTTTTCCGGGTTCAAAAGGAGTTTCCAGAGTTTCCCAAAAATAAGCTGTTCAAAAATACTGACTTGACTGTTTTTGTTTTAAGTGGGCACATCCATGTGTACAGTGATCATAATGTGATAACCAAACTTGCCACAAGGAGATATCGCAAATTTAGTGAATAATGTTAGAGCTTAACTCAAGAAGAGATGTCATAGAGGCTCATATCTAAAAATCAAAAAATCAAATATATTTTTACTGACACATGACATTGTAGATTATTATAATGCAGAACACCTGATTGTGCACGTTTTAACTTTTTGTCCTTGATTTCATTATCATTACAGTCGATAATACTTTTCCTCATGTCAACATTTTTCACTTACAAGTATGCCATGATTGGGTCAACTTACACTGGCTGAATGCCATGCTCAGCACACTGATGTTAATATACTTGGTTGGCACTACTTTTAATTCCCATAAAACTTGAATTTGCAGGTGGACATGGAAGGAGGAGAATGACCGCTGTTGCCTTAGAGTCAGAGGGATACACTGGCTCTGTTCTCAGAAGCGCCTCCGCAGGAGGGAGGTTTATGTTATATATTGCTCCTCTCCAAGAGGAGATTGATCTGACACCACTGCCAGTGGATGCTCCAGAGTTCAGTCTCATGCCAAAGGCTACATGCACACAGTGCAAAATGGTTATGCCATTGCAAATGCTAGCTCTTCATGTGCAAGGTGATTGTGAAGGGATGTCTAGGACAACTCTTTGTTATTCAGAGGTGAGATGCCTTTCTTGTCACATTTTTCCACTTAATGCAAGTTAAAGGTGAATGTTGCCACCCGGCCTCCAGACTAACTTTTTCAAAACCGCGGCTTCCCTGAACATTACTGAAAAACTGTCTCAACCATCTCGAAGTGAATGTAAACTGTCCCAAAATCGAAATGGTGGGGATTCTTTTTGTGTTTTTTTTTCTCCAATTGTTATCATCTATATCTGTTATTGGCATAAGATAAATAGAAACATCATGAGGAAATAAAGTTTAGTCATAATAAATTAAAGCCCCTGGAAACATGAATTTAAATATTAAAAATACATATATTATATCAAAGCCGAGTGTCTGATTAAGCATCCACAAAAGTCTGAGTGAAAATAACCATAACTATAAAAAAATCCTGGTTTAAAAAAAAGTTAATTTTGCTGTTTAGATAAAATAACTCTTGGTCTGTTTAAATGTTAAATGACTGACAACTGTCAATCAGAGTGTTATCTGGTTATCTGACACATTGTTTGGCTGCATTTTCAGCAAGAAGATGAGGAGCTTGATTCTTCTGTTCCTGCCACTTCAGATGTAGTGCCACCATCGAACAAGGTGTGGTTCTATGTAGGACAGAATAATATTTATTGTGATAATAATAATATAATATTTTATATTTTTATTACTCTTGATTTTGAGTGAAACCATAAATGATCAAATGAGCATTTATGCTGAGAGGGTTGCTATAAAAATTGGAACTAATCCTGTCCATCTTCCCATTTAGCAAAGTAAGACAGAATGCCCGATATGCAACAAATACTTCCCAATCCAGGACATTGAGTTCCACGCCAGTATCTGTGGAGCAAGGTAAGTCAAGTCAAGTCACATTTTTTTATATAGCACATTTAATACGACAGGCGCAGACTCAATGTGCTTAAGAGTAAAAATAAATAAATAACTAAAACAGACAAGTGGTGTATGTCCTTTGCATATAATAACATCACATTTTTCAGTTTGCTGTGATTAGATGGAAGTCATTGTAACTTCCATTCTTAGTTGTAGTCCTGTATGGAGCCTAGATGCTGGACCTGAAAGTCCCAATGATCTGCAAGAACCAACACAAAATCCAATAGATGACGATGGTAAAAAAACAATAGGGATCTTGAAACTTGCATTTTGCTGCCAAAATATCTTTAGATTTTTAAGATGTAATAATTTATTTTAAGAGTGAAGAAGATGTTCTGCGTTGGGTTGACTCAAAAGTTGAGAGGGGGAAGACCTTCGATATTTGTGTCTCGAGGGACAACATGCTGGAGAGAGGTCTAAAGCTTTGGCAGCGCCAGAAGACTGGAGGCCCAGCGAACAAACTGAATATCACCTTCATAGGAGAAGCTGGCATCGACACCGGGGCATTAAGGAAGGAGTTCCTGTCTGGTAAGTAGTAAGCCAGTCACAAGTGGTTACTGGTTCAGTAAAACAAAGGACAGAGACGCAGATACTGGACTTCTTTCAAGATTTCCTTCTCGAGCTGGAGGGTATGTATTGGCATTACATATTTACATGTTGGTAGCAGAGCTACTCCATGTCTACAGCAACTGGTTTAAGGTCATATGCAAGTCACAGATATTGTGGGGAGTCTGGGTACGCTACATGTCAATCCGTGCAATTTATGTTTTATTGTTCTACTAGTGCCGCTTTTGGTAATTTTCCTAAAATCACCTTTTGCTTTCAAATCAACTGAGCTGCACCAATGTCAATGTCATCCATCAAACTGGATATGAAACTTTTTCACCATGTTCTTGCATTTGACTATGCTTAACTAAGATGGGGACACCAGTCAGCCTGATGAAGAAGACAATGGAGCACCTCTCTCGGTTCCTCGAGTGATGCAGTGGCTGACGGGGCAGGCTCACAGACACCTGCTGGTCTCAGAAAGGGAGAATTTCAAAATCAAAGTCCTTTTTGATCACACTTGTCTTGAACGCATGCCAAAGCACACAGTGTGCTACCCTGTTGTGAGTGATCTATAAGGTGGCGTAGTTATCCGTCATGCAGCCCCAGGCGTGTTAGGGCTGCAGTGGGTTATACTGTTGCTCTTTATGCTGTTGAAAGAGGGGAGGGTCGAGCAGAACAAATAGTTATATAAGTTATAGTAATCAGGTTTTAGGTTTTTTTAATTTCATGGTGTATGTGAGTAACCATGTGTTAGTTACCTTCATTCAAAGCTGAGTGGTGTCTGTCCATTTACGCATAGGCTGTGGGTTTCAACATACAAAGGTTGGGTTGGTTTTTGGAACGCATTTAGAAAAATATGTTTAAAATTTACTTCTAGGAATTTGTAAAAAGTAAAGACATTTTCTTACTGCCCCTTTTTTAATCATTACATTGAAATGATTATCTGTGTATTTATATTTTTTCAAAACATAATTGCTATAATCATTAAGCACTTAATAGTGTAGAGCGTCACTCACTCATTACAAATTGAAGAGCACGCAGGTATATATCCTGACCAAAGGATAAGGAGTCAGAGTTAGGGTTCAATTCATGTTGCAGCAGAGCAAGATTCTCTGCAGACAGGGGGGATGGAATGTCAGGAACTACAACCCCATGGTCAGTGTCTTCAGATACCTCCTCCTGATGGTCTATGTGCTGCAGCTGCATGGCCCAACAAACAAATTAATGATAATAGACAAAGTGCTTAAGGGAAAACTGTCATGCCAATCAAGTATTACATGCCCACCTCTGCATAGTTTGGCTCAGGCAAAGGTGCTTGGAGCATTCCAATGTTCCACATCTGTTGAGGGGTAAGGTTTGCCTCTGTGCTGATCGGGTGGTTGTTCCAACTGTCAGTGAAATGCTGTAGATCTGACCGCAGACGAGGGATGAACACATATTGCACACAGAAGAGGTGGATCGCATTAGACAAGTCAATGAAGCCCTCTTCCTCCAAGCTGTGTAGTGCGTTGTAGTACTTTGAAGTTACAGAACACCAAACATCTCTCCATAAGCGTTCCACCCTGAAACAAGGCAGACAGACAATGGTTAGAAAAAGAAACACTGGTGTTATCTGTTCATAAGTAAATGGCATTTAAGTGGTGCAGCCACTTAAATGCTGGTGTGTGTCCGTCAGTTCACACCAGGAAATTTCAATCAGGAGTGGAGAGTATAGGAGAGAGCGAGCTGAAATCTGTGCCAAGTTTTGTCACCGCTGTTCAATATAAGAGATGACTGCCAACAGCATGCCATGGAGCTTGTTGAAAGCAGCCATCTTGACAGAAGAGGGTAAACCAACATCCAGTCAGACTGACACATGATTGACCAACAAATGGACACAAATTGATTACGTAATTAATGCTTCCTGTCAGTCACATTAATAAAATACAAGTTTACCTTCAGTTCTGTCAAAGTAACTGCTATAAAAAATGGTCTATTGTTGCAAAGCAGCAGAGCACTGCTTACTCCACCACTCTGAGTAGGATTATCAAAAAAGCAGATGTCAAGTTTAGATGCGACAAGTTCATTTAATTACCTCTGGTTATGGACACTTTTGCCTGCAATAAAGCTTCCACGGCCTGTTCCTCGGACAGTAAACATGCACCTGGCTATGTCGACATTTTCCACGCCTTGATCAGCTCTCACTCTGAAAGAAAAGCAAATGCTTTTCACCCCCATATATGACATAACTTCATATTCTACAGCAGCACGTCATTCTTTTGTTTCTCCTGCAATTTGAATATATACCTTGAGGGCCATCCATTTCTCTGAACACCCTCCATGAAGAATCCAAAAGCAGTTGCTGCTTTGTTGTTAGCAGCTGCGTCCAGATACAAAATCTATGAAAGAGGTAGACGCATACCATGTATGTTTTGGAGTTGTTCATGAGGGTAAATATGTTGTGAATTAATAGAAAATTAAATATCTACCTTCCTGGAAAATCCATCTATTCCTCCAAAGATGACAATGTTATACCTTTAAAAAATGCATTTGAAAAAATATATAATTCATTGTGTATTACAGGCTCATGTAGAACTCCCACATCGTACAACACAGTCAATTGGTCAACAAACAATGTCATACAAACGTAAAATAAGTTCTGCCAAACAAGACATTCATTTACCTTATCAGTTTATGATTTGTATCAATGTGGACGAGAGACAGGGGAGCAGGAACAGAGTAGCTTCGTCGAGCAATGCAACGAAGCTGGATCATCCTGGCAATGATACCTGCACCATCTATACGCTGCAACGACAGCCTCACTCTTTTCCATTGAAGACGAAGGCCCATTGCTTGGAGACTTCCTTTGACCATTCTGTAGCCTGCATGCGGCATCCTTGCCTTAATGGCCCTGACTTTCTGGTCTAATTCTTCATCGGAAATTACAGAATAGCATGCCCTCGCTGACATGTTGGTGTCCTTCATTTTTCTGTAAAGGGTTGACCGTGAAATGCCATGCATTTCTGCTAAATGAACTAGAGGTAAAGAGGTATCCAGCAGCATCTGTAGTGTGTCACGACTCATTTGTAGTTCTGGCCGTCCTACATTCCCACTCCAACAAGTGGTGGCTACATCATTAAATAGTGGAGGAACAGGATTCTGTGACAGATGTGAACCGAGCACTAAAGTCAACTGTTGCAGACCATCAGCCAGCTCTGCAGGAATATCCATATATTGTGTGCCAGCTTGAATAAACTGCAACTCTTGAGTGCACACAAACAGGAGGTACTCAAAATCAATGGGTACTCTATTGATGACAGAAACCAACCTATCCCTTAACCTCAGTAACAGCTGTTGTGCCATTGGATGCCTGCAAATTAAAATTTAGCAGAATAAGAGGAGCAATGTTTTAACACAGCTTTTTGAAATTCATGTAAATGGCTGAGAAGAAGGGCCAAAAAATCCCCATAGCATGAAAATCAGTTAACTTACATGACAGCTTGGGTGGTCTGTGGAAAAGAGGTTTGCTGAAGGTGGAGGTAAAAAAAATCCTCAGGATCAGGTGAACCTTTAAACAGGAAGGTACATTTACTCATCTGAATACAAGTTCATCTGTATGTGTGAGTGAGTGAGTGAGTGAGTGAGTGAGTGAGTGAGTGTGTGTGTGTGTGTGTGTGTGTGTGTGTGTGTGTGTGTGTGTGTGTGTGTGTGTGTGTGTGTGTGTGTGTGTGTGTCAGCCAAGGTAATTGGGAATACAATATGAAGACTACGCACTAGAGGAGAGAAGAGAGGACAGAAGTGAAGAGAATTTCTGTCTTTTGAGTTGGATTATGTATCAAGACACTAAGCTGAAGGTGCCTATAAAGTGCTGTTTTTATCTTATTGTGTGTGTTGATTTGACTGGGCACCTAGAACTTGTGGGGAATAGCCTACAAGGTCAAGTAACAACTTTCAAAAATAGGACAGTGGTGTTTACTGTGTCTCAAATTGTATTTTGAAGTGATAGTAAGGCTTTTTAAAGTGTATTTGTATGAGATAGTCAGTGCATTACCTGCGGTAGTAGTAGTATGACCCCAAAATGGAGGATCAGCAGCAGGACAAGGGACAAAACTTAGAGAATGTTTTGCTGCAGACAGAGACACGAGACAACTTAATTTCAGCTACTTAAGGCTTTAGCTAGTTAGCTACTTTTAAAAAAAAAAAATAAAAAAAAATATCTGGCTAAGTGTACACTCTATTTAGCATTAATGCCATTATGCTTAACGGTTACACTTACGTAACTAGTAAAATAACTATATGACACTACTGAGCAGTTATAATTGAGAGTGCAGCAATACCCGTATCGATATCAATACTGCTTATACTTTAAGCTAGTAACTACTTGGACACTATGTCTGACAATAAGCATCACTTTATTGAACTGCCAGATTTGCATATAGTTGTGCGTTAGGCTACTGATAAATAATGCCTGACACAGCTAGTTAGCGCACCGAGCAACAGAATATACATACTGGACGGCATATGTATGTCCCGCTCTCAAAATAAAAGCATCTGCCTCTGTGTCTGTGAGCGATTGACTGCCTGTATGTGTGGTGGTGGGGAGACCACTACCCGTGAGCGAGAGAGGGAGCGGGATAGTCAAATAGCTGTAATCCTGTGGGCTCTGTGCGAAGCTAGACTCAGGCTCTGCATGACCTGTTGCTGCTAAACAGGCAGCGCTGCAGGCAACAGTTGGCCTGTAGACTGTTGTTTGACCACTAATGACGTTACTTATTATAACGTAACATAGCACTAGCACATAGCAAGCCTCTGTACTTAAGTGAAATAAACAATTCATTCAGCGTGCAGGGCCATCGGCTAACGTTATCAGCTAGCCGTTAGCCGCTAGCGCACCCTGCTAGCCTGCCTGACAATATGACGGCGTTGGATATCCAGCACCATCACACAAATTAGTCAACGTGAACTAAGTTAGCATGCTTTATGTTTAATCGAAATGTCAAACAGAGTAGGCTAATGACACCAATCATTTTAATACTACATTTTTGATTGAAGTGATTTTTTTATTGAAAATATTTTTTTTTTGTTTGAAGCAACTTCTTTTTTGATTGAATTATAAAGACACAAATGTCCTACCCATAATATGGCCCAAACACAAAACAACATTACTTCAATCAAAAAAGTTGCTTCAAACAAAAAAAACGTCACTTCTATCAAAGAAAACATTTTCAATCAAAGAAAAACAGTGTTCAAATGCATTTTTTTGAGTCTCAAAAATATTTTTGCAATCAAACACTTTTTTTCTTTGATTGAAAAGGGTTTTTTTGATTGAAAATATATATTTTGATTGAAGCAACCTTTTTTTTGATTGAATAATAAAGACACAAATCTACCTCCATAGAGTTGATCAGGGTGGTGAGGAATGGCAAGATGTCGTGTGAGATGTCTTGGAGAAGAGAGGAGGGAATCGGGTCAAGGGAGCAGGTCGTGGCACGGTTAGATGTAACAAGTGCGTGAATGTCTTCAGAGGTGAGGGGGCTAAAGCTGGTAAGGCCATCAGAGTTGAGAGTTAGGGAGATGTTTTCTGGGAGGGAATAGGCGTGAATGAAGAGCTGATGTCATTTACTTTCTTGGTAAAGTAAGTTGCAAAGTCATCAGCAGTAAGGGAGGGGGGAGGGGTAGGAGGGGTGAGGAGGGAGGAGAACATGGAGAAGAGTTTCCTGGGGTTGGAGGCGGAAGAGTTGATCTTTGCCAGGTAGAAGGCAGATTTAGCTGCTGAAACAGTTGAGGTGAAGTCAGAGAGGAGGAGGTGGTGGTAGTGAGCAAGGTCCTCGTGCTGGCCCGATTTATTCCATTTTCTCTCTGACGCTCGCAACAATGATCTGTTGGTTCGCAGAGGTTCAGACAGCTAGGAAGGGGAGGGAGATGATCGCGCAGGTCCTGAGATGTGGGGACAGAGAGTGTCCAAAGAAGAGGAGAGTGAGGACATCAGGATGCAGGAGGCTTCCTCAGTAGGCATTAAGGAGAACTGTTCTGTGGATGGTAGTGAGGAAAGAACAGTTGAGGAGAGAGCGGAGGGAGTGAGGGATTTCAAGTTGCGGCGGGTGGTGACCATTCGAGGCGTAGAGGGGAGGGATGTGGTGAGCGGGGTAACAGAGAGTGCCGAGATGCCACAGGATCTTGTGAAGACAAGGTCAAGTTGGTTCCCGGCCCGGTGAGTTGGTGGAGAGGGGGAGAGTGTAAGGTCAAATGCGGAGAAGAATGAATTCAGATGAGTGCAGCTTTCCCGGGTGGATGTTGAAGTCACCGAGGACGACGAGTGGTGTGCCATCATCAGGGGAGCAGCTCAGGAGGGCATCCATCTCATCCAAAAAGTCACAGAGAGGACCGGGTGGGCGATAGATCACTATGATGTTGAGCTTGAAAGGAAGGGTGACAGAGACGGCGTGGAATTCAAGTGTAGATCGGGGTAGGTGGTCCAGAGGAAGGACCTGGTAGGACCACCTGGGTGAGATGAGGAGCCCAGTTCCTCCTCCTCGCCCTGTTTTCTGGGGTGATCCAGGTCTCCGTAAGGGCCAGGAAGTGGAACGTCTGCAGGGAGGCATATGCTGGGATGGTGTCCGCCTTCTTGACTGCAGACTGGCAGTTCCATAGCCCCCCTTGTACTTCAAGTTCCGTACCGGTGGAGAATGATGGGTAGCAGAGATTGGATGGGTTACAGCCTCGAGCGAAGGGTCTCTGGTCAAATCTTCTCCAGTTTGATGTCCTGACTGGGATAGGACACATGGCTGCGATGAATTAGTTCAATCAACTCTGTGTGTAAACTCTGAGTTACGCGCGTGCCTGCCGACTCTACAAAGCCATCATCAATGGAGCTCCAATACTACAATTCACTATGGCAACCGGGAGAGCGTTATTAGATATTACTGAGTGTTTATGGAGAAAATGAGCTCATCCTGAGAAAGCGGACCAACGTAACTTCAGCAAAGTAGTTCGCGTGACAGACATTTACGGCCCGACTTAATGCGTATAACTGAATGAAACAGTCGATTGATCTAAAGGTGATAAGTCGTTATTTTCAGCTTTGCAGAGCAATGCTGTGGTGTAATGGTTACCAACGCTGCCTACAGTGCAGGTGACAGTGAATCAAATCCTGTATTTCCCAAAGGAGTGGGATAAGTAAATAATCATTTTCATATAGGTGTAATCCCCCAGGCACAAAAAGAAAGTGGCTTCACCTGAAAATTAAGCATAAGAATATTGCGCAAATACGTAGACTATGGCATATGATTTTTATCATGTTTCACATATTAAACAGTAAATATTAGCGGCTATTTCAACAAAGAAATGTCCTTAAACTTTTCATAAATCTCCCGTTCCAAAAAATCTAAAGAGCTCTGCAAAGAATCTGGATTATGTCCACGATATGAAATGTTGAAAATGTCTGAGAATATTGTTGAGATATGTGATCGGTTCTTTCTCTCCTGACGCAAAGCTGCTAGAATCACTTTTATATTGATTAGTGTGTCGAGGAAAGGACGGCACATTTTTCTGAGTTGGTTCAGATTCCGGGAAAAAGGTGGAGACATGTGGGAGAACTCAGGGTTTGTTGAAGAAAACCTGCCAGCGAGCAGGTAAGGTTCACAGAGTATGTTGCCCGTTTAACAGACTCAGATTTATGCTGAACTGACTTTGTGAAACCGAAAAACCAGAGTTTCCCTCATCTCAGGGTTAAAGTCCCAGTCAGCAAGTCCGGCGGATCGAGGGCACTCTGTCAGATTTTGAATGTTTACAACTCTCACGCTCCTCCCCCATGGCCACCGAGCTTCTTCCCCGAGTAGCCCCCGACTGCAGAGCAGACCTGCAGACCTCAATGTGGGCAGAGTTAAACGTTTAACTCCGCCCACTCCCCAACATTTGATACCACCGTCAGAGGAGACATGCTGCTGCGGGTTTGCAGTGAGGTCTGATGTACAACATCCTAATTCTTGTCATTATTATTATTATTATTATTATTATTATTATTATTATTAACATTATTATCATCTTTGTCATTATGATCATCATTAATCACTTTAGTGTTTCATTAACATTTTTACTGTTTGCCTGCTTGTTTTATGTTAATGTTTGTTTGTTGTAATATTATTTGTTCATTAGATTAGTCACTAGATTGCCACAAGATTAGTGATCCCTTTAATTTATTAAGAAAGTATCTCAGGTTACATTTGATTATGATAAACACACACATTAGAATATATTACTTTTTTTCATCATTTAATGAATGATTAAGGTACATTCATTATGGTTTCTTTTTTAGGCATAAGCACACTTATTTAGACAGTGGATAGATGTTTTGAAATGGGGCAGAGAGGGGATGTGACATGCAGCAAAGAGCCACTGGCCGGGAATCGAACCAGGTTTGCTGCATACGTGGTATGCGCTCTACCCACTCAACAATCTGCGCCTGATTCTTTGACTTCTTGTCCTTCCTCGGAAACCGTATTACAGTTTTTCTCAAATGCTAAAACACATTTCACAAACGTTTCCTCTATGTTCCCCAATGTCTAAACACAACACCCTTTTCTAAAGCTACATAAACACAACCACACCTTCTCACTTCAAAACTCAAACTTTCACACCAAAAGAGCAGCTCGAAGCTTTCAAAAATGTAAACACTATACACATCATTACACACTAAAGCAAAACAATTGAAAACACAATGCTCAATTTGTGAGAAGGTTCTTTGTTTCATAACTGCCAATGCATATTTTTAGAAACTTTACAGTAACGGATCTTCTTAGATCTCTGTAGAGGATTAGGCATTTAGATTTGTGAGTTTCATATGAAGAGTATAAATCTATAGAAAATACTGCATGTACACTACTGTAACACAACTCAATGCGAAAAACAGAATCTATTGCCCACAACAGTACTCTTGAACACATGTTCAGGATGTGAAGTTTTTTTATTTAGTTTATTCACACCACACACACACCACAATCACTGTGCAGCATCATGTCGATGAGCTGCATCAGGCCACATCACCTCATCCACATCGCAGGCTATATTCTGTCTTGCCAGGCACCGCGGGAAAAACGCCCTGGAATGGCGCATCCATCCTTGGAAGGCTTCCACTGGGATGTCACCACAGGCCAGCTCCATTGCCCTTAGGAGGTTCTCTCTGGTGTATGGTTGTCGGTCATAAACCTTCCATCTCCATGATGAGAAGAACTCCTCTATAGGGTTCAGGAAAGGGGAGTAGGGTGGCAGACAGACGTTTAAAAACTGGTCACTGTTGGTGGTGAACCACTCTCTGATTTGGTTCGTTCTGTGGAAGCGGACATTGTCCCAAATGATCACATAAATGGGATGTGCAGGCCCAGGATGGTGTTGTTGGCGGTCCAGGAGGATGTCTCTTAGTTCCTCTAGGAAGGTCAGGAGACGTTGGGTGTTGTAAGACCCAAGGACAGCATGCCGGTGGACAAGCCCCTCTGAACCCATGGCCGCACAAAGAGTAATATTACCCCCCCGTTGGCCAGGAACCTCAGTGATTGCTCTTTGGCCAATGATGTTACGGCCTCTTTGCCTTCGTTTCTGCAGGTTGAAGCCAGCCTCATCCAGGAAGAGGTACTCATGACGTCTGGCCATCGCGTCCAACTGTAATATTCTCTGTGAAAATGTGAAAGTGCACAGGTGTTCAGAAGTCAATCAGGTAGCACAGTATTGTCCAGAAGTAATGTAGGCCACTGAGCAACACAGTATGTCCACTAACTGTACTGTGAACATGGATGTATACTTACTTGCACATACTCGTAACGTAGGTCTTTGTGTCGCGCAGAGTTGCGCTCAAAGGGAACCCTATAGACCTGTTTCATCCGCATCTTTTGGCGCCGGAGAACTCTGTCTATTGTGGCCAAGCTAACATCATCAATGCCCTCAAAGTTGACATTATCAGCAATGACTTTGTCTCTGATCTCCCGGAGTCTGATGAGGTTGTTCTCACGAACCATATCCACAATGAGGGTTTCTTGTGCCGCTGTAAATATGGCAACCCTCCCACCTCTATGCGGCATTCTTTCAACTCTAAAGAAAAAAACATGTGTTGTCAATTGACATGTTTTACAATACCAACTGATTTGAAACCAATAGACTACTTTCACAGGCTTGTAAAACTGTATTGTGACAAAGAAAGCAATAGAGTACAATACCTGTTGTGTTGTCTGAATGCCCTGATAATGGTAGCCACGGTGAACCTACTCAGGTTTGGACGGACTCTTAGTCCAGCTTCAGCCATTGTCATGCCATGGACAATGACATGGTCAATGACTGTTGCTCGCATCTCGTCCGTAATGATGGTGCGAGGTCGTCTTGCTCTTCGTCCTGGACCTTCTCCTCTCCCTCCTGGACATAAATGTGCATAAATGTACTACAGATACCCTCTCCACCTTCAAGAAAACTCTTAAGAGATTTTCTCCAAGCCTTAATGCTGCACTTGACTTAGCACTTGACTTAGCTTAGTTTCCCTCACATTGTGCTGTTGTTTGAATGTTTTATCCTCGATTGTAAGTCGCTTTGGATAAAAGCGTCAGCCAAATGCATAAATGTAAATGTAAATGTACCTTCTCCTCTCCCTTGTTGGCCTGCTCCTCTTCCTCGTTGGCCTGCTCCTCTTCCTCCTGGAACTTCTCCTCTCCCTCCTGGACCTTCTCCTCTCCCTTGTTGGCCTCCTCCTCTTCCTCGTTGGCCTGCTCCTCTTCCTCCTCTGATTCGAACTCCTCTTCCTCGTTGGCCTGCTCCTCTTCTTCCATGACCAGCTCCTCTCCCTCCTCTCACTCGAATTCCTCTTCCCCTGACTCTGCCTTCATCCATTGTATTTGTTTGGAATCTTCAGCAAACTGTGCACCCTGAACTTGCTTTTATACATGTGGTCACAGCATTAGCAACAAGTGTCTTCAATTTTGAGTCGTTGTGTGTAATGAGTGACGCCAGGTGTGTTCATTGTGTTCAAATATTGCTGACTGTGGCAGCCATTTTGCATCACATGAGCTTTCATTTGAGAATATGAGCAGAGTTCTTTTGCAACTTGTGTTTTAGCAAGGAAAAATGTGTTTAGATTTATGAGAACGGAGGATTGTGTTTTGTGAATTGTGTCTTCATGTGAAATGTGTTTATGATATTGGCAAATGATTGCTAGATTTAGTAAATGTGTTTAGACAACTGGTCATTTGGTTTAGAGGATTGGCTTTTGTGTTTTAGCATTTGAGAAAAACTGTAAATGAGTTGGGCCGTGGGCGGGGTTAAACATGGGCGGGGTTAAATGTTTAACTCCGCCCACATTGAGGTCTGCGGGTCTGCAGTCAGGGATACATTGGTCCCTCCCCTCGACTCCGTGCCGTTTGAATTCCCTTAGATCACGCAACCTTTGAAATGCGGGTCCGATGTTGACTCTGGTTTTATTCCAGGCACCGTCGCAATCTCTCTTTTTTTCCTTCTTTTCCACCAGTGTTTTCTTTTCCTTGGTTGTTTTCAACCTCCTCGTTTCGGTTTTTAACCGAGGAATTAGAAGCTTGTTCCTACTTCCCTCCGCCTCCCCCCTGTGATAGTGGTACGACCTGATAGAAGAGGGGCTCTGTTGGCCCTTTTCCACCGAGGCATTTTGCGGGCCGGTTCGGAGCCGGTGCCCAATCGCGAACCAGTTCTTCCTTACCCCTTTTCCACCAACGTGAACCTAGTTCAAGAGCCGGGCCGGTGCCGTGCTGGTTCGCAGTTGGTTCAACTTGCGAACCGTCTGAGAACCTGTTTGCGTTTCCACCAGCTAGAGAGCCCAGAGAGCCACGTCATTACGTCACTGTATACGTCTGAGGTTTCCCCGCAGTGCTCATTTCAAGCATAGCAGACATGTATGGAGCTAGAACAGTCTCATAATTCATAAATGCACACAGAAATTCATAAATGCACAAAAAAGATTTACAAATGTATTTGGGGATTTGTATATACATGTGACTCAAAACACAAATACATTTTCAATGCACACACAAATATGTTTCATTTCATATGTAAGTAAAAAATATTCACATATAAAAAACAAGATTCATAAACATATTTCCAATGCACACACAAATCTAAAAAAAAATCACAAATACATGAATGTTAAAGTATTTGCAATCTTCATCAAATACGCATTTGGGGCTTGTTACATTCATATATGAACTGTTGGACCTGTATTTACAAAGTGCTTTTAATTTGTAAACCTCCCTGCATTTGTGTGTGAAACTTTTGAGACTCCCCTGACGTGACTCTGATCCACAAATGCGTTTTTTCTAAGAGGAGGTTGTCTGTAGCCAATCAGATTTCTCCCTCCTTTACAGCCAATCACGTGAGTGTCTCCCCTCCTCCGGACGGCGGAGACGAAAGATGGCCTCTGGCAGTTCAAATGTAAGTAAAAAGTACTAATTTCTTGTGAATCTTTTACATAAGTCATATTCCAGAATTATGAATGACTGTTTAGCATGAATCGTGACGCTAAATCAGGTCTGAAACCTGTTTTCAGTGACAGAAAGTAAATGCATTCAGCTGTATTTTTTGTTTGACACTGAAATATAACAGGCGAAACATCGGAATTAATTTATTCACGGCCACATTAAGTTAAATTATTAACTTAACCGATTATCCATCTGATTATCCGTCCTGCTGCGAGCGAACAACTTCTATCAGTGGTGACTGACTGTATATAAAAGTAAAATATAGACTATAGTCTAATATATAATGAGCTCCTGACGCTCAGCTCAACGGGTGAGGAGAACACCTGTAGGCGGAGAAGCTCAGAGATAAAGTCAACAGCAGCGGATCAGCTGATCTCTCCCTCCGTACAAACGCTCCGTTCTGATCCAGCTCCACTGGACTTTCAAAGTAAAGGTGCCGCAAGCTGTAAATTAGTTAAATAGTGAAACAGCAGCGCTTTTATAGCCGGTTTTATGATTAAACTCTGAACATAACCTGGTCGTTAGCGGAGCCGTAAGCTACGGCCGATGACGTTGCTGCGTGAATGACTCCTGACACTTAAACCTAACTTGCTTCTGTAATGCTAACTCTAACATGTCAAACTGTATGATGTGTTTGAGGACTAATTTATCTAACTAACCAGCATACGGTAGCACCCGAAATGGTAAACACAGCCGATAAACAACCAAACAAAAAATACAGCTGAATGCATTTACTTTCTGTCATTGAAAACAGGTTTCAGACCTGATTTAGCGTCACGATTCATGCTAAGCAGTCATTCATAATTCTGGAATATGACTTATGTAAAAGATTCACAGGAAATGAGTACTTTTTACTTACATTTGAACTGCCAGAGGCCATCTTTCGTCTCCGCCGTCCGGAGAAGGGGAGACACTCACGTGATTGGCTGTAAAGGAGGGAGACATCTGATTGGCTACAGACAACCTCCTCTTAGAAAAAACGCATTTGTGGATCAGAGTCACGTCAGGGGAGTCTCAAAAGTTTCACACACAAATGCAGGGAGGTTTACAAATTAAAAGCACTTTGTAAATACAGGTCCAACAGTTCATATATGAATGTAACAAGCCCCAAATGCGTATTTGATGAAGATTGCAAATACTTTAACATTCATGTATTTGTGATTTTTTTTTAGATTTGTGTGTGCATTGGAAATATGTTTATGAATCTTGTTTTTTATATGTGAATATTTTTTACTTACATATGAAATGAAACATATTTGTGTGTGCATTGAAAATGTATTTGTGTTTTGAGTCACATGTATATACAAATCCCCAAATACATTTGTAAATCTTTTTTGTGCATTTATGAATTTCTGTGTGCATTTATGAATTATGAGACTGTTCTAGCTCCATAGACATGCCTCTTCAGAAAAAGTGTTTATTTTGGCAAATAATACAATAACAATAAAATACACAAAATACTAAAATCACACATTTTTTTAAAGTGTAGAACAGTGTGTGATCAATAGATCGGAGTGTTTGATGTTTAGTCATCTGCAGGTTGGACCTCCGTTCAATATCGCCGATGTCCGACAGCTCTACAAACACAAACCAGAGAACAGCGGTTTAATCACATACGTGTCCACGACGCTGCCAACACAGATGTTATGTTACGTTGGTAGTTGGTAACGTTTAGTGAGCCAACGGCAGTCAGAAAGTGGCATGCTAACGTTGTTATTAGCAATATCACGCTAGCTGGCAAGCTAGCCGGTCAGCTTACATTACCCGGGGAAACATAGCCACTAGTTGCTGCTGTTACACACGTAATCACTAGCTTGGTAAACTAAACAGAAATGTGCCGTTGGTTTGCAACGAGGTGAAACATTTTAAAAGTGAAACTTACCGGGAACAGTAACGTTAGTAAAACTCAGCGGCATATTTTCCCCCGTCGCCTCGAGCGTTAACCCCGCCCCCAGCTCCTAACGTAAGCAAGACTCAGTGGAAAAGGGCCACCTGTTTCCACAGACAAAGAGCCGTCTCTCGGCCAGGAAAACTGGCTCCCGAGCGGCCCCAACTCCTTGCTGGGCTGGAACCGGCCCCGGAAGAAGGTCTTGCTTACGTTAGGGGCTGGGGGCGGGGGAAAATACGCCGCTGCGGAGTTTTACTAACGTTACTGTTCCCGGTAAGTTTCATTTTTAAATTGTTTCACCTCGTTGCAAACCAACGACACATTTCTGTTTAGTTTACCAAGCTAGTGATTACGTGTGTAACAGCAGCAACTAGTGGCTATGCTTCCTCAGGTAATGTAAGCTGACCGGTGTTGTGCCAGTGTAGGTATCCCCGACAGAAATTGTTTCCCCTGGCCAGTGGCGGCGCCAGAGTATTTTTTCTGGTTCAACTACGGTGGGGCTAACTCATACGGCGGTGGGGCTCAAATCAATGTCAGAATTTCAATGTAACAATATAACAACACCCAGTGGCGCTGCCAGCCGGAATCCAATACGCACTGTGAGGACTTTTTTTGAAGGTGGAAAAAAAAATTGATGCTGCTGAACCGGGCCGGACGCAGCCGCATTTGAGAGGACGATGCGCGTGTGTGCGCAATTACGCATAGCGTGTGTTGGCCCCTCTCCACTACACAATACAGCTCGGCTCTAGTCTCGTCACCTCTCTGCTGCTGAGCACTGTGGGCCGAGCCGATGCATGTCCCTCTCCCCGGGCCGGCAGAGTTATTATACCGTACTGTGCGTGTGTGTCCAAGCGTGTGTGTGCGTGCTGGAGTGCTCACAAGCGTGCGCTTGTGTTTAGTTCGGGGATGGAGGGCACATAAAAAATTTTGCACCGGGGCCTATCACCATGATATACACTACTGATTTCACTGATACTGAAAACATTAGATTTTGTCTTAAAAAAGTATTTTTCCATTTGTTGTTGTATTTGCCGTTTCTGTGCGTACATTGAAATTGAATCCTGGCGGCGGCGCTGATAACACCCTCCCACAGCTATAAACACGCACACAGTGAGAGAGAGAGACAGACAAAGCGAAACGTGAATAGTTACGTTAACAGCCGGGACCCGAGTGGTCATCTTCCCCTGCAGGTGTCAACGGTGCGTCCGTAGTTTTATCCAACACGCCCGCCACCGACATCTGTTGTTCCGTCCGACGACGTTTAAAAACAAATGTATCAATGATCAATTTTGACCAGCTTACTAACGTTAACTTAACGTGAGTGACTATAAGCCGCTAACGCTAACTGCTAGAGCCAGGTAGCTTACAAACTAGTAGCCTGCTGTCTCTGTGTCGAGCATACACTAAAAGCGGGCTCACATGAGTGACGTTTACGTACGGACAGTACAGTCTGTTAATGAACCCAGATCAGTGACAGTTGTCATCGCAGCTGCCTGAATGCCGTTACGACGTGACGTGGTGGTGCTGTTGAACTCCGCACTTTTCTTGGTTATTTTGTTGTTGTTTTTTTCTTGGTGGTTTTATGGTAGGGCTAACGGTAGGGCTGACACAATTCTTGATGGGGCTATAGCCCAACCAAGCCCCTCCCTGGCGCCGCCACTGCCCCTGGCTGCGGGAGCGCGCATTCATTCAGGCGGAAGCCTGAAGGCGGAGCAACAGCCTTACGCTTGCTTTCGCCCAAGTAAATCAAAACTAACAGCAATTGCTTTGTTTAATTCAATGTTCTGATGTTGTAATTATCTACGAGGTTTTGTAACATGGCCCACCCATCAAAATACATTATTTTATTCTTTTGTACGTCGTAACGTCGTACTAGTACTGAACGGCAAAACGAAGGTAATCATTTCCTCATGTGATTTGACATATAACACGCTGTAATTCAAGTCCTGGTATGGAATTTGTCAAACTAAATATACATCAATATCCAAAATCAAGACCACTGTGATTGTTTTCTGGCATCAATTACATCTATTTAAGCTACTTCACTCGAAATGTACTATAGTAGACAGATGAAATCTGACCATCAAAGATACTACTCTATAACCTCTGTGATTATGAGCAAATTTCTTCTCTTATACACAAAGTTATGGGAGGGAAACAGATTATTTCAGACGTTTACTTGTCTGCCAGAATTTGTATCCCCCCCTCAAAATAGACAGATGAAGTCTGACCATCAAATGATTTATTTTGTGTGTTCTTTAGATAATACTCTATAACCTCTGTGACTATGAGCAAGTTTCTTCTCTTATACACAAAGTTATGGGGGGGAAACAGATTATTTCAGACTGTTTACAACCTGTCTGTCAGAACTGATGGATGATGCATGACACAAAGGGTTATTGTACTTTATTTATATAAAATGATACAAAGATATTATAATTCAATTACAAATATGTACATTATATATAATATAGTTGAAATGAATAAAAACACACCATTTTTAAATAACAAAAAATAAAATAAAATGAGGATGGACGATGTACACTAACTGAAACTGAACAGGGTTGAAAACAAAAATAAATAAATAAATAAATGAAAATAAAAAGTCATGGAAAAATACAAGACTATAATAACTGACACACCACTTATCATTATACAAAGACTACTAATCAATGTCACACAATGGAAGGAGAATGAACAAAACAGGGAGAGAACAAACTCACACAAAAAGTTGCAGCCAGGTTGGATTCACTCGGGGAGGATTTGGAGAGATGAGAACTGGAGATGGTTGAGGCCATTATGAACATCGCAGATATGGACTAATGTGGATGCTCCACTGTCTTCACTACAGAATGGAGAGATATAGAAGATCTTTTGTACCCACAGGCTTCACGCTTAAAGTTTTCGATTAATGGAAAATGGGCTGTCTGAGAATTGAATTTCCTTTCAGGGATAAATGAAGTTATAAATGTGATATAACACACACACACACACACACTACTAAATGTGTATACATAGTATATATATGTACACACAAACACACACACACTACTAAACATGTATACATAGTATATATATGCACACACTTACATAACAGTACAACTTACCTAAGGGATAGAACCTATGCATCACAGGCAAGGCAAGAGAAGGCCTCTTCCGTTGGTGGCCCTCCAACACACAGATGGTGGAACCATCGCTTGCAAATGTCACACTGAATCTGGAAAAACAATGAATTTGGGTTTATACTAAGATGTCTTGGTAAAGATGCTGTACATCTTCATTCTAGCGTATCGATGTTACATTGTTTAACACATTTCATGTGGAATTTAAATATTAAAATCTTGTTAAAATAGAAAAATCTAACATAATGCTACAACAGAAATCAAATTTTTTTTTATAACAGAATAAATGTTTCATGCATTCTAGTTTTTAATTGATTTTGTTACCCAATTCTGGTCTGTGTCATGCGCCCCTTCACCACAGTAGTGACACCGGTCTTTGAGGTCATCTATTAAGAAAAAAAAGGGGGGGGAACTTTTTATCAATCAATTTTCAATTGATCAATTCAGTGATGGTTTTTAACCTATCTATCTATCTATCTATCTATCTATCTATCTATCTATCTATCTATCTATCTATCTATCTATCTATCTATCTATCTATCTATCTATCTATCTATCTATCTATCTATCTATCTATCTATCTATCTATCTATCTATCCATCCATCCATCCATCCATCCATCCATCCATAACATTTAGGTAACTTTTGACAAATTCAGATAACTTCAAAGGAGGCCTTTAAAGCATATAAGGACAATTCTTTGGGTTGCTTAAACATCCCGCAATAGCATATTACTTACCAGTCTTTAGGAGAAGAGTGGTTGAAATTTGCAGTCTGAGCTCATTTACTGCCTTCTTGGTGGCTGGAAAAGCTACTTTTTGCCCTTTCAAGAGTTTTTCAGCAAACTGAAAAAGACATAGCAAGATGTTCACATTACATAAAGGTTACAGTTCTATTAACAGAGACAAATTCGCTGTCAGAGAATAATAGTTATATATACATATTTGTTTTTGACGTTAGTTCTGTTAAAAACTTTGTTTTGGGTAACATTTTATATGAAAAAATCTAGTACAATATAGCATAATATTATGTTGAGGACACTGCTCTGGATAGGAAACATGCTTTCAGGGCAAAAACTCCATATGATGTTGCATCCTTTTGTGTGGGATGTGGGACAGTCTCACACTTCCACCTTGAGACATTGCACCCCTTCCCTCGCATGAATGCCCTATAGAAACTTGCTCATAATCACAGAGGTTATAGAGTAGTATCTAAAGAACACACAAAATAAATCATTTGATGGTCAGACTTCATCTGTCTACTATAATACATTTCGAGTGAAGTAGCTTAAATAGACGTAATTGAAGCCAGAAAACAATCACAGTGGTCTTGATTTTGGATATTGACGTATATTTAGTTCGACAAATTCCATACCAGGACTTGAATTACAGCGTGTTATATGTCAAATCACATGAGGAAATGATAACCTTCGTTTTGCCGTTCAGTACTAGTACTAGTACGACGTACAAAATAATAAAATCATTTATTTTGATGGGTGGGCCATAGGGGTGTGACGAGATCTCGTACCATGAGATCTCGCGAGATTAAAGTCGACGATATTTCTCGTCGCGTTAAAAATCCGTCTCGCGAGATTTGTGAGCTATACATGGCTGAGGTTTTACAGACAGCTGTTACTGACTGGTAGCTTAAAAAACCCAACCACGGCATCGCTATTGTTACCGACAATGCACGTAATATGGACGTGGCCGTGCGCGACGCAGGATTGAAGTCGCACATCTGTTTTGCGCACACTATGTCGCTCGTTTACTCGGGCGGGTGAGAAGTGGCTACCGCTGTGAAAATGTCCAAGCAGAAACGGCTACAATTGCCATCACACAAGTTAATCACGGGCACGTTGGATATGCTGGCTCGTTACCTTGAGCAGCAAGCTGCCATAGCAGCAGCTCTCACCAGCCCAGAGATAAGACAAAACTCCCGAAGCATTGATACACTTGACAGCTGCGATGTCAGAGATGCTGAAGATGCTGTAGTTGCAGCATGTTGTTCATGACATACTTGGTCAGGCTCCGTTTGCACTATTTGCACTCTGTATTGACAAAGTAGAACTTTGATTTGGTTTTGCACATATTTACACTTGGGAAAAAGAAATATTTTATTTTATTTATTTTATTTTAACTTTTATAAATTTTAGTTTCAGTTTAAATTTGTGAAAGAAGAAGTTTATTAAAAGATCATGCTTACATCATGCATGTAAAGAGTTATAATAAAATATTTCAAAATGCATGTGCAACTCTGTTAAATTAAAGTCTGTTAGTCCAGTCATATATTTTGTCATTGTAGTTTTCTTAAAATCTCGTCTCGTCTCGTTCTTGTGAACCCAATATCGTGTCTCATCTCGTCTCGTGAGCGGAGTGTATCGTCACACCCCTAGTGGGCCATGTTACAAAACCTCGTAGATAATTACAACATCAGAACATTGAATTAAACAAAGCAATTGCTGTTAGTTTTGATTTACTTGGGCGAAAGCAAGCGTAACGCTGTTGCTCCGCCTTCAGGCTTCCGCCTGAATGAATGCACACTCCCGCAGCCAGGGGAAACAATTTCTGTCGGGGATACCTACACTGGCACAACACCAGCTAGCTAGCCAGCTAGCGTGATATTGCTAACAACAACGTTAGCATGCCACTTTCTGACTGCCGTTGGCTCACTAAACGTTACCAACTACCAACGTAACATAACATCTGTGTTCGCAGCGTCGTGGACACGTTTGTGATTAAACCGCTGTTCTCTGGTTTGTGTTTGTAGAGTTGTCGGACATCGGCGATATTGAACGGAGGTCCAACCTGCAGATGACTAAACATCAAACACTCTGATCTACTGATCACACACTGTTCTACACTTTTAAAAAATGTTGTGATTTTAGTATTTTGTGTATGTTATTGTTATTGTATTATTTGCCAAAATAAACACTTTTTCTGAAGAGACATGTCTGCTTTGCTTGAAATTAGCGCTGCGGGGAAACCTCAGACGTATACAGTGACGTAATGACGTGGCTCTCTGGGCTCTCTAGCCGGTGGAAACACAAACAGGTTCTCAGAAGGTTCGCAAGTTGAACCAACTGCGAACCAGCACGGGCACCGGCCCGGTTCTTGAACTAGGTAGCACATTACACCAGTTTTAAAATCGCTGCATTGGCTCCCTGTGCTTTCAGGATCGGTTTTAAGGTTCTTTTACTAGTTTTTAAATGTCTCAACGGTCTCGGGCCTTCTTATTTATCTGCACAAATTTTACCCTATCAACCCTCGCGGACCCTGAGGTCCCCGGTGCTGGCCTTTTAACCATACCGTAAGTCAGAACCAAAACACACGGGGAGGCGTCATTCAGTTACTATGGCCCCCGATTGTGGAACAGCCTGCTGGAGAACCTCAGGGCCGCAGAGAATGTTGATGTTTTTAAAAAGAGGCTCAAGACCCACCTTTTTAATCAGGCTTTTAACTGACATGTTTTCTAATTTCGTTTATGCTTCTTACATTTTTTGTTATTATTCTATATTATATTATTTATTTTAGCTTATCCTGTTTTACTGTTTTATTAATTTTATTTATTTTTATTGTTTTATTTATTGGGTAAATTTTATTTTATTTTATACATTTTGATACATTTTACTGTTTTATTGTTTTTATTCCCTCAGTTTTTAGCTTCTACCTTTTCTATTATTTTGCTGTTTTAGCCCCTCGGTTTTCCAGTGTTTCCTCCTGGGGGCCTACCACACCGGGAGTTGTTTCTGGTTCACCGTTGGGGGTGCTGTCCCGTGGACAGCCCTGGCCCGGGTGGCTGCAGCTCTACACCGTGGTGTGGAGCCTCCTGTCTGCCTGGGCTGGGGTGGTCCCTGTGGCGGCGCCCCCTGCAGTCATGGACCATGTCTCTGTGTATCTCTGTGTGTATATTTGTGGGGGGTGGGAGGCTTGGGTTTCATGGTATTCTTTGTTGTTCATATCTTTTTTAGTTTTTGTTTTGTTCACTTTTATTTTCTGTGAGGCACTTTGTGCTACTTTAAAGTACGAAAAGTGCCGTATAAATAAAGTTTGATTTGATTTGATTAGGTTCGCGTTGGTGGAAAAGGGGTATGTGTGAACGAACACAGCCCTGCGTACTGAGTGGACAGGATGACCCGGAGCCTTTTGCACAAAACTAGGATAAGGGATTAAGCCGGGATATCTTGGTTATCCTGGATCAACTTATCCGTGATCCGGTTGCACAAAAGCGGGATAGGGGGCAGTAAGATATGTTATGGTATAAATTACCATGGAGATTTATTCTGTGGAGTTAGCCTGCTCCAGGCCAGGCTAAATTCCAGGATCTATTTAATCTCATCCCTTATCTCAGTCAGCAGTCACCACAAACGGAAACCAATAGTTATTCCACCCACTGCCCACTACAGATTGTTATCACATATAACTAGACCCACTGTCATTATTTAAACGTTTGTGATCATTAATTTCAATCATTTTGGATAAATTATGATTTTAGATGATGTTGCTATCATAAGATAATTTACAGTTTCCCATAGACTATAAGGCTATATATAAAATGACGGAATATTAGAGCCACAGAGAAAAAATAAAAACTTCGAGAATAAAGTCATAAATGTACGAGAATAAAGTCATAATATTGTAACCCGTTGTTTTAGAGGAGGAGAGTTGTTAAATTGAGGGCTGTGAAGCATATTGTGGAATTGTACTTCAGTATAGGTTTCACAAACAAGAAGATACTTAATACTTTGGCACATCAGCATCACATTGTCATAAGTATCAGGACTTTAAACAGAATATGCAAGAAAACGCATCTTTTCCGCAGAAAGAACCAGTCTCATAAATGTATGACTTTCTTTCTTCCTTAGTGTGGCCCTAATACTCCGTCGTATAAAATACACATCCCATATAATACACATCAAAGTTTCACATTATGTTCCTTTATTGAATAAGGATAAAGCAAAACAGGTAAACCATCATCTCCTTTCCAAACTGAAGTCACACAGTGACTCTACAAGATGGAAAGCACTTAATACTCACTATGTTGCCAGGCTGGCTTTCTTCCTGTACAGCATCTGGGTCCCGTTACAGAAATGAGATTTTGTGATTTTGTGTGGGCTCCAAATGATGACTCCTCACCATTGTAGCCTGAATAGTACTTTCACAGGCTTGACATGATACCTCATGCCTTCTGGAATCCAGACAGATGGTCTCCTCATCATCATCATCGCCATCATCTGCTGTTGCTGCTGCACTGGTGCCTTAATGTACAGACCCTTTCCGAAAAATTAGAATATCATGGAAAAGTTGTTTGATTTCCACAATTCCATTCAAAAAGTTAAACTTTCATAGATTATAGATTCAGGGCCCACAATTTAAACGATTTCAAGTATTTATTTGTTTATTTGCACATAATTTGGGCTTCCAGCTCATAAAACCCACAAAAACAGGAATTCAAAATATTAGAATACTGTGAAGAAATCACCATTTACTTCAAAGTTTTTGCAGAAAAAAAAGAAAAAAATTAGGATCACATCAAATCAATCAAAATATGGTACTTTCAAAACAATATGTCAAACTTCGATACTTGGTTGGGAATCCCTTTGCCTTAATCACTGCCTCCATTCGACGTGGCATTCAATGGGAGTTATGGAAGCCCAGATTTCCTTGCTGCTTGCTGTCGGCTCTTCTTTGTTGTTGGGTCTGGTGCCCCTCATTTTCCTCTTGAGAATACCCCATAGATTCTCAATGGGGTTTAGGTCCGGCGAGTTGGCTGGACAGTCAAGCACTGTGATGGCATGGGCATCAAATCAGGTTTTGGTGCTTCTGGCGGTATGGGCAGGGGCCAGATCCTGCTCGAAGATGAAATCTGCATCTCCATACAGATCCTCAGCAGAAGGAATCATGAAGTCCTCTAAAACATTCTGGTAGACTGTTGCAGTGACCTTGGATTTAAGAAAGCAGAGTTTACCAACACCTGCACCCCATTGCACCCCACTGGACTTCAAGCAGCTTGGGTTCTGTTCCTCACCCGTCTTCCTCCAAACCCTTGGACCTTGATTCCCGAATGAAAAGCACACTTTACTTTCATCGGAAAAGAGGACCTTGGACCACTGGCCAACAGTCCAGTCCTTCTTCTCCTTGGCCCAGTTGAGACGCTTCCTACCTTGCCTCAGGTTCAGAAGTGGCTTGCGTCTGAATGTGGTGGTTTTTGAAGCTGTGACTCCCACCTCATTCCACTCCTTCTGGATCTCTGCCAGATTCTTGAATCTTCTCTGTTTGATAATCCGCTGAAGCCCACGGTCATCTCTTTTGCTGGTGCATCTTCTCCTGCCACATTTTGCCCTTCCACTAGACTTTCCATTGATATGCTTGGACACAGCACTCTGTGAACAGCCAGCCTCCTTAGCTAGAACTTTTGTGGTTTACCCATCCTATGGAGGGTATCAATGATGGTCTTCTGGCCAGATGTCATGTCTGCAGTCTTCCCCATATTGAACCGAACTGAGACTATTGAACCAAACTGAAGCAATGTAATGACACCTGTGGAAACTTGTGCAGGTGCTTTGAGTTTAGTAGATGATTAGTGTGTGACACTCAGTTTAAAATTGCAAAATTTGGGCTGATTTCTTCACAGTGTTCTAATTTTTTGAATTCCTGTTTTTGTGGGTTTTATGAGCTGGAAACCCAAATTATGTAAAACCAACAAATAAACACTTGAAATCGTTTAAATTGTGGGCCCTGAATCTATAATCTATGAAAGTTTAACTTTTTGAATGGAATTATGGAAATTAAACAACTTTTCCATGATATTCTAGTTTTTCGGAAAGGGTCTGTACATCACATTTAATCGGATTCATATTGAAGCTAGTAGACAAGACATGCCAGGCTTACCGTATGCCTTTGATGGAGTACTCACTGGATCAGCATCGTCTGGTGCTTGTGCTGGTGGCTCTAACAGTGTGACACTGCTGCCATAAACTGTAAGGCAATAGGCAAACCAAAGTCAGACAGTCCAAATGGATTCAATTCAATATGAATGTGGTTGTGTCCCATGTAGGGATGGAAGAATATACCTTGTATGAAGCGGGTGGCATCTTGGGAGGGACATATACTTGTCTCTGTCCCCCCAGGGATCCCCTCCAACACGGGCCTACCTTTATTTAGCTCCAAGGCTATGTGCTCTGCTGGGGTGAGGTCAGCTTTTGGTGACCCACCACCCGTGCCTTGTTTCTTGGTTTTCTTTTTCACTGCTAAAACAGTACAGACAATGTGTGAGCAGGCACCTTCTGGGTACAATGCTTGTGCATTGTTAACAGTGTTGGGGAGTAACAAATTACGTGTAACGACGTTACGTAATTTAATTACAAAATTTACGTAATTGTAATCTGTGACATTACTGGGAGAAAATCTGTAATTAAATTACAGTTGCTTTTGGAAATTTCAATGATTACAACTTAAGTTAAACTGACCACAAAAGCTCGGATTTATCAAATTGTTTTTTCCCCCCTAATGGATTCATGTTTGTTTTTAGTTTTTTTTCAAATTATAGTTTTTTTCAATCGTTAACAAGCGCTTACCCATACTTCAGATACTTTTTCTAAACTCTTAACACAGACTCACAAAACACAATTGGCCCAATAGATAATTTTCTTCCCAAAAACACATTTTGTTAAATATATACTAACTCTTCATTTCAAAATAGAACACATCTTTCTCTGCACACACTAACTTTACCAAAAAACTGGAAATCTGACTCAAAATGAAATGATTCTGTCAAAGAATAACACTTGTTTTCACTTCACAAGGTACATGCAGTCAATCACAGTATACCAGGTTTTAAAATACTGGCTATTGTTGACATTGCAAAAACTTTTTATGGGGACTTTTTATATAGACTTTTATGTTTCAGTTTTACAGGTATTTGCATGCAAAACATGCAATCCACCTGTGACAGGTTGCCGTCCTCCTCACCACCGTGGGGCACCACCGTGTGGCATTGTGCCAACGTGATGCTCATGGTGATGGCAGAGCAAGCTGGCGCGCTTATAAATAGGAGCGGCCCCTTCCTTTTTCCTCTTCCTCTTCCTCTTCCGCTTCCACCTTGGTGGCTGTGGCGTGGTTCAGCAGGCTCTACCATCCCCTACGCCCAGCGTGGCAGGTTGCGGGGGTTGCGTAGAACCACACTAACTGATCGGAGGTTTTTGTGTCGGTCATTCATCTGGTGTGGCGCGGTGGGCTTTCCAAACCCCCCCCCCCCTTCCCAGGTAACATGCTGCCTGTCGGCCTCAGTTTGTGTGATCATGTGGCACGGCGTGTGATGTAATTTCTTTATTTACAGCACGGCTGTCCGCCGGCTGTTGTGGTTGGTGCTGTGCGCGTCCAGGGCTTCCCGGGGTGCGATCACTTGTTTCCCCTTCGGTAAGTCCCGTTTTCCGCCCCGCTGCGGCTCTTCCTCCATTCTTCGCTCATCAGGTGTGTTTGTTTTGAACAGCGGGGTGGCTCGCGGGGCGGAGCTGAACATCACCTGGCTCCCTCGGGCCTGCCGTGGCTCAGTAAAGTGGTGCGTATTTGGTGCGCTTCTTTTTCTGTTTAAATATTACGTTTATTTAAATTATTAATTTAGTTTCCCTCCCCTAGTGTGGTGAATTGCCGCTGGCCTGGACCCGCCTCCACTCCCTAGGGACGCTGCTGCTTTGGCTCCCCCCATTTACTGCGTGGCACTTGGCTTCTTTTTGATTTGGCCTGCGCTTGGTTGGCAGTCGTTATTCTTTGTTAATTATTTGCCGTTAGATTATTATTATTAGTAATTTCCCTGTTTGTTGTTTTCTTTAGGTTATTGTTTGTTGCCCTTGTTGTTTACTTTTGTTTTGTTCTTTTGCTTAGTTGTGTGTTTTTGCATGTTTTGATGATTTGTTTTTATTCCTTATTGTGTTCAATTATGTTATGTTTGCATTATGATACTTTTGGCCTCATTTAATTTTGATTTGTTTGCCCAGGTGCCATGAGCGGTCGGCAGCAGTTGTTTCCTGGTGGTGGTCTTCCCTTCACGAGTTCTGCTGCAGTGTGAGTGTGGTATCACGGGTGTTATAAGTTGAAGTCCTCTTTGGTTTGATTTGTCCCCCTGCTGTCCGGTACGTCACGGCCCTGTGCCACGTTATTCCCCGCTCCTGCCAGTGCCATTGTTTTAATTGGGTATTGTGTGTCTATTTGGTTTTATACTTTTATATCAAATAAAGATAATTATTGTTTAATATTGTCTCTTTCCCCGTGGACGTTTTTCGAACCTGTGTGACCTTTCTTAAAGGTGGAATTCCTGGGGGCTAATTTCCCCCAGGTGGCGTTGTTGCAACACTTACCGTACATGATTATGCCACTGTTACGGCTGTATGTTTCCCTGTGTTCTTGTCCCTCCTTCCCCTCCAGTGGCTGCAGGTGAGCCTAATCCCACAACGAGGTGCACCTGTCCTGGGAGGAAGATCTTTAAAAGCGTCGGTGCCAGCAGCAGAAGGGAGGCCTCTTGTGCAGACGCTGCCGGTCTTGCTGCCATTTTCGTGTGCAGTTTTTGTCATGTCTTGTGGAATACCGGCCATGTGTATGTTGCATTTGGCTGTTATTAAATCCTGTGGAGTTTTATGGTTTTAAAAGGTGTCTTTTTGTTATTTATTGGGGTCAATGGTGGTTTGTTGTTCACCCCAAAGGGCTCCCCAAAGGGTGGGGTGTAACAGCCACATTCTGGCGTTGTCGACAGGATCCACATTAAAGGGGCAGAGACGTGTTTTTTTTTCTGTTTGAGATTTGTTTCGTTCTTTTCCCCCCATTTACTTTTTTTTGTTTTGTGGTAATTACCACTATTTGTGTTGTAGGATGTGTTTTGTGTTGTGAGCCAAAGCAACAGTGTTCATTTGTCAGATTTAATTTTTCTTTTTTGTGTGCACCATTTTTGTGAGGCTCCGTTGTAGCCCCCCCTGGTCGGCATGGATGAGGAGGAGGTGGTGCAGCTAAGGGAGCTGGTGTTGCAGCTGAAGGCGGACAACGAGCGACTCCGTCGGGAGCGGGCTGTGCCCCCGGGGGGCTCGGGTGAGGCCACACCCCCTGCTCCGCCAGGTAATGCCCCACCTGTAGGTGTCCCTGCTGCCACCATGGAGTAGCTGGTTGTTATTCCACGTGACCGCATGTGCCCGGTGTTCAGTGGTAAGGGTGGCGTTAGTATTTCTGATTGGGTGGAGGAGGTACAAGCCTGTCTGCGGGCCCGCCACCTCTCTGCTGCTGAGCAGGCCCTTTTCATTTTTGACCACTTAGCAGGAGAAGCCAAGGAGGAAATTAAGTTTCGCTCTGCTGCAGAACGAGGAGATCCTGTTAAGGTACTCGACATCTTGCAGGAGCTGTATGGCTGTGTTCAGCCGCACGTCGTTTTACAGCAAGCGTTCTTTTCTCGTCATCAGCTGGAGGGTGAGACGCTACATGAGTTCTCCTTGGCCCTTCTTGCCTTAATGGCCCAGGTTAAGCAGCGTGCGCCAGAGGGAATGCCAAACTCGGCATCCTTCTCCGGGACCTTCTCCGGGACCAGTTTGTTGAGCACGTTCTTGACTGTTCTCTTCGCCGAGAGCTAAAACAACTTGTCCGCCGCCAGCCCACTGCCACTGTGCTGGACCTCCGCAGTGAGGCTATGAGATGGGAGAGGGAAGGTCTTCCAGGGGGTGCTAGAGGGCGTAGTACATCTCTGCTGGCAGCTCACCTCGACTCTACATAGCATGACCCCCTCCCCGTAATGGACCAGTCATCTGCAGAAGGTGCCAGCAGCCTGGCCACTTTGCTCGTGAGTGTGACGGCGAGCGCGCCCCTCCTAGATGGCGTGCTAATTCGGCATCTGGTTTGAACCCCAATCCTGCTGGGCGGGATCGCACGTCTCACCAGCAGGAAAACTAAAACCCACTGTGCTTTTGAGCCACAGTTCAGTTGGGGAGTCCTTACTGAACTCCTTACTGAAGACTGGCCTTATTGCTCCTTGCCCGAATATGGATGTTTCCATTGGAGGGGTTCCTGTGTCGTGTTTGGTGGACACTGGTTCCATGGTGTCCACCATCACCGAAAGTTTCTTTTTGCAGCAGTTTGCACCTTGGGGCCACGATCGCCTTCGTACATGTCACTGGCTACAGCTGCGAGCAGCGAATGGCCTAGCGATTCCTTATATCGGCTACCTAGAGCTTGATATAGAACTCTGTGGTAAGGTGATGCCTAACTGTGGGATTCTGGTTGTCCAGGACCCCCCTGGCCTTGTGTCCTCCTGGGATCCTTGGGATGAATGTGAATCGCCGATGCTATAAGGAATTGTTTGGTGTGCATGGCCCCTCCCTTTTTGAATCCCCTGTTGTTTTATGGGCACCAGGTCCAGTCGTTGCTGCCTTACAGGAGTGCCACCAGTCTACCACCTAAGTTCCAGGGGGCCCCACGGGTGTAGTACGTGTGCGGGGCAGACGGGCCGTGCGAATACCAGGTGGGGTGATGAAACTGGTGGCTAGCACCTGCTCTCAACAGTTTTCCGGCCAGAGTGTATTCTTTGAGCCTCCGGAATCTGGTTTACCATCTGGGTTGCTTGCCTCTCCTTGCCTGGTGCAAGTTGCCCAGGGCACTGTGTATGTCCTAGTGGCCAATGTTGGGACCACAGAGGTCGTTCTGTACCCACGGATGGGTCTTGGCACCCTGAGTGATGCCCAGGTTGTTAGTCTCCCAGTGGGAGTGACAGAGATGGAGCCCGAGATGGAGCCGGCCGTGGCAACCATCTCATCCCAGACAGCCACCCCCTCAGTGCCAGACAGGATAGAGTCTCTCAATCTGCCCTCGTTGACTCAGCAGGAGCAGGTAGAAGTAAAGTCCCTGCTCCATAAGTATGAGTCTGTGTTTTCGGCTCACGATGGCGACTTGGGCTGCACAGAACTCCTTTCCCATGATATTACCCCTGCTGGATGATGTTCCCGTCAGGCAGAGGTATCGACGCATCCCTCCCTCAGAATATGAGGTGGTAAAGGCCCACATCAATCAGCTTTTGGAGTCTCAAGTCATTAGGGAAAGCAGCAGCCCATATGCGTCTCCCATCGTCTTGGTCCGAAAGAAAGATGGAACACTGCGTATGTGTGTGGACTACCGCCCCCTTAACGGCAAGACGCGAAAGGATGCCTTTCCCTTGCCTCGCATTGAGGAGAGTCTCGACGCGCTTTCAGGAGCCCAATGGTTCTCCACCATTGATCTGGCCAGCGGCTACAATCAGGTCCCTGTCTCAGAGCAGGACCGTCCCAAGACTGCTTTCTGCACACCCTTCGGCCTCTTTGAGTTCAACCGCATGCCATTTGTGTTGTGCAATGCCCCAAGCACCTTTCAGCGGTTGATGCAGAGGATGTTTGGCGACCAACAGGGCTCGTCGTTACTGCTTTATCTCGACGACATCGTGGTCTACTCCTCCTCTGTCGAGCAACACCTCCAGCGGCTGGAATTGGTGCTTGGTCGGCTACAGAAAGAGGGCAATGTGCGAAATGTGTGTTTTTCCAACAGGAGGTTGGTTACTTGGGGCATGTCATTTCGAGCCAGGGCGTCGCTACGGACCCCAAGAAGATTGAGGCCGTGGCTGGTTGGCGGCGCCCCAGCCACATTTCCGAGTTGCGCTCCTTCCTTGGCTTCGCCAGTTATTACAGGCGCTTTGTAGAAGGCTTTGCCAAGCCGGCAGCCCCGCTGCACCGGTTGGTAGCTGAGCTGGCGGGCAAACGGTCACGGAAGGGGTCAGAGCAGGCCTTGGCTGTTGCATGGACATCCCAGTGTGAGGCCAGTTTTACGGCCTTGAAGTCCAAGCTGGTTTCTGCTCCAGTTTTGGCTTATGCTGACTTTTCTAAACCTTTTATTTTGGAGATCGACGCCAGCCACAGTGGCCTGGGGGCGGTCCTCTCCCAAGCAACGGACAGCGGTGGGAGGCCAGTGGCCTATGCAAGCAGGGGCCTTCGGCCCACTGAGCGCAATCCTTCTAATTACAGCTCGATGAAGCTGGAATTTCTTGGCCTCAAGTGGGCTATGGCAGAGAAGTTCCGGGAATATCTGTTGGGGCAGAAGTGCACCGTTTACACCGACAACAATCCATTGAGCTATCTTCAGTCTGCCAAACTGGGTGCTACAGAGCAGTGGCGCCGCCAGGATTCAATTTCAATGTACGCACAGAAATGGCAAATACAACAACAAATGGAAAAATACTTTTTTAAGACAGAACCTAATGTTTTCAGTATCGGTGAAATCAGTAGCGTATATCATGGTGATAGGCTATCCATCCCCGAACTAAACACAAGCGCACGCTTGTGAGCACTCCACGCACGCACACACACGCTTGGACACACACGCACAGTACGGTATGATAACTCTCCCGGCCCGGGGAGAGAGACATGCATCGGCTCGGCCCACAGTGCTCAGCAGCAGAGAGGTGACGAGACTAGAGCTGAGCTGTATTGTGTAGTGGAGAGGGCCAACACACGCTATGCGCTATTGCGCACACACGCGCGATCGTCCTCTCAAATGCGGCTGCGTCTCTCCAGGTCACTGTGTGAGCGAAAGAAAAGCTCTGACTTGCTTGGGCAGACGTTGTTTGGTGTCACCCGCTGATTTGCATAATTTAAATATCTAGCCCGCTGAACCTTCCAATCCGGCCCCGGTTCAGCACCATCCAAAAAAAAATTTCACCTTCAAAAAAAGTATGCACAGTGCGTACTGGATTCCGGCTGGTGGCGCCACTGCTACAGAGCATCGGTGGGCTGCACAACTTGCAGTGTTTGATTTTGATATCAAGTACCGTGCAGGTCGCAGCAATAACAATGCTGATGCGCTCTCACGACAGTATGATTCTGGTTCGCGCCAACTTTCTGAGTCCTTGCCTGGCACCTCGATTCCCCACGCACTCCAGCATGTTCTACCCTCAGCCCCTCTGGTGTCGGCGACTCAGGCTGTGATTTCAACCCTTCCCTGCCACTCCACTGTTGATCTGAGGTCCTTGCAGGAGGCTGATCCCCTCCTGAAGAGTGTGCTAGTGTTTTGGCGGGGGAAGACTCCACCTACTCCAGCGGAGAGGCGGCAGTTTTCTAAGCCAGCCATGGCACTACTCCGTCAGTGGGATTGTCTCGTGGAGAGGGACGGGGTTCTCTTTCGGAGGGTTTTCCGCTCTGATGGTGGAGAAGAGTCGCTCCAGCTCCTCTTGCCTGCGTCACTCAAGCAGGAAACGTTAAGTCAGCTCCACCAAGAACATGGACACCAGGGCATAGAGCGCACCACCGACTTGGTCCGGCAGCGCTGCTATTGGCCAGGAATGTCCTTAGACATCCAGCAGTGCCAGCGCTGCCAGGTCGCAAAGAAATCTGGGCACGGGCCAGTAAGTTTCATGGGCCACCTGCTTGCCTCCCGACCAAATGAGATCTTGGCCATCGATTTTACATTGTTGGAGCCTTCCCGGAATGGGTATGAAAACGTCTTGGTCATGACAGACGTATTCAGCAAGTTCACGGTAGCCGTCCCCACTCGGGACCAACGGGCCACGACTGTAGCCCAGGTTTTGGTCGCAGAATGGTTTTATGAGTATGGCGTCCCTAGCCGCCTTCATTCTGATCAAGGAAGGAGCTTTGAAAGTTCCCTGATTCACCAGCTCTGTCTTCTATATGGGGTTGCAAGGTCCCAAACTCTACCCCATATCATCCTGCAGGGAATGGACAATGCGAGCAATTTAATCGCACTCTCCATAACCTGTTTCGCACGCTTCCAGTCTCCCAGAAACGGGATTGGGCTGCCTGTTTGCCGCAGGTGCTTTTCTGTTATAATACAACGCCTCATCAGAGCACCGGCGAATCTCCCTTCTTCCTCATGTTTGGACAAGATTCTCGGCTCCCTGTAGACTTCCTTCTGGGGCGTGTCCAGGATCCTGTGCCTGGTCAGGTACAGGACTGGGTGGTGGAACACCAAGCCAGACTTAAGGTTGCTTTTGAAGGTGCTCATGAGAGGCTGCTGGTCGCTGCTGGCCGGCACAAGGAGCGACACGACCGACAGGTCCGGGAAGCACCTCTCGCTGAGGACCAGTTGGTTTATCTGAGAGACCACAGCTGGAAAGGGCGCCAGAAAATCCAAGACCTCTGGAGCTCGGTCGTTCACCAGGTGGTGAAAGCTCCAGCAGGTGAAGGGGTCGTGTACACTGTGGCTCCAGTGGACCACCTACACCAGGTCCGCAATGTGCATCGGGACATGTTAAAGGCTGTGGTGCTATCAGAAGTCCCTGCCCCTCCAGCTGATCTGTCCCCTCCACCTGCTCCTGTAATGTTTGATGGTGAGTCGTCGGGGGACAGTGAACTGTGGCTCTGGGTTACTGAGAGATCCCAACCCGCTGCGCCAAGTGTATCGGGCCCTCCTATCTTCACGGAGGCCCCTGAGTCAGCCAGTCTTGACCCATCGGCCTCCTCAGCAGGTGGAAGTGCCGGACCATCAACTCTGTTCGTGCCCCCGGCTGATCAGCCCAGTACCAGCCAGAAATCTTTGCGCAGAACAACCCGTTACAGCTGGCCACCATCCGAATGCACATCATCTTCCTCAGCCTGTTAGTCGTCGTGACAACGCTCCAAGCAGAGGTCTTGAACCCACGTCTAACGCCCAGGCTGCCATCTTTAGGCCTTGGAATTAATTTACGCTAGCGTTTTTCCATCGTCGGGTCGATGATGCAAAAGTGGGGGGTAGATGTGACAGGTTGCCGTCCTCACCACCGTGGGGCACCACCGTGTGGCATTGTGCCAACGTGATGCTCATGGTGATGGCAGAGCAAGCTGGCCCGCTTATAAATAGGAGCGGCCCCTTCCTTTTTCCTCTTCCTCTTCCGCTTCCACCTTGGTGGCTGTGGCGTGTGTGTCATGGTTCAGCAGGCTCTACCATCCCCTACGCCCAACGTGGCAAGCTGCGGGGGTTGCGTAGAACCAAGCTAACTGATTGGAGGTTTTTGTGTCGGTCATTCATCTGGTGTGGCCTGGTGGGCTTTCCAAACCCCCCACCCCCCTTCCCAGGTAACATGCTGCCTGTCGGCCTCAGTTTGTGTGATCATGTGGCACGGCGTGTGATGTAATTTCTTTATTTACAGCGCGGCTGTCCGCCGGCTGTTGTGGTTGGTGCTGTGCGCGTCCAGGGCTTCCCGGGTGCGATCACTTGTTTCCCCTTCGGTAAGTCCCGTTTTCTGCCCCGCTGCGGCTCTTCCTCCATTCTTCGCTCATCAGGTGTGTTTGTTTTGAACAGCGGGGTGGCTCGCGGGGCGGAGCTGAACATCACCTGGCTCCCTCGGGCCTGCCGTGGCTCAGTAAAGTGGTGCGTATTTGGTGCGCTTCTTTTTCTGTTTAAATATTACGTTTATTTAAATTATTAATTTAGTTTCCCTCCCCTAGTGTGGTGAATTGCCGCCGGCCTGGACCCGCCTCCACTCCCTAGGGACGCTGCTGCTTTGGCTCCCCCCATTTACTGCGTGGCTCTTGGCTTCTTTTTGATTTGGCCTGCGCTTGGTTGGCAGTCGTTATTCTTTGTTAATTATTTGCTGTTAGATTATTATTATTAGTAATTTCCCTGTTTGTTGTTTTCTTTAGGTTATTGTTTGTTGCCCTTGTTGTTTACTTTTGTTTTGTTCTTTTGCTTAGTTGTGTGTGTTTTTGCATGTTTTTATTCCTTATTGTGTTCAATTATGTTATGTTTGTATTATGATACTTTTGGCCTCATTTAATTTTGATTTGTTTGCCCAGGTGCCGTGAGCGGTCGGCAGCAGTTGTTTCCTGGTGGTGGTCTTCCCTTCACGAGTTCTGCTGCAGTGTGAGTGTGTTATCACGGGTGTTATAAGTTGAAGTCCTCTTTGGTTTGATTTGTCCCCCTGCTGTCCGGTACGTCACGGCCCTGTGCCACGTTATTCCCTGCTCCTGCCAGTGCCATTGTTTTAATTGGGTATTGTGTGTCTATTTGGTTTTATACTTTTATATCAAATAAAGATAATTATTGTTTAATATTGTCTCTTGCCCCGTGGACGTTTTTCGAACCTGTGTGACCTTACTTAAAGGTGGAATTCCTGGGGGCTAATTTCCCCCAGGGTGGCGTTGTTGCAACACTAACCGTACATGATTATGCCACACACCGTTTTTACACTACATTTCTTGGTTGGGAACTGTATGTCTACATGTAATGTTCATGTAGTGGCTAAAGTTCCCTTAATGTAAGGTAAGTATTTCTTAAACATTTAACCACTGGAAATACACTACGCTTGTTTGTATTTGAACGACGATACAAAACAGTGTGTTCGCTCCGTCTTTTACTGAATGTTCACCAAAAAGGTACAATACACACAGTTTTCCCTCTCTCTGGCTGCGTGAGCTCCTACGTCACAGCTCTGTATGCGCTCCATTATAAATCAAAACAATATTAGCACATCGAACATATGCACAACTAAAATGCAAAACTATAAAATACACGTAGTAATTATTAAAGGGAAATTACTAAATATAAATCTAAATAATATAATATCCAGATCTTGTACCAAATTACAGAAAATAGAAAATGGCACTAACAGTTCACATAAAAAAAAGCATTCCAGTAAAAAGCACATCAGTTTTTTTCCTTTACTGTGTACTACAGGAGGTAAAGTAAAAATACTGTTTACAGTATGATGGAACAGAAAAAGTTTTAAATTGCTTACAACAAAATATCCATGAAACTCACAAGAGCATTCTGAACAAAACAGCAAAAAGCCCAGATAAAAAGTTTGTCTTTTTCTGTTTCTGTTTCCAAAAACATCACTCCTCAAAGTCCTCCTTTTACTGTATAAGTGTCAATGTCATAGAAAAAAATAACCCCTGCCACTGAGTCTAAGCCTGCTGTGGTTGGCCCAATTTAGCCAACATAAATCAGCTGTGTGTCAATTATTGAAATGTTTATTATCAGCTGAGAAATATTGTTTTTGAACTGATATCATTGCAGAAGCAGAGGTTTTTTATACCTTATCTAAGGTTTAGAATATTGTTTTTGCTATTATGGGATGTTGTGTGTTAACATTCGTAAATAATACAAAAACAATCCATAATTTTGTTGGGAGGTATAGCTTGTCTGTTAAGAAAATGTAAGCATTGTGGAAATGTGTTCACTGACTGCATATTGTGTGAAAACGACATGAAATGTGTGAATGGTATGGCTACAAAAGACCGATGCTGTGCTAATTGTGTTTAGAGTTTTGAAAATGTGACAACTGGTTGGACAAACGCTCGTTAGCGACTGAAAAAAACTGTAACATCCTCCGTCCAAAACTGACACTTGTGATTGGCTCTCTCTGGTTGACCAGAGGGAAGGAGCAGACAGGTGGGAGGCTGCGTGTCTGTGTGGAGAGCAGCGGTTGAAGAAACTCGTAGCGAGAGTGCTAGGTCGGCTAGCGTCTCCTGGCTGGTGTACCAGGAATTAGTCGGTTTCTTTTATGAGTGTGTGTGGTGCTGCGAGTCTGTGTGGATATATGGTTGTAGATACGGAGGAGGACGGAGGAAGTAGGCAGGTTTGGGAAAAGGTGGAGAGAGGGAAACGTGGTCGCTCTCAGGAGAAGGAGGGAGATAGAGTGGTGAAAATGGTGAGAGCCGAAGAAGAATTTCGGGTTATTTTCAAGTTGAGGGACCAGGTAGGAGGAGGGTTTAGAGCCATGAATCCTCTTAAAGTTGCTGAGTCTCTAAGGTGTGTAGGGGAAGGGTTGGATGCTCGGATCTTGCCTAATGGAGCTATGCTTCTGCTGTGCAGAAGTATGGATCAAATGGGGAGAGCAATGAAAGTTGGGAAAATATTAGGGAAAAAGGTGGAGGCGATCATTCCCGAAAAGAAAAATGAGTTAAAAGGAGTCATTTATGGAGTGTGTGCGGACATATCAGAGGTGGAAATTAAGGAAAATATAAGAGGGGGAAAAGCAACAGATGTGAAGCGGTTTAAGGCCAAAGAAGGTGGAACCAAAAATACCCCTGTGTTGATAACATTTGAAGGAAATCTTCTTCCAGCTCGTGTCTTTATAGGATGTTTATCCTTCCAAGTCAGGCCCTATCAAAGACCTCCTTTGAGATGTTTCAAGTGCCAGAGATTTGGCCATATGGCGGCTTCATGTAGGGGGAACAGGCGGTGTGCAAAATGTGGAGAAGATCATGACATCCTGAAATGTGAGCAACTGGCATCTAAATGTTGTAATTGTGGAGGAAACCATTTGGCTTCATACAAAGAGTGTGGACACTTTCAAAAAGCGAGACAAGTTCAGGAGATCAGAGACCAGCATAAAATCTCTTATGCAGAAGCATTAAAAAAAGTAGAAAGGTCAAAGGCCTCAGGCCCAGTTGCGAGAATGCCTGTAAGCGGTCCGGCGGTGTCCAGACAGCAACCTCCTCAGGTTCTCTCTCGGCAAGAAATCGTAATCAATAAGGAGGCCCTTCTGGCATTCATGGTTGATGTGATATATGGAGTTAGGGAAAAGAAATCAAGGTCAGACGTTATTAAGTTTGTGTCTGAAGCTGCAGTGAGATTTCTGGGAGTAAAGGAATATTCCCCTCAAGCACTATATGAGTATATGAGGGTAAGTCAGGAGCAAGTAACACAGGAGTCAAGCAGCCAGCCTGAGAGGGGGGATGAGGAGGGGGAAGACATGGATGATCGTGACCTGTTAGATAATGAAGATGATGTTTAATCTTTTCATGATGTTTTGCATCCTCCAGTGGAATGCAAGAAGTCTAATAGCTAATGGACAGGAATTTAAGAAATTAATCAGAGATTTTGAAGATAAGCCTGATTTTTTTATGTGTTCAGGAGACGTGGTTAAAACCACATCTTGATTTTGTAATTCCAGGATACATATGCCTGCGGAAAGATAGGTCTGATCAATCAGGGGGTGGATGTGCAACTTTTATCAAATCAGGGATCCAATTTAAAGTCTGCGAGAATGAATTATCTAATGAATGCCTAATAGTTGAAGTGTGGAGTCATCAGGGCAAATTAAGTTTAGTTAATTTTTATAATCCTTGTAAACCTCTAGACTTGGGTGAACTTGAGGATTTACTAAATAAGATTTCTTCCCCTCTCATTTGGGTTGGCGATTTTAACGCCCATAACCCTTTGTGGGGAAGTCAGACAAGGGATGGGAATGGTGCTGTGATCGAAGAATTGTTAGATAACTGCAGATTAATAGTTATGAATGATAGCAGACCAACTCGTTTGGACATAAACACTCTCAAAATGTCCTGTCTTGATCTAACTATTGCATCTCCAACTCTAGCACGAGTAGGTGAGTGGGATGTACTGGTGAAGCATTCAATGGGTAGTGACCATTTTCCTGTAATAAGTCAATTTGGAAGATCTTTAATAGTGGTTCAGGGGGATTTAGGTAAAAGGTTTGATTTCTCCCGGGCGGAATGGGGTAAGTTTGGAATAGAAATTGGGAAAAGTTTAGGAGAAATCAATAGTGAAGGATCTATTGATGAGTTTAACGATTCCCTAAGCAAAATGATTATTGATGTGGCAATTCCATGTAGGGGGGTCCCAAAAGATCGAGTAATTGTCCCGTGGTGGAACAGTGATTGTGATAAGGCTGTGAAAGAGAGAAAACAAGCTTTTAAGCTTTTACGCAGCAACCCTACTCAGAGAAACAGTATAAATTTCAAACGTTGTAGGGCAAAGACAAGGAAAATAATAAAAGATGCTAAAAAAAAGTGTTGGAGGGATCCCCAGCCCTATTCAACCTTGCAATCGACCCATTGATCCACACTCTGGATAGAGTAGGATCTGGCTTTGTAGCTGAAGGCAGTAATGTTTTGTCACTTGCCTTTGCAGATGACTTAGTGTTACTAAGCAACACTTGGAACGGAATGGCTAACAACCTAGCCATTCTAGAGAAATTCTGCAGGATGACCGGGATGAAAGTGAACCCGTCGAAGTGTCACGGATTCATGATCGATGTCCACAACGCATCATGGAAAATCAACAAGTGCCCGAACTGGAACTTAGAGGGGAACCCCATACACATGATTGGGGTGAATGAGTCTGAAAAATACCTGGGAGTACGGATTAGTCCCTGGAAAGGGATCATTAAACCCCCCTCAGCTGAAATCGTAAAGGACTTGACGAACAAAATCTCGGCTGCAGCACTTAAACCCTCGCAAAAAGTTGATCTACTCAACACATATGCACTTCCCCAAGTAGTTTATGGAGCGGATCACGGCAACGTTGGACGGGGAGTATTAAAAGAATGTGACCGTATCATTCGCAACCATGTTAAGGAGTGGCTTCATCTCCCTCCATCCACCGCCAACGGTCTGCTGTACTCCAGCCAAAGAAGCGGAGGTCTGGGCATTCTCAAGCTAGAAGCACATATCCCTTCAATACAACTAAGAAGAATCATTAAACTGCTTAATTCAGAAGACGAATACACCAGGAACATCGCCAAGACATCCATTCCCATGAAAGTCCTGGTGAAACTGTGGAAGCTGGCCACAGAAGGTCAACCTGAGAAGGAGGCTGGTAGTTTGGGACTTGACAAACTAGACATGCTGGCCGCCAAGGAATGGAGAGATAGAGAGCTTCGACTATGGAGCGGGTTGCGTACCCAAGGAGTGGGTATCTGGGTCTTCAGGGAAGACAAAATCAGCAATAACTGGTTGAAAAATTTGGGAAAAACGAAACTCAGCCAGTCAGAGCTGATTATAGCCTTACAATTACGAGTCAACTCGTTACCATCCCAATCTACTGGTGGGAGAGGACAGGACTGCCCAACCAAGAAACTACTGTGCAAGCTCTGTCTTAATGGTCAAGACACTACAAGACATATTGTTGGGAGATGCCCAGCAGTCAAACTCAACAGGATGGCGAATCACAACAAAATCTGCGTCCTTCTCCAAGAAGAAGCAACCAGATTAGGCTGGAAGACATGGAGGGAGATCCAACTGAGATCACCTGAAGGACGGACTGGAGTCCCAGACCTGGTAGTTTCCAAAGGTAGTTGCGCCCTAATACTCGATGTTGCTATAACATTTGAACTATCAGAGGATTCTCTCTCCAACATGCAGCACCTGAAATCGCTGAAGTACATGAAGTTTGCCGGAGCAGTCATGTCCCTCATTCCGGGAGTGGACACCATACTCAGCAAAGGTTTCCCCATTGGGGCAAGAGGGAAGTGGTTCAGAGGAAACAACCTGGTTCTGGGGCTCCTAGGAGCAAGCAAATCCAGGATAAAGGTTTTCTCAACTCTCCTCAGTAGGAGAGCTCTCCTCCACACAGTGGACCTGTGTAAAGTCTATAAGAGATTAGCCTATAAATGAGACTCATTGACAAACCCAAGTATGCCGGATCATTGTTCATTATTTATAAAAAAAAAACAAAAAAAACCTGGTACACCAAGAGCACCATGGAAGGAGGCAACGACTCTATAAACTCTAGATTGCCCACGACCAGAGAATGGTCATGTCCCTACAGCTGATGCCTGTCGAGGTTGCCTAAGGATGGTACTATCAGATATGTTCGGAGGTACTTGGGAGTTCATCTTATTTCTATGAGGCCGTCGACCGAATCCGGGTGACAAGAGGTGGTAAGCACTCAGTCGACGAGAGACAATAAACTACTCGAAACAGAGCAGTCGGATAGCCATGTTCTATGGCGATGCCGGCTTTCCCCTGGCCGGGAGGTTGAAGGTATCGGTGGGAGCGGCCTCGGGACACCCAAGATGTCTAGGGAACTCTGAGGGTCTCAAGCCTATCGCTCGGGAACCCAAAGGTTCGCCTCGACGAGCGGTCAGATGTCGGTTCGCCGATATCAGCGACTCAGCGGGAACGTCGGGGTAACTATGCTCTCTTAAAATAGCCAAATGCCACGTCATCTAATTAGTGACGCGCATGAATGGATGAACGAGATTCCCACTGTCCCTACCTACTATCTAGCGAAACCACAGCCAAGGGAACGGGCTTGGCAGAATCAGCGGGGAAAGAAGACCCTGTTGAGCTTGACTCTAGTCTGGCACTGTGAAGAGACATGAGAGGTGTAGAATAAGTGGGAGGCCTCGGCCGTCGGTGAAATACCACTACTCTTATCGTTTTTTCACTTACCCGGTGAGGCGGGGAGGCGAGCCCCGAGCGGGCTCTCGTTTCTGGTGTCAAGCGCCCGGCCCCGCCGGGCGTGACCCGCTCCGGGGACAGTGGCAGGTGGGGAGTTTTTTTTTTTTGCTCCAAGTCTTTTTTATTTATATTTGTGCATACAAAGTACATAGATTCAAGAAGATATATGATCAGGAATTACACAGATATAAACAACATGAACAACAACACCCCCCCCCCCCCCCCACCCATCCCTGCAACAGAAATACTGTACTTGTTAAAATAATTACCCGTTGGTATAGAACTGGAGGAAGGAGATCGGAGTCAGCTCAAGGTCCAAACAGGGATTTAATCTTGATCAAGAGGAGAATCCACAGAGCAACATGCTGGTCTGTTACAATGTGTAGACTCAAAATGTTGTGAGACGAACATGATATTTATCCATCTTCTTGTGGGTGTGTTTTCACTCAGTTCACAGGGATGGAAGTCATAAACTCCGATGTTTATCTAAACCTTGCATGGGTCGCAAACCCCACCTGGGTCATAAACCACACCCATGTCGCAAAACACCCATGGGTTGCAAAACACCCATGGGTTGCAAAACACACACAAATGGCCACAGGCCACAGGACACATTTACATTCACCAAACCTTCTCATGTGTAAGTCTTCAGTACAGATATCTCTCATCAAGAAGTACAAAATTTCCATATCAGTACTGGTGTACAACCATTTGCATTGTAAAAATTATACAAATTGAATAAAATAAGAGAAAAGAAATAATAATTAATTCAGACAGAACAGCGTGTTAAATAAGTGTCAGAGAAGGAGAGAAAGTAAAAATAAATAAATAAATGAATAAATAAATAAATAAATTGAAAAGAAAAAAAAAAAAATTAAATCAACAAGTGGTTGACAGCGATCCTCATGGGTTTCAGATTATACATAATACAGGATTAATTGCACATTTTATACACAGAGCACCAACATCAATGACATTTTATTTCTCTAAATAACTGAGAAAAGGTTTCCATGTAGCATCAAATTTTTGAATACACCCTCTTGTAGAATAACGAATCTTCTCTAGTACCAAATAGTGTAGGAGATCATTGATCCACATCTTAAAGGTTGGGGGAAATTTCTCCTTCCACTTAAGAAGTATTAATCGCCTAGCTATAAGAGATGCAAAGGCTATCATATTCTGTGCCCGGCGGTTCGGGTGAGTGTCTTGAGGGGTTATTCCAAATATGGCAGTAATTGCAGAAGATTCAATAGGTACTTGTAAAACATTTGAAAAAGTTTTAAATATTGACTGCCAGAAATTGCCTAATTTTGAACAAGACCAGAACATATGCAAAAGGGTGGCTGGTGCTTGCCTGCATCGATCGCAAATGGGGTCGATACTAGGTGTAAACTTTGCTAGTCTCACTTTTGACCAATGAAGGCGATGCATGACCTTGAATTGGATAACTGTGTCTCGTAGGCAGATGGAAGAGGAATGTATTCTATCTAAAGCTTTTTCCCCACATCTTCTCAGAAAGTTCAAGCCCCAAATCATTCTCCCATTGAGTCTTTAATGATGTCAAAGGCTTGTATGTATTTAGTAAGGAATATATCTTCCCAATATTTCCTTTGGAGCCTGAATCGAGCTTCAGAATGGAATTTAGGAGAGTATTGGGTGGTTGAGATGGGAATTGAGTAAATGATGTAGAAACGAAGCTACGGAGCTGCAAAAATCTAAAAAGATGAGAGTTTGGGATGTTAAACTTAAGCTTGAGTTGTTCAAAAGATGCAAAGATATTATTGACAAATAGAATCTCTATTGTGGTGACTCCTCTATTGGCCCATTCACGAAAAGTACTGTCTATGATTGAAGGCAAGAACTGGTGGTTTTTTGCTATAGGAGCACAGGTCGGCAGATCCTTGAGAGAAAAACTTCGTCTGAACTGTGTCAGAATTTTGAAAGACTGTTTCACAATTGGATTTGAGGTGAGTTTAGATATGGAGTCTGAAAGGGGGAGTTTTGAACGTAGAAGTGAGTGTAAGGAAGTATGTGGACAGGAGGAGTTTTCCATTTGTAACCACTCAGGATTATCACCAGATGGAGAGCCCTTCCAAAACAGCATAGATCTAATATTGGCAGCCCAGTAATATAACTGGAAGTTAGGAAGGGATAGTCCTCCATACTCGCGACGCTGTTGTAAAATCCCTTTCCGTATTCGGGGTTTTCTTGTTCCATATGAATCCCGACACTAAATTGTCCACCGACATAAAAAAGGATTTAGACAGATGTAGGGGAATACATTGGAAAACGTACAGGAATTTAGGCAAGACATTCAAAATCAAAATCGATTTGCTTAGCTGCTATATTCATTGGCATAATTTCGCTCTTTTGTAGATTAATTTTGTATCCCGATATTTTGCTGAATTCTTCAAGCAAGTCAAGAGTATTTGGAAGACTAGTTAAAGGATAAGACAAATATAAAAGCATGTCATCAGCATATAAGGACACCTTATTATTCGAGTCATATCTCTGTATTCCCTTTATATTGATTTCGCCACGTACTGCTGATGCCAGTGGTTCAATCGCAATAGCAAACAGGAGTGGTGACAGAGGACAACCCTGCCGGGTGCCACGACGAAGAGGGAAGTAAGAGGAGAGGTTATTGTTTGTTCGAACAGCTGCAAGTGGAGAGGAATACAGAATTTTAATCCAGGAAATGAGTTTTTCACCAAAACCAAATTGTTTCAGAGTATAAAAGAGATAATCCCACTCCACCTGATCAAATGCCTTCTCGGCGTCAAGCGATAGTAATATTTCTGGGACGTCAGGTGGAGTGGTACCATAAAGAACATTAAATAAGCGTCTTATGTTAAAAAAGGAGTGACGACCTTTAATAAAGCCAGTTTGATCGTCCGCTATAATTAAGGGCAAGACTTTTACTGTCTACATTTAATAGCGAGATGGGATGGTAAGAGCCACAATTTAGAGGGTTTTTGTCTTTTTTAGGAATAAGAGAGATGGTCGCTTGTCGCATAGTTGGAGGAAGAGATCCAGTGAGGAGCGTCTCCTCAAAAACAGAGAGCAGAATAGGGGACAGCTGGTCCGCAAATTTTTTAAAGAATTAGCTTGGGAATCCGTCAGGTCCTGGGGATTTTCCAGCTTGCATGAGTTTAATGGCATTCATGAGTTCCTGTACAGAAAGTTCGGATGCAGTTTGGTTATTGATTGTGGGGATATTTATTTTACTGAAAAAAGACTCAAGTAGAGCATGGTCATCAAGAGACTCACTATCATACAGCTTCGAGTAGAATCTGTGAAAACATGAATTAATCTCAGAGTGATCCATAGGTTTAGTGCCCAGTTCATCGTTTATCTCAGCTATAGTTCTATCCACAGTTTTCTGGCGAAGCTGATGGGCAAGAATCTTCCCTATTTTTTCCCCACATTCGTATATTTTACTCTGTGATTTATTTATCAGATTTTCAATGTGTCTCGTTGATAGCAGATTGAACTCGGTTTGAAGAGTCAATCGCAATTTGAATAAATCATCGGATGGGGTGACAGCAAGAGTAGTATCCAATTTAAGAATATCATTTGTTAGCTCCTCGAGTTTCATATTGCGACGTCTTCTTTGCTGTGCACTGTATGATATTATTTGCCCTCTTAGATACGCCTTCATGGATTCCCACACGGTTAAACGAGACATTCCGGGGGTCTGATTATGCTCGAGGAAGAAAGTTATTTCAGAGGAAATAAATTTAACAAAGTCTTCATCTGAAAGTAGTAAAGTGTTAAGTCGCCAAGGGCGGTAGTTGGCTTGAGAGATTGGTAAACCTAGAGTCATCAACAGGGGAGCGTGGTCTGAGATAACTATGGCCTGGTACTCACACTTTCTTAATAGTAAAAGAAGGCTTTTATCCAAAAAGAAAGAAATAGTCTATGGAGTATGTTCCGTGGACCGGAGAGAAGAAGGAATAGCTTCTAGCCGTAGGATTCTGAAAGCGCCACACATCAGCTATGCCATTCGTGTTAAGAAAAAGCTGCAGTTGAGATGCTGCGATGGATTTGGATACATTCCTATTCGAGCTGCGGTCCAGAGTAGTTGATAATGTGCAGTTCATATCGCCTCTGAGGATGAGATGATGTGTATCCATGTTGGGGATTTTAGCGAAGAAATTTATAAAAAAGGAGCTGTCATCCCAATGTGGTGCATATACATTAACTAAGATGACTGGCGTGTTATACAGTCTACCCACCACAATTACATAACGCCCAGAGGAGTCTGTTTCAACCTTTGACATTACAAAAGGGATGTTCTTATTAACAAGGATGGCCACACCTCTAGATTTGGAATGAAAATTAGAGTGATATGATTGCCCGATCCATCCACCCCTGAGTCGAAAGTGGTCAAAGGTTCGGAGATGCGTCTCCTGGAGAAAAGCAATTCCCACATTTAATTTCTGCAAATGAGTCAGTACTTTCTTTCGTTTAGAGGGATGATTTAAAGATTTAACATTCCAGCTTATAAAGGTTACGTCACAATTGGTTAATTTGTTTGAGAAGTCCGTGTTAGCCGCAGCCATGTTCAAGAAAAGGGAAAGATTGGCGGTGCATTAAGTCTGCCTGTACTTGTGTCTTCAAAAGTACTAAAAGGACCTTTAAAGGATAAATAAGTATGAGCAATGAAACCAGAGAAAAGAAAAGAAAGAAAGAAAAAAAACTGAATGTAAACCCAGGTACAGTAATTCCCCAATACTCACCTGAAGGAACAAGTTGAAACCCAAACCCCTTGCAACAGTATCTACACATTTAAGTGCTTGTGTGAGGACGCACTAGCAGTACTAGAAGAACAAGCTCCGCTGTAGAACATAGTTTTGTATTAGGTACCTTTGTTACAACCCCTCCAGACACATAAAAATATGTGTCCAATAAATGTGCTAAGAA